>NC_091818.1:3672272-3975303 GCF_041296235.1 Equus asinus
AAAGGGCTCCTACATTCTCTCTAGACACTGGTTTCACTCCTGTAAGATTATCCTGGGTTTTATCTCTTATATCTTGGGTAGATGGCAAAATGGGTGGACCTTACCCAGAAAAAGTCCTGGACTCCCTCACAAGTTGAAGTTGCCCAGGGAATGTTCTGATGCACAATGATGGTGTCATCTCGTGGCACTCTGCCAATTCCACCTTGGCAGGTCACAAGTTTTCCTTCCTTCTGCCTTTGGGAAGTGTACCAGATACTTCCATAGATTGTAATATTCTTATGGTTCCTTTTCTTGTGCGTATTGATAACGTATCCTCACAATTGCTGCTTATTTATGATCTCTGCCCGCACCATACCATGAAATCTATATTTCCTAACACTACTAATGTGATATGCACTCGTAATGTGAAACAGTGAGGCCCGGGCCGCCCAAGCGGAATGTGGGCACTTACCTGCTCCACCACAGGGCCGGCCCTGAATTGTACTTTTGGACCAACCTTTTGCCTGAACTTGGGAAGACGTGGGCCTGTTTGGATTATTCGTGAAGGTGATTAGTAATAACATCATGGACGGTAACATTTTCCGTTCGTTCATGGGTTTAGGACTGATCATGTTCTCTTCGTAGTATTCCTCTTCACCTATTTGGAATGGTCTGCCTTTCTGTAGCATCTGTAAGCATTTGGAGGTGATTTTCCATCCTTGGAAGTTCACCTTCTGTAAACTCTTTCCGCCCCCAAAGCTTTATGACATCATTCTGGACCCCTTTTTGGATTTTTGATTTGAGGTGAATTTATAGCCATGACCCTGCATTAGAACGTACTATAACTTCCAGATTCACGTCCTCATTGCTTTAGACTTCTGTGTAGCTTACATCATCTTCACCAGTGTAAGACTAATCACAGGCCCTCACCACACACTTGTGCCTAATCTTCTCTTTCACCCTCCGTCACCGCCCCTCTTTGCCTCTGGGAGCCCGCATACAAATGTTCAGTGCCACCTGTTGGTTAGTGCTTGCTTTTTCTTCTCCTTGTAAGTGAGATTCTATGGTATTTGAATTTCTCACTGGGGCTTGTTACACTTCCCCTAAAACCCTCACAGCCATTCTGGTGGTCACAAATGGCTGGATTGCATCATTTGTTCCGGCTGAGTGGTATACCATTGTGTGGCTATAGCCCATCTTCCTTCTCCAATCATCCCTTGCTGGACACCAGGGTGCTTTCCAAGTCTTGGATATCAGGAGTAAGACTGTGGTGAACACAGCCATGCACATGTCTTTATGCGATAGTCTTTCTGACTGTTTTGGATAAGCAAGCGGCAGATTAATAGCTGGGTCATACGGGACATGGATACTTAAATTTCTGAGGCAGTTCCACACCTTTGGCATCGTGGCTGCACCGGGTTACACTCCCACCAGCAGTGCAGGAGGCTTCCCTTCTCTCCACCTCCTCTCTGACACTTGTTATTTCCTGTCTGCTTCCTCCTAGCCATGCTGACCACAGTGAGCTGCCATGGCCTTGCAGTTTGGATTTGCATTTTCCTGAGACTTCATGATGGTGAACAAGTTTTCATGCACCTACTCGCCCTCTTTCTGTCTTCTTCGGAGAAATCTCTGCTTCCATCTTTTGACCAGGTTTTCATTGGCTTGTTTTTTTTCTTGTGGAGACGTGCGAGTTGATTGTATCTTTGGGCTTTTCACCCCTTGTCCGATGTGTGGTTTGCAAACATCCTCTCCCAATTGTTGTGGTGTCTTAGTATTCAGTTGATGGTTTCCTTGAGTGGGCAGAAGTGTGTGCATTTGATGTGGTCCCGTTTGTTTCTTGTTTCCTTTGTTGCCCTTGCCCAGTCAGACATGCTTCTTCCAAATAGGCGGCTCAGACAGATGGCAAAGAGCACTCTGCCTAGGTCTTCTCCTACAAGGTTCACGGTTTCAAGTCTGCCATTCAAGGCTTTAATCCATTTCAGGTGGTGTGTGTGCCAGGTGTAACATCATGGCGTACTCTCGTTGTGTTCCATGTGGCTGTGCAGGCTTCCCAGCACCGTTTATTGTAGAGACTCTCCTTTCTCCGCTGTCTCCACTTGGCTCCCTGGTCCAAAATGGGCTGTCCATGTAAGTTGGAGTTGGGCTCTGGGCTCTCAATTGTTTTGCATGGGTCTTCATGCCTGTTTTGGGGCCCAGACTGTGCCGTTTCGGTACCTAGCGCTTCGTCCTCTATGTTGAAATCAGAAATTGTGACACGTGCTGCTTTGTTCGTTTTCCTGAGGATTCCTTTGCCTAGTCAGGGTCTCGTGTTGCTGGCTAGAAACTTTAGGATTCTCTCTTCTTCTCTGTGGCAAATACTGCTGCAACTTTGACTGGGATTGCATGGAATCCAGAGATTCCTTACTGCGGTATGAACCTTTCAAGTGTGTTAATCCTTCCATTCCTAGATCCCTCGATATCTTTTTTTTTCTTGTGTCTTCTTGAGTTTCTTTCCCCAAAGGTTTGCTAGTTTTTGAATTAACATAGAATTCACCTGTTTTGCTAAGGTTATTCACAGAGATCCTATTCTTCGTAATGGCAAGCTCCTGTTTTTTTGTTTTTTTTTTCCTTAGCTTCAGTTTTTCTATTCTTTGCAACTTTTAATTGGTTTTGTTTTGGCACAAGTGCATTGCTGTGCTCACATCTGCTGGCAATGCTCCTGTATTTGCTGTGGAAGTCTGGCCCTGTCCAACGTCCCTTCCCATCTGCCTCTACTCTACCTCGGACGCCTGCACCAGAACAACTGAAGCAGTGGTGAGGAGGCCCAAACCGAGGATTCCACCCAGCCCATACTGGGCCACAGACCCAGAAGGTGCGGACCTCACCACTGCACCACCGGCCGGCCACTTACATGTTCAGTGGCAACGTGCAGTTGAGTGCAATGGGAGTTAAATATACTAGTGAGCCCAACTCTAGCACTGTGTAGATGAGGCTAGGTTGTTTTTCGGGTCCATTGTGATGTCAGAGGATTTGTCATAATTGTGTCTCTGAGGTCCAGCATGCTTCCTGGATACAGGTTTCAGAGCCTGCTTGGAGCAGTCTCATAACTCACCCTTCCCAGTTAGCCCATGCTTGACCTTCGCTGCCGTTTTTTGGCTTGTGAATTTCTCTGACTTTCAAACGTTCCAGCAGAGTCTGTCTAAAGACGGACATCATCTTTCATTGTGGATAATTCAGGTGTGATTTCTGTTCACCTTCCATTTTCTGGGTCCTCTTTTTCTTTTCCATAGTATACTCGTCATGGTCTTTCTCAGCTATCTCCCTTAGACATGCTTATCAGTCCGTTCTCCTTCATTCCAAGGGATTAGTTTGTATTTCTTTAATCGCTGTATGTTCTCTAGGGTGAGGTGTGAGTGCTTTCGTGACTCTTGGTTGTTGTCCTTGAATTTGCACCGGTCACTTGTAGGACTCTTGGCTACCCTAGCCTAGGTCAAACTAAGCACTGAGAACACGTGGTCATGTGGGTTGGTTTGACATCCTGAGATCAGAAACTCCAAATTCGAGGTGGTCCTGGCAACCCCCTTCACGGACACAATGTTTCCAAGACAACTTAGACAAATCGGATGAATTCCACTCTCCAGGAAAGATATTTTTCTGTCTCTTTTCCGGATTTGGGAAGTTTCGAACTTGACCCCTGATCCTTGAACGTTCCCCTAGATTCCGTCCAGATACGGGCTTACTTAATTTTTATAGGGTGTGCCATTTGTTTGCCCTACATCCTCTACCCTGGCCTGTTTATTTTTCTTGAAACACAACTGTAAAGTTCTAATTTTCGTGCAACTTCCTTACATGTGGTGTCAAAACACATAATCAATAATCCTTCTACGGCAAGAGGTAGGGGGAGAGAATTTCGATGGAGGCAAACAGAGCACACTAGCCTGGGAGGGCAGCCTTCACGAAGGAACGAAGCCCTGTGGAAGAGGGTGCTTTTCAGCACCCTTGTAGAGCACTTCCAAACAAAGAGACATACCCCAAGCGTGACAGGGCTCCATTCCTTCAAGGCTTCCAAGACATCTCTTGGGACACATTACCATGTGCCCAGTGGGCCCACGTGACACCAGAGCTTCGGAAAAAGAGACTGACCTTCAAAGAATGCTATGGGCCTTGGAAAGGAGGCATCGATTCTTCTGTTCAATGTCCTCAAGACATCTTTCTTGACTTTGCATTATGCTTAAGGCACAAGGGCACTGTAGGTGTGATGAACGCCAAGTCCGGCCACTTGTTTCCAATGAAGTTGCAAGCTTGAATCAGCATGACCTCCCCATAGACTTGAATAGATGACAATGTTCTCCTCTCCGTGCCTGTCCCTCTATTCTCACTTGTGGCCTAGGGTTCCTTTCTTATCCCTTGCATCAGACTCTGTTTTATCTCTTCTAGTTTCTGTGCCTGCTTTCTGTTTGCCAAACCTGTTTCTGGGTATCTGTCCCTTTAATAGCCTAGCCTAGGCCAATCCTCAGACTGTAACCATGCGGCCACCCTGGGGGACATGTTCACCGTGATGTCATAAGCGACCTCAAAATTCGAAGTTGTCCTGACAACCTCCGTGCACACAGAGTTTCACAGCCATCTCAGACCAGTCTGACTCCTCACCCTGTCTAGGTAGGATAGTTTTCCTTTTTCTGCAATTGTTGTCAGTTTCTATCTTTCTCCTTGAACTTCGAAAGGGCTCCTACATTCTCTCTAGACACTGGTTTCACTCCTGTAAGATTATCCTGGGTTTTATCTCTTATATCTTGGGTAGATGGCAAAATGGGTGGACCTTACCCAGAAAAAGTCCTGGACTCCCTCACAAGTTGAAGTTGCCCAGGGAATGTTCTGATGCACAATGATGGTGTCATCTCGTGGCACTCTGCCAATTCCACCTTGGCAGGTCACAAGTTTTCCTTCCTTCTGCCTTTGGGAAGTGTACCAGATACTTCCATAGATTGTAATATTCTTATGGTTCCTTTTCTTGTGCGTATTGATAACGTATCCTCACAATTGCTGCTTATTTATGATCTCTGCCCGCACCATACCATGAAATCTATATTTCCTAACACTACTAATGTGATATGCACTCGTAATGTGAAACAGTGAGGCCCGGGCCGCCCAAGCGGAATGTGGGCACTTACCTGCTCCACCACAGGGCCGGCCCTGAATTGTACTTTTGGACCAACCTTTTGCCTGAACTTGGGAAGACGTGGGCCTGTTTGGATTATTCGTGAAGGTGATTAGTAATAACATCATGGACGGTAACATTTTCCGTTCGTTCATGGGTTTAGGACTGATCATGTTCTCTTCGTAGTATTCCTCTTCACCTATTTGGAATGGTCTGCCTTTCTGTAGCATCTGTAAGCATTTGGAGGTGATTTTCCATCCTTGGAAGTTCACCTTCTGTAAACTCTTTCCGCCCCCAAAGCTTTATGACATCATTCTGGACCCCTTTTTGGATTTTTGATTTGAGGTGAATTTATAGCCATGACCCTGCATTAGAACGTACTATAACTTCCAGATTCACGTCCTCATTGCTTTAGACTTCTGTGTAGCTTACATCATCTTCACCAGTGTAAGACTAATCACAGGCCCTCACCACACACTTGTGCCTAATCTTCTCTTTCACCCTCCGTCACCGCCCCTCTTTGCCTCTGGGAGCCCGCATACAAATGTTCAGTGCCACCTGTTGGTTAGTGCTTGCTTTTTCTTCTCCTTGTAAGTGAGATTCTATGGTATTTGAATTTCTCACTGGGGCTTGTTACACTTCCCCTAAAACCCTCACAGCCATTCTGGTGGTCACAAATGGCTGGATTGCATCATTTGTTCCGGCTGAGTGGTATACCATTGTGTGGCTATAGCCCATCTTCCTTCTCCAATCATCCCTTGCTGGACACCAGGGTTCTTTCCAAGTCTTGGATATCAGGAGTAAGACTGTGGTGAACACAGCCATGCACATGTCTTTATGCGGTAGTCTTTCTGACTGTTTTGGATAAGCAAGCGGCAGATTAATAGCTGGGTCATACGGGACATGGATACTTAAATTTCTGAGGCAGTTCCACACCTTTGGCATCGTGGCTGCACCGGGTTACACTCCCACCAGCAGTGCAGGAGGCTTCCCTTCTCTCCACCTCCTCTCTGACACTTGTTATTTCCTGTCTGCTTCCTTCTAGCCATGCTGACCACAGTGAGCTGCCATGGCCTTGCAGTTTGGATTTGCATTTTCCTGAGACTTCATGATGGTGAACAAGTTTTCATGCACCTACTCGCCCTCTTTCTGTCTTCTTCGGAGAAATCTCTGCTTCCATCTTTTGACCAGGTTTTCATTGGCTTGTTTTTTTTCTTGTGGAGACGTGCGAGTTGATTGTATCTTTGGGCTTTTCACCCCTTGTCCGATGTGTGGTTTGCAAACATCCTCTCCCAATTGTTGTGGTGTCTTAGTATTCAGTTGATGGTTTCCTTGAGTGGGCAGAAGTGTGTGCATTTGATGTGGTCCCGTTTGTTTCTTGTTTCCTTTGTTGCCCTTGCCCAGTCAGACATGCTTCTTCCAAATAGGCGGCTCAGACAGATGGCAAAGAGCACTCTGCCTAGGTCTTCTCCTACAAGGTTCACGGTTTCAAGTCTGCCATTCAAGGCTTTAATCCATTTCAGGTGGTGTGTGTGCCAGGTGTAACATCATGGCGTACTCTCGTTGTGTTCCATGTGGCTGTGCAGGCTTCCCAGCACCGTTTATTGTAGAGACTCTCCTTTCTCCGCTGTCTCCACTTGGCTCCCTGGTCCAAAATGGGCTGTCCATGTAAGTTTGAGTTGGGCTCTGGGCTCTCAATTGTTTTGCATGGGTCTTCATGCCTGTTTTGGGGCCCAGACTGTGCCGTTTCGGTACCTAGTGCTTCGTCCTCTATGTTGAAATCAGAAATTGTGACACGTGCTGCTTTGTTCGTTTTCCTGAGGATTCCTTTGCCTAGTCAGGGTCTCGTGTTGCTGGCTAGAAACTTTAGGATTCTCTCTTCTTCTCTGTGGCAAATACTGCTGCAACTTTGACTGGGATTGCATGGAATCCAGAGATTCCTTACTGCGGTATGAACCTTTCAAGTGTGTTAATCCTTCCATTCCTAGATCCCTCGATATCTTTTTTTTTCTTGTGTCTTCTTGAGTTTCTTTCCCCAAAGGTTTGCTAGTTTTTGAATTAACATAGAATTCACCTGTTTTGCTAAGGTTATTCACAGAGATCCTATTCTTCGTAATGGCAAGCTCCTGTTTTTTTGTTTTTTTTTCCTTAGCTTCAGTTTTTCTATTCTTTGCAACTTTTAATTGGTTTTGTTTTGGCACAAGTGCATTGCTGTGCTCACATCTGCTGGCAATGCTCCTGTATTTGCTGTGGAAGTCTGGCCCTGTCCAACGTCCCTTCCCATCTGCCTCTACTCTACCTCGGACGCCTGCACCAGAACAACTGAAGCAGTGGTGAGGAGGCCCAAACCGAGGATTCCACCCAGCCCATACTGGGCCACAGACCCAGAAGGTGCGGACCTCACCACTGCACCACCGGCCGGCCACTTACATGTTCAGTGGCAACGTGCAGTTGAGTGCAATGGGAGTTAAATATACTAGTGAGCCCAACTCTAGCACTGTGTAGATGAGGCTAGGTTGTTTTTCGGGTCCATTGTGATGTCAGAGGATTTGTCATAATTGTGTCTCTGAGGTCCAGCATGCTTCCTGGATACAGGTTTCAGAGCCTGCTTGGAGCAGTCTCATAACTCACCCTTCCCAGTTAGCCCATGCTTGACCTTCGCTGCCGTTTTTTGGCTTGTGAATTTCTCTGACTTTCAAACGTTCCAGCAGAGTCTGTCTAAAGACGGACATCATCTTTCATTGTGGATAATTCAGGTGTGATTTCTGTTCACCTTCCATTTTCTGGGTCCTCTTTTTCTTTTCCATAGTATACTCGTCATGGTCTTTCTCAGCTATCTCCCTTAGACATGCTTATCAGTCCGTTCTCCTTCATTCCGAGGGATTAGTTTGTATTTCGTTAATCGCTGTATGTTCTCTAGGGTGAGGTGTGAGTGCTTTCGTGACTCTTGGTTGTTGTCCTTGAATTTGCACCGGTCACTTGTAGGACTCTTGGCTATCCTAGCCTAGGTCAAACTAAGCACTGAGAACACGTGGTCATGTGGGTTGGTTTGACATCCTGAGATCAGAAACTCCAAATTCGAGGTGGTCCTGGCAAACCCCTTCACGGACACAATGTTTCCAAGACAACTTAGACAAATCGGATGAATTCCACTCTCCAGGAAAGATATTTTTCTGTCTCTTTTCCGGATTTGGGAAGTTTCGAACTTGACCCCTGATCCTTGAACGTTCCCCTAGATTCCGTCCAGATACGGGCTTACTTAATTTTTATAGGGTGTGCCATTTGTTTGCCCTACATCCTCTACCCTGGCCTGTTTATTTTTCTTGAAACACAACTGTAAAGTTCTAATTTTCGTGCAACTTCCTTACATATGGTGTCAAAACACATAATCAATAATCCTTCTACGGCAAGAGGTAGGGGGAGAGAATTTCGATGGAGGCAAACAGAGCACACTAGCCTGGGAGGGCAGCCTTCACGAAGGAACGAAGCCCTGTGGAAGAGGGTGCTTTTCAGCACCCTTGTAGAGCACTTCCAAACAAAGAGACATACCCCAAGCGTGACAGGGCTCCATTCCTTCAAGGCTTCCAAGACATCTCTTGGGACACATTACCATGTGCCCAGTGGGCCCACGTGACACCAGAGCTTCGGAAAAAGAGACTGACCTTCAAAGAATGCTATGGGCCTTGGAAAGGAGGCATCGATTCTTCTCTTCAATGTCCTCAAGACATCTTTCTTGACTTTGCATTATGCTTAAGGCACAAGGGCACTGTAGGTGTGATGAACGCCAAGTCCGGCCACTTGTTTCCAATGAAGTTGCAAGCTTGAATCAGCATGACCTCCCCATAGACTTGAATAGATGACAATGTTCTCCTCTCCGTGCCTGTCCCTCTATTCTCACTTGTGGCCTAGGGTTCCTTTCTTATCCCTTGCATCAGACTCTGTTTTATCTCTTCTAGTTTCTGTGCCTGCTTTCTGTTTGCCAAACCTGTTTCTGGGTATCTGTCCCTTTAATAGCCTAGCCTAGGCCAATCCTCAGACTGTAACCATGCGGCCACCCTGGGGGACATGTTCACCGTGATGTCATAAGCGACCTCAAAATTCGAAGTTGTCCTGACAACCTCCGTGCACACAGAGTTTCACAGCCATCTCAGACCAGTCTGACTCCTCACCCTGTCTAGGTAGGATAGTTTTCCTTTTTCTGCAATTGTTGTCAGTTTCTATCTTTCTCCTTGAACTTCGAAAGGGCTCCTACATTCTCTCTAGACACTGGTTTCACTCCTGTAAGATTATCCTGGGTTTTATCTCTTATATCTTGGGTAGATGGCAAAATGGGTGGACCTTACCCAGAAAAAGTCCTGGACTCCCTCACAAGTTGAAGTTGCCCAGGGAATGTTCTGATGCACAATGATGGTGTCATCTCGTGGCACTCTGCCAATTCCACCTTGGCAGGTCACAAGTTTTCCTTCCTTCTGCCTTTGGGAAGTGTACCAGATACTTCCATAGATTGTAATATTCTTATGGTTCCTTTTCTTGTGCGTATTGATAACGTATCCTCACAATTGCTGCTTATTTATGATCTCTGCCCGCACCATACCATGAAATCTATATTTCCTAACACTACTAATGTGATATGCACTCGTAATGTGAAACAGTGAGGCCCGGGCCGCCCAAGCGGAATGTGGGCACTTACCTGCTCCACCACAGGGCCGGCCCTGAATTGTACTTTTGGACCAACCTTTTGCCTGAACTTGGGAAGACGTGGGCCTGTTTGGATTATTCGTGAAGGTGATTAGTAATAACATCATGGACGGTAACATTTTCCGTTCGTTCATGGGTTTAGGACTGATCATGTTCTCTTCGTAGTATTCCTCTTCACCTATTTGGAATGGTCTGCCTTTCTGTAGCATCTGTAAGCATTTGGAGGTGATTTTCCATCCTTGGAAGTTCACCTTCTGTAAACTCTTTCCGCCCCCAAAGCTTTATGACATCATTCTGGACCCCTTTTTGGATTTTTGATTTGAGGTGAATTTATAGCCATGACCCTGCATTAGAACGTACTATAACTTCCAGATTCACGTCCTCATTGCTTTAGACTTCTGTGTAGCTTACATCATCTTCACCAGTGTAAGACTAATCACAGGCCCTCACCACACACTTGTGCCTAATCTTCTCTTTCACCCTCCGTCACCGCCCCTCTTTGCCTCTGGGAGCCCGCATACAAATGTTCAGTGCCACCTGTTGGTTAGTGCTTGCTTTTTCTTCTCCTTGTAAGTGAGATTCTATGGTATTTGAATTTCTCACTGGGGCTTGTTACACTTCCCCTAAAACCCTCACAGCCATTCTGGTGGTCACAAATGGCTGGATTGCATCATTTGTTCCGGCTGAGTGGTATACCATTGTGTGGCTATAGCCCATCTTCCTTCTCCAATCATCCCTTGCTGGACACCAGGGTGCTTTCCAAGTCTTGGATATCAGGAGTAAGACTGTGGTGAACACAGCCATGCACATGTCTTTATGCGGTAGTCTTTCTGACTGTTTTGGATAAGCAAGCGGCAGATTAATAGCTGGGTCATACGGGACATGGATACTTAAATTTCTGAGGCAGTTCCACACCTTTGGCATCGTGGCTGCACCGGGTTACACTCCCACCAGCAGTGCAGGAGGCTTCCCTTCTCTCCACCTCCTCTCTGACACTTGTTATTTCCTGTCTGCTTCCTTCTAGCCATGCTGACCACAGTGAGCTGCCATGGCCTTGCAGTTTGGATTTGCATTTTCCTGAGACTTCATGATGGTGAACAAGTTTTCATGCACCTACTCGCCCTCTTTCTGTCTTCTTCGGAGAAATCTCTGCTTCCATCTTTTGACCAGGTTTTCATTGGCTTGTTTTTTTTCTTGTGGAGACGTGCGAGTTGATTGTATCTTTGGGCTTTTCACCCCTTGTCCGATGTGTGGTTTGCAAACATCCTCTCCCAATTGTTGTGGTGTCTTAGTATTCAGTTGATGGTTTCCTTGAGTGGGCAGAAGTGTGTGCATTTGATGTGGTCCCGTTTGTTTCTTGTTTCCTTTGTTGCCCTTGCCCAGTCAGACATGCTTCTTCCAAATAGGTGGCTCAGACAGATGGCAAAGAGCACTCTGCCTAGGTCTTCTCCTACAAGGTTCACGGTTTCAAGTCTGCCATTCAAGGCTTTAATCCATTTCAGGTGGTGTGTGTGCCAGGTGTAACATCATGGCGTACTCTCGTTGTGTTCCATGTGGCTGTGCAGGCTTCCCAGCACCGTTTATTGTAGAGACTCTCCTTTCTCCGCTGTCTCCACTTGGCTCCCTGGTCCAAAATGGGCTGTCCATGTAAGTTTGAGTTGGGCTCTGGGCTCTCAATTGTTTTGCATGGGTCTTCATGCCTGTTTTGGGGCCCAGACTGTGCCGTTTCGGTACCTAGCGCTTCGTCCTCTATGTTGAAATCAGAAATTGTGACACGTGCTGCTTTGTTCGTTTTCCTGAGGATTCCTTTGCCTAGTCAGGGTCTCGTGTTGCTGGCTAGAAACTTTAGGATTCTCTCTTCTTCTCTGTGGCAAATACTGCTGCAACTTTGACTGGGATTGCATGGAATCCAGAGATTCCTTACTGCGGTATGAACCTTTCAAGTGTGTTAATCCTTCCATTCCTAGATCCCTCGATATCTTTTTTTTTCTTGTGTCTTCTTGAGTTTCTTTCCCCAAAGGTTTGCTAGTTTTTGAATTAACATAGAATTCACCTGTTTTGCTAAGGTTATTCACAGAGATCCTATTCTTCGTAATGGCAAGCTCCTGCTTTTTTGTTTTTTTTTTCCTTAGCTTCAGTTTTTCTATTCTTTGCAACTTTTAATTGGTTTTGTTTTGGCACAAGTGCATTGCTGTGCTCACATCTGCTGGCAATGCTCCTGTATTTGCTGTGGAAGTCTGGCCCTGTCCAACGTCCCTTCCCATCTGCCTCTACTCTACCTCGGACGCCTGCACCAGAACAACTGAAGCAGTGGTGAGGAGGCCCAAACCGAGGATTCCACCCAGCCCATACTGGGCCACAGACCCAGAAGGTGCGGACCTCACCACTGCACCACCGGCCGGCCACTTACATGTTCAGTGGCAACGTGCAGTTGAGTGCAATGGGAGTTAAATATACTAGTGAGCCCAACTCTAGCACTGTGTAGATGAGGCTAGGTTGTTTTTCGGGTCCATTGTGATGTCAGAGGATTTGTCATAATTGTGTCTCTGAGGTCCAGCATGCTTCCTGGATACAGGTTTCAGAGCCTGCTTGGAGCAGTCTCATAACTCACCCTTCCCAGTTAGCCCATGCTTGACCTTCGCTGCCGTTTTTTGGCTTGTGAATTTCTCTGACTTTCAAACGTTCCAGCAGAGTCTGTCTAAAGACGGACATCATCTTTCATTGTGGATAATTCAGGTGTGATTTCTGTTCACCTTCCATTTTCTGGGTCCTCTTTTTCTTTTCCATAGTATACTCGTCATGGTCTTTCTCAGCTATCTCCCTTAGACATGCTTATCAGTCCGTTCTCCTTCATTCCGAGGGATTAGTTTGTATTTCGTTAATCGCTGTATGTTCTCTAGGGTGAGGTGTGAGTGCTTTCGTGACTCTTGGTTGTTGTCCTTGAATTTGCACCGGTCACTTGTAGGACTCTTGGCTACCCTAGCCAAGGTCAAACTAAGCACTGAGAACACGTGGTCATGTGGGTTGGTTTGACATCCTGAGATCAGAAACTCCAAATTCGAGGTGGTCCTGGCAACCCCCTTCACGGACACAATGTTTCCAAGACAACTTAGACAAATCGGATGAATTCCACTCTCCAGGAAAGATATTTTTCTGTCTCTTTTCCGGATTTGGGAAGTTTCGAACTTGACCCCTGATCCTTGAACGTTCCCCTAGATTCCGTCCAGATACGGGCTTACTTAATTTTTATAGGGTGTGCCATTTGTTTGCCCTACATCCTCTACCCTGGCCTGTTTATTTTTCTTGAAACACAACTGTAAAGTTCTAATTTTCGTGCAACTTCCTTACATATGGTGTCAAAACACATAATCAATAATCCTTCTACGGCAAGAGGTAGGGGGAGAGAATTTCGATGGAGGCAAACAGAGCACACTAGCCTGGGAGGGCAGCCTTCACGAAGGAACGAAGCCCTGTGGAAGAGGGTGCTTTTCAGCACCCTTGTAGAGCACTTCCAAACAAAGAGACATACCCCAAGCGTGACAGGGCTCCATTCCTTCAAGGCTTCCAAGACATCTCTTGGGACACATTACCATGTGCCCAGTGGGCCCACGTGACACCAGAGCTTCGGAAAAAGAGACTGACCTTCAAAGAATGCTATGGGCCTTGGAAAGGAGGCATCGATTCTTCTCTTCAATGTCCTCAAGACATCTTTCTTGACTTTGCATTATGCTTAAGGCACAAGGGCACTGTAGGTGTGATGAACGCCAAGTCCGGCCACTTGTTTCCAATGAAGTTGCAAGCTTGAATCAGCATGACCTCCCCATAGACTTGAATAGATGACAATGTTCTCCTCTCCGTGCCTGTCCCTCTATTCTCACTTGTGGCCTAGGGTTCCTTTCTTATCCCTTGCATCAGACTCTGTTTTATCTCTTCTAGTTTCTGTGCCTGCTTTCTGTTTGCCAAACCTGTTTCTGGGTATCTGTCCCTTTAATAGCCTAGCCTAGGCCAATCCTCAGACTGTAACCATGCGGCCACCCTGGGGGACATGTTCACCGTGATGTCATAAGCGACCTCAAAATTCGAAGTTGTCCTGACAACCTCCGTGCACACAGAGTTTCACAGCCATCTCAGACCAGTCTGACTCCTCACCCTGTCTAGGTAGGATAGTTTTCCTTTTTCTGCAATTGTTGTCAGTTTCTATCTTTCTCCTTGAACTTCGAAAGGGCTCCTACATTCTCTCTAGACACTGGTTTCACTCCTGTAAGATTATCCTGGGTTTTATCTCTTATATCTTGGGTAGATGGCAAAATGGGTGGACCTTACCCAGAAAAAGTCCTGGACTCCCTCACAAGTTGAAGTTGCCCAGGGAATGTTCTGATGCACAATGATGGTGTCATCTCGTGGCACTCTGCCAATTCCACCTTGGCAGGTCACAAGTTTTCCTTCCTTCTGCCTTTGGGAAGTGTACCAGATACTTCCATAGATTGTAATATTCTTATGGTTCCTTTTCTTGTGCGTATTGATAACGTATCCTCACAATTGCTGCTTATTTATGATCTCTGCCCGCACCATACCATGAAATCTATATTTCCTAACACTACTAATGTGATATGCACTCGTAATGTGAAACAGTGAGGCCCGGGCCGCCCAAGCGGAATGTGGGCACTTACCTGCTCCACCACAGGGCCGGCCCTGAATTGTACTTTTGGACCAACCTTTTGCCTGAACTTGGGAAGACGTGGGCCTGTTTGGATTATTCGGGAGGTGATTAGTAATAACCATCATGGACGGTAACATTTTCCGTTCGTTCATGGGTTTAGGACTGATCATGTTCTCTTCGTAGTATTCCTCTTCACCTATTTGGAATGGTCTGCCTTTCTGTAGCATCTGTAAGCATTTGGAGGTGATTTTCCATCCTTGGAAGTTCACCTTCTGTAAACTCTTTCCGCCCCCAAAGCTTTATGACATCATTCTGGACCCCTTTTTGGATTTTTGATTTGAGGTGAATTTATAGCCATGACCCTGCATTAGAACGTACTATAACTTCCAGATTCACATCCTCATTGCTTTAGACTTCTGTGTAGCTTACATCATCTTCACCAGTGTAAGACTAATCACAGGCCCTCACCACACACTTGTGCCTAATCTTCTCTTTCACCCTCCGTCACCGCCCCTCTTTGCCTCTGGGAGCCCGCATACAAATGTTCAGTGCCACCTGTTGGTTAGTGCTTGCTTTTTCTTCTCCTTGTAAGTGAGATTCTATGGTATTTGAATTTCTCACTGGGGCTTGTTACACTTCCCCTAAAACCCTCACAGCCATTCTGGTGGTCACAAATGGCTGGATTGCATCATTTGTTCCGGCTGAGTGGTATACCATTGTGTGGCTATAGCCCATCTTCCTTCTCCAATCATCCCTTGCTGGACACCAGGGTGCTTTCCAAGTCTTGGATATCAGGAGTAAGACTGTGGTGAACACAGCCATGCACATGTCTTTATGCGGTAGTCTTTCTGACTGTTTTGGATAAGCAAGCGGCAGATTAATAGCTGGGTCATACGGGACATGGATACTTAAATTTCTGAGGCAGTTCCACACCTTTGGCATCGTGGCTGCACCGGGTTACACTCCCACCAGCAGTGCAGGAGGCTTCCCTTCTCTCCACCTCCTCTCTGACACTTGTTATTTCCTGTCTGCTTCCTTCTAGCCATGCTGACCACAGTGAGCTGCCATGGCCTTGCAGTTTGGATTTGCATTTTCCTGAGACTTCATGATGGTGAACAAGTTTTCATGCACCTACTGGCCCTCTTTCTGTCTTCTTCGGAGAAATCTCTGCTTCCATCTTTTGACCAGGTTTTCATTGGCTTGTTTTTTTTCTTGTGGAGACGTGCGAGTTGATTGTATCTTTGGGCTTTTCACCCCTTGTCCGATGTGTGGTTTGCAAACATCCTCTCCCAATTGTTGTGGTGTCTTAGTATTCAGTTGATGGTTTCCTTGAGTGGGCAGAAGTGTGTGCATTTGATGTGGTCCCGTTTGTTTCTTGTTTCCTTTGTTGCCCTTGCCCAGTCAGACATGCTTCTTCCAAATAGGCGGCTCAGACAGATGGCAAAGAGCACTCTGCCTAGGTCTTCTCCTACAAGGTTCACGGTTTCAAGTCTGCCATTCAAGGCTTTAATCCATTTCAGGTGGTGTGTGTGCCAGGTGTAACATCATGGTGTACTCTCGTTGTGTTCCATGTGGCTGTGCAGGCTTCCCAGCACCGTTTATTGTAGAGACTCTCCTTCCTCCGCTGTCTCCACTTGGCTCCCTGGTCCAAAATGGGCTGTCCATGTAAGTTTGAGTTGGGCTCTGGGCTCTCAATTGTTTTGCATGGGTCTTCATGCCTGTTTTGGGGCCCAGACTGTGCCGTTTCGGTACCTAGCGCTTCGTCCTCTATGTTGAAATCAGAAATTGTGACACGTGCTGCTTTGTTCGTTTTCCTGAGGATTCCTTTGCCTAGTCAGGGTCTCGTGTTGCTGGCTAGAAACTTTAGGATTCTCTCTTCTTCTCTGTGGCAAATACTGCTGCAACTTTGACTGGGATTGCATGGAATCCAGAGATTCCTTACTGCGGTATGAACCTTTCAAGTGTGTTAATCCTTCCATTCCTAGATCCCTCGATATCTTTTTTTTTCTTGTGTCTTCTTGAGTTTCTTTCCCCAAAGGTTTGCTAGTTTTTGAATTAACATAGAATTCACCTGTTTTGCTAAGGTTATTCACAGAGATCCTATTCTTCGTAATGGCAAGCTCCTGTTTTTTTTTTTTTTTTTTTCCTTAGCATCAGTTTTTCTATTCTTTGCAACTTTTAATTGGTTTTGTTTTGGCACAAGTGCATTGCTGTGCTCACATCTGCTGGCAATGCTCCTGTATTTGCTGTGGAAGTCTGGCCCTGTCCAACGTCCCTTCCCATCTGCCTCTACTCTACCTCGGACGCCTGCACCAGAACAACTGAAGCAGTGGTGAGGAGGCCCAAACCGAGGATTCCACCCAGCCCATACTGGGCCACAGACCCAGAAGGTGGGGACCTCACCACTGCACCACCGGCCGGCCACTTACATGTTCAGTGGCAACGTGCAGTTGAGTGCAATGGGAGTTAAATATACTAGTGAGCCCAACTCTAGCACTGTGTAGATGAGGCTAGGTTGTTTTTCGGGTCCATTGTGATGTCAGAGGATTTGTCATAATTGTGTCTCTGAGGTCCAGCATGCTTCCTGGATACAGGTTTCAGAGCCTGCTTGGAGCAGTCTCATAACTCACCCTTCCCAGTTAGCCCATGCTTGACCTTCGCTGCCATTTTTTGGCTTGTGAATTTCTCTGACTTTCAAACGTTCCAGCAGAGTCTGTCTAAAGACGGACATCATCTTTCATTGTGGATAATTCAGGTGTGATTTCTGTTCACCTTCCATTTTCTGGGTCCTCTTTTTCTTTTCCATAGTATACTCGTCATGGTCTTTCTCAGCTATCTCCCTTAGACATGCTTATCAGTCCGTTCTCCTTCATTCCAAGTGATTAGTTTGTATTTCGTTAATCGCTGTATGTTCTCTAGGGTGAGGTGTGAGTGCTTTCGTGACTCTTGGTTGTTGTCCTTGAATTTGCACCGGTCACTTGTAGGACTCTTGGCTACCCTAGCCAAGGTCAAACTAAGCACTGAGAACACGTGGTCATGTGGGTTGGTTTGACATCCTGAGATCAGAAACTCCAAATTCGAGGTGGTCCTGGCAACCCCCTTCACGGACACAATGTTTCCAAGACAACTTAGACAAATCGGATGAATTCCACTCTCCAGGAAAGATATTTTTCTGTCTCTTTTCCGGATTTGGGAAGTTTCGAACTTGACCCCTGATCCTTGAACGTTCCCCTAGATTCCGTCCAGATACGGGCTTACTTAATTTTTATAGGGTGTGCCATTTGTTTGCCCTACATCCTCTACCCTGGCCTGTTTATTTTTCTTGAAACACAACTGTAAAGTTCTAATTTTCGTGCAACTTCCTTACATGTGGTGTCAAAACACATAATCAATAATCCTTCTACGGCAAGAGGTAGGGGGAGAGAATTTCGATGGAGGCAAACAGAGCACACTAGCCTGGGAGGGCAGCCTTCACGAAGGAACGAAGCCCTGTGGAAGAGGGTGCTTTTCAGCACCCTTGTAGAGCACTTCCAAACAAAGAGACATACCCCAAGCGTGACAGGGCTCCATTCCTTCAAGGCTTCCAAGACATCTCTTGGGACACATTACCATGTGCCCAGTGGGCCCACGTGACACCAGAGCTTCGGAAAAAGAGACTGACCTTCAAAGAATGCTATGGGCCTTGGAAAGGAGGCATCGATTCTTCTCTTCAATGTCCTCAAGACATCTTTCTTGACTTTGCATTATGCTTAAGGCACAAGGGCACTGTAGGTGTGATGAACGCCAAGTCCGGCCACTTGTTTCCAATGAAGTTGCAAGCTTGAATCAGCATGACCTCCCCATAGACTTGAATAGATGACAATGTTCTCCTCTCCGTGCCTGTCCCTCTATTCTCACTTGTGGCCTAGGGTTCCTTTCTTATCCCTTGCATCAGACTCTGTTTTATCTCTTCTAGTTTCTGTGCCTGCTTTCTGTTTGCCAAACCTGTTTCTGGGTATCTGTCCCTTTAATAGCCTAGCCTAGGCCAATCCTCAGACTGTAACCATGCGGCCACCCTGGGGGACATGTTCACCGTGATGTCATAAGCGACCTCAAAATTCGAAGTTGTCCTGACAACCTCCGTGCACACAGAGTTTCACAGCCATCTCAGACCAGTCTGACTCCTCACCCTGTCTAGGTAGGATAGTTTTCCTTTTTCTGCAATTGTTGTCAGTTTCTATCTTTCTCCTTGAACTTCGAAAGGGCTCCTACATTCTCTCTAGACACTGGTTTCACTCCTGTAAGATTATCCTGGGTTTTATCTCTTATATCTTGGGTAGATGGCAAAATGGGTGGACCTTACCCAGAAAAAGTCCTGGACTCCCTCACAAGTTGAAGTTGCCCAGGGAATGTTCTGATGCACAATGATGGTGTCATCTCGTGGCACTCTGCCAATTCCACCTTGGCAGGTCACAAGATTTCCTTCCTTCTGCCTTTGGGAAGTGTACCAGATACTTCCATAGATTGTAATATTCTTATGGTTCCTTTTCTTGTGCGTATTGATAACGTATCCTCACAATTGCTGCTTATTTATGATCTCTGCCCGCACCATACCATGAAATCTATATTTCCTAACACTACTAATGTGATATGCACTCGTAATGTGAAACAGTGAGGCCCGGGCCGCCCAAGCGGAATGTGGGCACTTACCTGCTCCACCACAGGGCCGGCCCTGAATTGTACTTTTGGACCAACCTTTTGCCTGAACTTGGGAAGACGTGGGCCTGTTTGGATTATTCGTGAAGGTGATTAGTAATAACATCATGGACGGTAACATTTTCCGTTCGTTCATGGGTTTAGGACTGATCATGTTCTCTTCGTAGTATTCCTCTTCACCTATTTGGAATGGTCTGCCTTTCTGTAGCATCTGTAAGCATTTGGAGGTGATTTTCCATCCTTGGAAGTTCACCTTCCGTAAACTCTTTCCGCCCCCAAAGCTTTATGACATCATTCTGGACCCCTTTTTGGATTTTTGATTTGAGGTGAATTTATAGCCATGACCCTGCATTAGAACCTACTATAACTTCCAGATTCACATCCTCATTGCTTTAGACTTCTGTGTAGCTTACATCATCTTCACCAGTGTAAGACTAATCACAGGCCCTCACCACACACTTGTGCCTAATCTTCTCTTTCACCCTCCGTCACCGCCCCTCTTTGCCTCTGGGAGCCCGCATACAAATGTTCAGTGCCACCTGTTGGTTAGTGCTTGCTTTTTCTTCGCCTTGTAAGTGAGATTCTATGGTATTTGAATTTCTCACTGGGGCTTGTTACACTTCCCCTAAAACCCTCACAGCCATTCTGGTGGTCACAAATGGCTGGATTGCATCATTTGTTCCGGCTGAGTGGTATACCATTGTGTGGCTATAGCCCATCTTCCTTCTCCAATCATCCCTTGCTGGACACCAGGGTGCTTTCCAAGTCTTGGATATCAGGAGTAAGACTGTGGTGAACACAGCCATGCACATGTCTTTATGCGGTAGTCTTTCTGACTGTTTTGGATAAGCAAGCGGCAGATTAATAGCTGGGTCATACGGGACATGGATACTTAAATTTCTGAGGCAGTTCCACACCTTTGGCATCGTGGCTGCACCGGGTTACACTCCCACCAGCAGTGCAGGAGGCTTCCCTTCTCTGCACCTCCTCTCTGACACTTGTTATTTCCTGTCTGCTTCCTTCTAGCCATGCTGACCACAGTGAGCTGCCATGGCCTTGCAGTTTGGATTTGCATTTTCCTGAGACTTCATGATGGTGAACAAGTTTTCATGCACCTACTGGCCCTCTTTCTGTCTTCTTCGGAGAAATCTCTGCTTCCATCTTTTGACCAGGTTTTCATTGGCTTGTTTTTTTTCTTGTGGAGACGTGCGAGTTGATTGTATCTTTGGGCTTTTCACCCCTTGTCCGATGTGTGGTTTGCAAACATCCTCTCCCAATTGTTGTGGTGTCTTAGTATTCAGTTGATGGTTTCCTTGAGTGGGCAGAAGTGTGTGCATTTGATGTGGTCCCGTTTGTTTCTTGTTTCCTTTGTTGCCCTTGCCCAGTCAGACATGCTTCTTCCAAATAGGCGGCTCAGACAGATGGCAAAGAGCACTCTGCCTAGGTCTTCTCCTACAAGGTTCACGGTTTCAAGTCTGCCATTCAAGGCTTTAATCCATTTCAGGTGGTGTGTGTGCCAGGTGTAACATCATGGCGTACTCTCGTTGTGTTCCATGTGGCTGTGCAGGCTTCCCAGCACCGTTTATTGTAGAGACTCTCCTTTCTCCGCTGTCTCCACTTGGCTCCCTGGTCCAAAATGGGCTGTCCATGTAAGTTTGAGTTGGGCTCTGGGCTCTCAATTGTTTTGCATGGGTCTTCATGCCTGTTTTGTGGCCCAGACTGTGCCGTTTCGGTACCTAGCGCTTCGTCCTCTATGTTGAAATCAGAAATTGTGACACGTGCTGCTTTGTTCGTTTTCCTGAGGATTCCTTTGCCTAGTCAGGGTCTCGTGTTGCTGGCTAGAAACTTTAGGATTCTCTCTTCTTCTCTGTGGCAAATACTGCTGCAACTTTGACTGGGATTGCATGGAATCCAGAGATTCCTTACTGCGGTATGAACCTTTCAAGTGTGTTAATCCTTCCATTCCTAGATCCCTCGATATCTTTTTTTTTCTTGTGTCTTCTTGAGTTTCTTTCCCCAAAGGTTTGCTAGTTTTTGAATTAACATAGAATTCACCTGTTTTGCTAAGGTTATTCACAGAGATCCTATTCTTCGTAATGGCAAGCTCCTGCTTTTTTGTTTTTTTTTTCCTTAGCTTCAGTTTTTCTATTCTTTGCAACTTTTAATTGGTTTTGTTTTGGCACAAGTGCATTGCTGTGCTCACATCTGCTGGCAATGCTCCTGTATTTGCTGTGGAAGTCTGGCCCTGTCCAACGTCCCTTCCCATCTGCCTCTACTCTACCTCGGACGCCTGCACCAGAACAACTGAAGCAGTGGTGAGGAGGCCCAAACCGAGGATTCCACCCAGCCCATACTGGGCCACAGACCCAGAAGGTGCGGACCTCACCACTGCACCACCGGCCGGCCACTTACATGTTCAGTGGCAACGTGCAGTTGAGTGCAATGGGAGTTAAATATACTAGTGAGCCCAACTCTAGCACTGTGTAGATGAGGCTAGGTTGTTTTTCGGGTCCATTGTGATGTCAGAGGATTTGTCATAATTGTGTCTCTGAGGTCCAGCATGCTTCCTGGATACAGGTTTCAGAGCCTGCTTGGAGCAGTCTCATAACTCACCCTTCCCAGTTAGCCCATGCTTGACCTTCGCTGCCGTTTTTTGGCTTGTGAATTTCTCTGACTTTCAAACGTTCCAGCAGAGTCTGTCTAAAGACGGACATCATCTTTCATTGTGGATAATTCAGGTGTGATTTCTGTTCACCTTCCATTTTCTGGGTCCTCTTTTTCTTTTCCATAGTATACTCGTCATGGTCTTTCTCAGCTATCTCCCTTAGACATGCTTATCAGTCCGTTCTCCTTCATTCCGAGGGATTAGTTTGTATTTCGTTAATCGCTGTATGTTCTCTAGGGTGAGGTGTGAGTGCTTTCGTGACTCTTGGTTGTTGTCCTTGAATTTGCACCGGTCACTTGTAGGACTCTTGGCTACCCTAGCCAAGGTCAAACTAAGCACTGAGAACACGTGGTCATGTGGGTTGGTTTGACATCCTGAGATCAGAAACTCCAAATTCGAGGTGGTCCTGGCAACCCCCTTCACGGACACAATGTTTCCAAGACAACTTAGACAAATCGGATGAATTCCACTCTCCAGGAAAGATATTTTTCTGTCTCTTTTCCGGATTTGGGAAGTTTCGAACTTGACCCCTGATCCTTGAACGTTCCCCTAGATTCCGTCCAGATACGGGCTTACTTAATTTTTATAGGGTGTGCCATTTGTTTGCCCTACATCCTCTACCCTGGCCTGTTTATTTTTCTTGAAACACAACTGTAAAGTTCTAATTTTCGTGCAACTTCCTTACATATGGTGTCAAAACACATAATCAATAATCCTTCTACGGCAAGAGGTAGGGGGAGAGAATTTCGATGGAGGCAAACAGAGCACACTAGCCTGGGAGGGCAGCCTTCACGAAGGAACGAAGCCCTGTGGAAGAGGGTGCTTTTCAGCACCCTTGTAGAGCACTTCCAAACAAAGAGACATACCCCAAGCGTGACAGGGCTCCATTCCTTCAAGGCTTCCAAGACATCTCTTGGGACACATTACCATGTGCCCAGTGGGCCCACGTGACACCAGAGCTTCGGAAAAAGAGACTGACCTTCAAAGAATGCTATGGGCCTTGGAAAGGAGGCATCGATTCTTCTCTTCAATGTCCTCAAGACATCTTTCTTGACTTTGCATTATGCTTAAGGCACAAGGGCACTGTAGGTGTGATGAACGCCAAGTCCGGCCACTTGTTTCCAATGAAGTTGCAAGCTTGAATCAGCATGACCTCCCCATAGACTTGAATAGATGACAATGTTCTCCTCTCCGTGCCTGTCCCTCTATTCTCACTTGTGGCCTAGGGTTCCTTTCTTATCCCTTGCATCAGACTCTGTTTTATCTCTTCTAGTTTCTGTGCCTGCTTTCTGTTTGCCAAACCTGTTTCTGGGTATCTGTCCCTTTAATAGCCTAGCCTAGGCCAATCCTCAGACTGTAACCATGCGGCCACCCTGGGGGACATGTTCACCGTGATGTCATAAGCGACCTCAAAATTCGAAGTTGTCCTGACAACCTCCGTGCACACAGAGTTTCACAGCCATCTCAGACCAGTCTGACTCCTCACCCTGTCTAGGTAGGATAGTTTTCCTTTTTCTGCAATTGTTGTCAGTTTCTATCTTTCTCCTTGAACTTCGAAAGGGCTCCTACATTCTCTCTAGACACTGGTGTCACTCCTGTAAGATTATCCTGGGTTTTATCTCTTATATCTTGGGTAGATGGCAAAATGGGTGGACCTTACCCAGAAAAAGTCCTGGACTCCCTCACAAGTTGAAGTTGCCCAGGGAATGTTCTGATGCACAATGATGGTGTCATCTCGTGGCACTCTGCCAATTCCACCTTGGCAGGTCACAAGTTTTCCTTCCTTCTGCCTTTGGGAAGTGTACCAGATACTTCCATAGATTGTAATATTCTTATGCTTCCTTTTCTTGTGCGTATTGATAACGTATCCTCACAATTGCTGCTTATTTATGATCTCTGCCCGCACCATACCATGAAATCTATATTTCCTAACACTACTAATGTGATATGCACTCGTAATGTGAAACAGTGAGGCCCGGGCCGCCCAAGCGGAATGTGGGCACTTACCTGCTCCACCACAGGGCCGGCCCTGAATTGTACTTTTGGACCAACCTTTTGCCTGAACTTGGGAAGACGTGGGCCTGTTTGGATTATTCGGGAGGTGATTAGTAATAACCATCATGGACGGTAACATTTTCCGTTCGTTCATGGGTTTAGGACTGATCATGTTCTCTTCGTAGTATTCCTCTTCACCTATTTGGAATGGTCTGCCTTTCTGTAGCATCTGTAAGCATTTGGAGGTGATTTTCCATCCTTGGAAGTTCACCTTCTGTAAACTCTTTCCGCCCCCAAAGCTTTATGACATCATTCTGGACCCCTTTTTGGATTTTTGATTTGAGGTGAATTTATAGCCATGACCCTGCATTAGAACGTACTATAACTTCCAGATTCACGTCCTCATTGCTTTAGACTTCTGTGTAGCTTACATCATCTTCACCAGTGTAAGACTAATCACAGGCCCTCACCACACACTTGTGCCTAATCTTCTCTTTCACCCTCCGTCACCGCCCCTCTTTGCCTCTGGGAGCCCGCATACAAATGTTCAGTGCCACCTGTTGGTTAGTGCTTGCTTTTTCTTCTCCTTGTAAGTGAGATTCTATGGTATTTGAATTTCTCACTGGGGCTTGTTACACTTCCCCTAAAACCCTCACAGCCATTCTGGTGGTCACAAATGGCTGGATTGCATCATTTGTTCCGGCTGAGTGGTATACCATTGTGTGGCTATAGCCCATCTTCCTTCTCCAATCATCCCTTGCTGGACACCAGGGTGCTTTCCAAGTCTTGGATATCAGGAGTAAGACTGTGGTGAACACAGCCATGCACATGTCTTTATGCGGTAGTCTTTCTGACTGTTTTGGATAAGCAAGCGGCAGATTAATAGCTGGGTCATACGGGACATGGATACTTAAATTTCTGAGGCAGTTCCACACCTTTGGCATCGTGGCTGCACCGGGTTACACTCCCACCAGCAGTGCAGGAGGCTTCCCTTCTCTCCACCTCCTCTCTGACACTTGTTATTTCCTGTCTGCTTCCTTCTAGCCATGCTGACCACAGTGAGCTGCCATGGCCTTGCAGTTTGGATTTGCATTTTCCTGAGACTTCATGATGGTGAACAAGTTTTCATGCACCTACTGGCCCTCTTTCTGTCTTCTTCGGAGAAATCTCTGCTTCCATCTTTTGACCAGGTTTTCATTGGCTTGTTTTTTTTCTTGTGGAGACGTGCGAGTTGATTGTATCTTTGGGCTTTTCACCCCTTGTCCGATGTGTGGTTTGCAAACATCCTCTCCCAATTGTTGTGGTGTCTTAGTATTCAGTTGATGGTTTCCTTGAGTGGGCAGAAGTGTGTGCATTTGATGTGGTCCCGTTTGTTTCTTGTTTCCTTTGTTGCCCTTGCCCAGTCAGACATGCTTCTTCCAAATAGGCGGCTCAGACAGATGGCAAAGAGCACTCTGCCTAGGTCTTCTCCTACAAGGTTCACGGTTTCAAGTCTGCCATTCAAGGCTTTAATCCATTTCAGGTGGTGTGTGTGCCAGGTGTAACATCATGGTGTACTCTCGTTGTGTTCCATGTGGCTGTGCAGGCTTCCCAGCACCGTTTATTGTAGAGACTCTCCTTCCTCCGCTGTCTCCACTTGGCTCCCTGGTCCAAAATGGGCTGTCCATGTAAGTTTGAGTTGGGCTCTGGGCTCTCAATTGTTTTGCATGGGTCTTCATGCCTGTTTTGGGGCCCAGACTGTGCCGTTTCGGTACCTAGCGCTTCGTCCTCTATGTTGAAATCAGAAATTGTGACACGTGCTGCTTTGTTCGTTTTCCTGAGGATTCCTTTGCCTAGTCAGGGTCTCGTGTTGCTGGCTAGAAACTTTAGGATTCTCTCTTCTTCTCTGTGGCAAATACTGCTGCAACTTTGACTGGGATTGCATGGAATCCAGAGATTCCTTACTGCGGTATGAACCTTTCAAGTGTGTTAATCCTTCCATTCCTAGATCCCTCGATATCTTTTTTTTTCTTGTTTCTTCTTGAGTTTCTTTCCCCAAAGGTTTGCTAGTTTTTGAATTAACATAGAATTCACCTGTTTTGCTAAGGTTATTCACAGAGATCCTATTCTTCGTAATGGCAAGCTCCTGTTTTTTTTTTTTTTTTTTTCCTTAGCATCAGTTTTTCTATTCTTTGCAACTTTTAATTGGTTTTGTTTTGGCACAAGTGCATTGCTGTGCTCACATCTGCTGGCAATGCTCCTGTATTTGCTGTGGAAGTCTGGCCCTGTCCAACGTCCCTTCCCATCTGCCTCTACTCTACCTCGGACGCCTGCACCAGAACAACTGAAGCAGTGGTGAGGAGGCCCAAACCGAGGATTCCACCCAGCCCATACTGGGCCACAGACCCAGAAGGTGGGGACCTCACCACTGCACCACCGGCCGGCCACTTACATGTTCAGTGGCAACGTGCAGTTGAGTGCAATGGGAGTTAAATATACTAGTGAGCCCAACTCTAGCACTGTGTAGATGAGGCTAAGTTGTTTTTCGGGTCCATTGTGATGTCAGAGGATTTGTCATAATTGTGTCTCTGAGGTCCAGCATGCTTCCTGGATACAGGTTTCAGAGCCTGCTTGGAGCAGTCTCATAACTCACCCTTCCCAGTTAGCCCATGCTTGACCTTCGCTGCCATTTTTTGGCTTGTGAATTTCTCTGACTTTCAAACGTTCCAGCAGAGTCTGTCTAAAGACGGACATCATCTTTCATTGTGGATAATTCAGGTGTGATTTCTGTTCACCTTCCATTTTCTGGGTCCTCTTTTTCTTTTCCATAGTATACTCGTCATGGTCTTTCTCAGCTATCTCCCTTAGACATGCTTATCAGTCCGTTCTCCTTCATTCCAAGGGATTAGTTTGTATTTCGTTAATCGCTGTATGTTCTCTAGGGTGAGGTGTGAGTGCTTTCGTGACTCTTGGTTGTTGTCCTTGAATTTGCACCGGTCACTTGTAGGACTCTTGGCTACCCTAGCCAAGGTCAAACTAAGCACTGAGAACACGTGGTCATGTGGGTTGGTTTGACATCCTGAGATCAGAAACTCCAAATTCGAGGTGGTCCTGGCAACCCCCTTCACGGACACAATGTTTCCAAGACAACTTAGACAAATCGGATGAATTCCACTCTCCAGGAAAGATATTTTTCTGTCTCTTTTCCGGATTTGGGAAGTTTCGAACTTGACCCCTGATCCTTGAACGTTCCCCTAGATTCCGTCCAGATACGGGCTTACTTAATTTTTATAGGGTGTGCCATTTGTTTGCCCTACATCCTCTACCCTGGCCTGTTTATTTTTCTTGAAACACAACTGTAAAGTTCTAATTTTCGTGCAACTTCCTTACATGTGGTGTCAAAACACATAATCAATAATCCTTCTACGGCAAGAGGTAGGGGGAGAGAATTTCGATGGAGGCAAACAGAGCACACTAGCCTGGGAGGGCAGCCTTCACGAAGGAACGAAGCCCTGTGGAAGAGGGTGCTTTTCAGCACCCTTGTAGAGCACTTCCAAACAAAGAGACATACCCCAAGCGTGACAGGGCTCCATTCCTTCAAGGCTTCCAAGACATCTCTTGGGACACATTACCATGTGCCCAGTGGGCCCACGTGACACCAGAGCTTCGGAAAAAGAGACTGACCTGCAAAGAATGCTATGGGCCTTGGAAAGGAGGCATCGATTCTTCTCTTCAATGTCCTCAAGACATCTTTCTTGACTTTGCATTATGCTTAAGGCACAAGGGCACTGTAGGTGTGATGAACGCCAAGTCCGGCCACTTGTTTCCAATGAAGTTGCAAGCTTGAATCAGCATGACCTCCCCATAGACTTGAATAGATGACAATGTTCTCCTCTCCGTGCCTGTCCCTCTATTCTCACTTGTGGCCTAGGGTTCCTTTCTTATCCCTTGCATCAGACTCTGTTTTATCTCTTCTAGTTTCTGTGCCTGCTTTCTGTTTGCCAAACCTGTTTCTGGGTATCTGTCCCTTTAATAGCCTAGCCTAGGCCAATCCTCAGACTGTAACCATGCGGCCACCCTGGGGGACATGTTCACCGTGATGTCATAAGCGACCTCAAAATTCGAAGTTGTCCTGACAACCTCCGTGCACACAGAGTTTCACAGCCATCTCAGACCAGTCTGACTCCTCACCCTGTCTAGGTAGGATAGTTTTCCTTTTTCTGCAATTGTTGTCAGTTTCTATCTTTCTCCTTGAACTTCGAAAGGGCTCCTACATTCTCTCTAGACACTGGTGTCACTCCTGTAAGATTATCCTGGGTTTTATCTCTTATATCTTGGGTAGATGGCAAAATGGGTGGACCTTACCCAGAAAAAGTCCTGGACTCCCTCACAAGTTGAAGTTGCCCAGGGAATGTTCTGATGCACAATGATGGTGTCATCTCGTGGCACTCTGCCAATTCCACCTTGGCAGGTCACAAGTTTTCCTTCCTTCTGCCTTTGGGAAGTGTACCAGATACTTCCATAGATTGTAATATTCTTATGCTTCCTTTTCTTGTGCGTATTGATAACGTATCCTCACAATTGCTGCTTATTTATGATCTCTGCCCGCACCATACCATGAAATCTATATTTCCTAACACTACTAATGTGATATGCACTCGTAATGTGAAACAGTGAGGCCCGGGCCGCCCAAGCGGAATGTGGGCACTTACCTGCTCCACCACAGGGCCGGCCCTGAATTGTACTTTTGGACCAACCTTTTGCCTGAACTTGGGAAGACGTGGGCCTGTTTGGATTATTCGTGAAGGTGATTAGTAATAACATCATGGACGGTAACATTTTCCGTTCGTTCATGGGTTTAGGACTGATCATGTTCTCTTCGTAGTATTCCTCTTCACCTATTTGGAATGGTCTGCCTTTCTGTAGCATCTGTAAGCATTTGGAGGTGATTTTCCATCCTTGGAAGTTCACCTTCTGTAAATTCTTTCCGCCCCCAAAGCTTTATGACATCATTCTGGACCCCTTTTTGGATTTTTGATTTGAGGTGAATTTATAGCCATGACCCTGCATTAGAACGTACTATAACTTCCAGATTCACATCCTCATTGCTTTAGACTTCTGTGTAGCTTACATCATCTTCACCAGTGTAAGACTAATCACAGGCCCTCACCACACACTTGTGCCTAATCTTCTCTTTCACCCTCCGTCACCGCCCCTCTTTGCCTCTGGGAGCCCGCATACAAATGTTCAGTGCCACCTGTTGGTTAGTGCTTGCTTTTTCTTCGCCTTGTAAGTGAGATTCTATGGTATTTGAATTTCTCACTGGGGCTTGTTACACTTCCCCTAAAACCCTCACAGCCATTCTGGTGGTCACAAATGGCTGGATTGCATCATTTGTTCCGGCTGAGTGGTATACCATTGTGTGGCTATAGCCCATCTTCCTTCTCCAATCATCCCTTGCTGGACACCAGGGTGCTTTCCAAGTCTTGGATATCAGGAGTAAGACTGTGGTGAACACAGCCATGCACATGTCTTTATGCGGTAGTCTTTCTGACTGTTTTGGATAAGCAAGCGGCAGATTAATAGCTGGGTCATACGGGACATGGATACTTAAATTTCTGAGGCAGTTCCACACCTTTGGCATCGTGGCTGCACCGGGTTACACTCCCACCAGCAGTGCAGGAGGCTTCCCTTCTCTGCACCTCCTCTCTGACACTTGTTATTTCCTGTCTGCTTCCTTCTAGCCATGCTGACCACAGTGAGCTGCCATGGCCTTGCAGTTTGGATTTGCATTTTCCTGAGACTTCATGATGGTGAACAAGTTTTCATGCACCTACTGGCCCTCTTTCTGTCTTCTTCGGAGAAATCTCTGCTTCCATCTTTTGACCAGGTTTTCATTGGCTTGTTTTTTTTCTTGTGGAGACGTGCGAGTTGATTGTATCTTTGGGCTTTTCACCCCTTGTCCGATGTGTGGTTTGCAAACATCCTCTCCCAATTGTTGTGGTGTCTTAGTATTCAGTTGATGGTTTCCTTGAGTGGGCAGAAGTGTGTGCATTTGATGTGGTCCCGTTTGTTTCTTGTTTCCTTTGTTGCCCTTGCCCAGTCAGACATGCTTCTTCCAAATAGGCGGCTCAGACAGATGGCAAAGAGCACTCTGCCTAGGTCTTCTCCTACAAGGTTCACGGTTTCAAGTCTGCCATTCAAGGCTTTAATCCATTTCAGGTGGTGTGTGTGCCAGGTGTAACATCATGGTGTACTCTCGTTGTGTTCCATGTGGCTGTGCAGGCTTCCCAGCACCGTTTATTGTAGAGACTCTCCTTTCTCCGCTGTCTCCACTTGGCTCCCTGGTCCAAAATGGGCTGTCCATGTAAGTTTGAGTTGGGCTCTGGGCTCTCAATTGTTTTGCATGGGTCTTCATGCCTGTTTTGTGGCCCAGACTGTGCCGTTTCGGTACCTAGCGCTTCGTCCTCTATGTTGAAATCAGAAATTGTGACACGTGCTGCTTTGTTCGTTTTCCTGAGGATTCCTTTGCCTAGTCAGGGTCTCGTGTTGCTGGCTAGAAACTTTAGGATTCTCTCTTCTTCTCTGTGGCAAATACTGCTGCAACTTTGACTGGGATTGCATGGAATCCAGAGATTCCTTACTGCGGTATGAACCTTTCAAGTGTGTTAATCCTTCCATTCCTAGATCCCTCGATATCTTTTTTTTTCTTGTGTCTTCTTGAGTTTCTTTCCCCAAAGGTTTGCTAGTTTTTGAATTAACATAGAATTCACCTGTTTTGCTAAGGTTATTCACAGAGATCCTATTCTTCGTAATGGCAAGCTCCTGTTTTTTTGTTTTTTTTTTCCTTAGCTTCAGTTTTTCTATTCTTTGCAACTTTTAATTGGTTTTGTTTTGGCACAAGTGCATTGCTGTGCTCACATCTGCTGGCAATGCTCCTGTATTTGCTGTGGAAGTCTGGCCCTGTCCAACGTCCCTTCCCATCTGCCTCTACTCTACCTCGGACGCCTGCACCAGAACAACTGAAGCAGTGGTGAGGAGGCCCAAACCGAGGATTCCACCCAGCCCATACTGGGCCACAGACCCAGAAGGTGCGGACCTCACCACTGCACCACCGGCCGGCCACTTACATGTTCAGTGGCAACGTGCAGTTGAGTGCAATGGGAGTTAAATATACTAGTGAGCCCAACTCTAGCACTGTGTAGATGAGGCTAGGTTGTTTTTCGGGTCCATTGTGATGTCAGAGGATTTGTCATAATTGTGTCTCTGAGGTCCAGCATGCTTCCTGGATACAGGTTTCAGAGCCTGCTTGGAGCAGTCTCATAACTCACCCTTCCCAGTTAGCCCATGCTTGACCTTCGCTGCCGTTTTTTGCCTTGTGAATTTCTCTGACTTTCAAACGTTCCAGCAGAGTCTGTCTAAAGACGGACATCATCTTTCATTGTGGATAATTCAGGTGTGATTTCTGTTCACCTTCCATTTTCTGGGTCCTCTTTTTCTTTTCCATAGTATACTCGTCATGGTCTTTCTCAGCTATCTCCCTTAGACATGCTTATCAGTCCGTTCTCCTTCATTCCAAGGGATTAGTTTGTATTTCGTTAATCGCTGTATGTTCTCTAGGGTGAGGTGTGAGTGCTTTCGTGACTCTTGGTTGTTGTCCTTGAATTTGCACCGGTCACTTGTAGGACTCTTGGCTACCCTAGCCAAGGTCAAACTAAGCACTGAGAACACGTGGTCATGTGGGTTGGTTTGACATCCTGAGATCAGAAACTCCAAATTCGAGGTGGTCCTGGCAACCCCCTTCACGGACACAATGTTTCCAAGACAACTTAGACAAATCGGATGAATTCCACTCTCCAGGAAAGATATTTTTCTGTCTCTTTTCCGGATTTGGGAAGTTTCGAACTTGACCCCTGATCCTTGAACGTTCCCCTAGATTCCGTCCAGATACGGGCTTACTTAATTTTTATAGGGTGTGCCATTTGTTTGCCCTACATCCTCTACCCTGGCCTGTTTATTTTTCTTGAAACACAACTGTAAAGTTCTAATTTTCGTGCAACTTCCTTACATATGGTGTCAAAACACATAATCAATAATCCTTCTACGGCAAGAGGTAGGGGGAGAGAATTTCGATGGAGGCAAACAGAGCACACTAGCCTGGGAGGGCAGCCTTCACGAAGGAACGAAGCCCTGTGGAAGAGGGTGCTTTTCAGCACCCTTGTAGAGCACTTCCAAACAAAGAGACATACCCCAAGCGTGACAGGGCTCCATTCCTTCAAGGCTTCCAAGACATCTCTTGGGACACATTACCATGTGCCCAGTGGGCCCACGTGACACCAGAGCTTCGGAAAAAGAGACTGACCTGCAAAGAATGCTATGGGCCTTGGAAAGGAGGCATCGATTCTTCTCTTCAATGTCCTCAAGACATCTTTCTTGACTTTGCATTATGCTTAAGGCACAAGGGCACTGTAGGTGTGATGAACGCCAAGTCCGGCCACTTGTTTCCAATGAAGTTGCAAGCTTGAATCAGCATGACCTCCCCATAGACTTGAATAGATGACAATGTTCTCCTCTCCGTGCCTGTCCCTCTATTCTCACTTGTGGCCTAGGGTTCCTTTCTTATCCCTTGCATCAGACTCTGTTTTATCTCTTCTAGTTTCTGTGCCTGCTTTCTGTTTGCCAAACCTGTTTCTGGGTATCTGTCCCTTTAATAGCCTAGCCTAGGCCAATCCTCAGACTGTAACCATGCGGCCACCCTGGGGGACATGTTCACCGTGATGTCATAAGCGACCTCAAAATTCGAAGTTGTCCTGACAACCTCCGTGCACACAGAGTTTCACAGCCATCTCAGACCAGTCTGACTCCTCACCCTGTCTAGGTAGGATAGTTTTCCTTTTTCTGCAATTGTTGTCAGTTTCTATCTTTCTCCTTGAACTTCGAAAGGGCTCCTACATTCTCTCTAGACACTGGTGTCACTCCTGTAAGATTATCCTGGGTTTTATCTCTTATATCTTGGGTAGATGGCAAAATGGGTGGACCTTACCCAGAAAAAGTCCTGGACTCCCTCACAAGTTGAAGTTGCCCAGGGAATGTTCTGATGCACAATGATGGTGTCATCTCGTGGCACTCTGCCAATTCCACCTTGGCAGGTCACAAGTTTTCCTTCCTTCTGCCTTTGGGAAGTGTACCAGATACTTCCATAGATTGTAATATTCTTATGCTTCCTTTTCTTGTGCGTATTGATAACGTATCCTCACAATTGCTGCTTATTTATGATCTCTGCCCGCACCATACCATGAAATCTATATTTCCTAACACTACTAATGTGATATGCACTCGTAATGTGAAACAGTGAGGCCCGGGCCGCCCAAGCGGAATGTGGGCACTTACCTGCTCCACCACAGGGCCGGCCCTGAATTGTACTTTTGGACCAACCTTTTGCCTGAACTTGGGAAGACGTGGGCCTGTTTGGATTATTCGTGAAGGTGATTAGTAATAACATCATGGACGGTAACATTTTCCGTTCGTTCATGGGTTTAGGACTGATCATGTTCTCTTCGTAGTATTCCTCTTCACCTATTTGGAATGGTCTGCCTTTCTGTAGCATCTGTAAGCATTTGGAGGTGATTTTCCATCCTTGGAAGTTCACCTTCTGTAAATTCTTTCCGCCCCCAAAGCTTTATGACATCATTCTGGACCCCTTTTTGGATTTTTGATTTGAGGTGAATTTATAGCCATGACCCTGCATTAGAACGTACTATAACTTCCAGATTCACATCCTCATTGCTTTAGACTTCTGTGTAGCTTACATCATCTTCACCAGTGTAAGACTAATCACAGGCCCTCACCACACACTTGTGCCTAATCTTCTCTTTCACCCTCCGTCACCGCCCCTCTTTGCCTCTGGGAGCCCGCATACAAATGTTCAGTGCCACCTGTTGGTTAGTGCTTGCTTTTTCTTCGCCTTGTAAGTGAGATTCTATGGTATTTGAATTTCTCACTGGGGCTTGTTACACTTCCCCTAAAACCCTCACAGCCATTCTGGTGGTCACAAATGGCTGGATTGCATCATTTGTTCCGGCTGAGTGGTATACCATTGTGTGGCTATAGCCCATCTTCCTTCTCCAATCATCCCTTGCTGGACACCAGGGTGCTTTCCAAGTCTTGGATATCAGGAGTAAGACTGTGGTGAACACAGCCATGCACATGTCTTTATGCGGTAGTCTTTCTGACTTTTTTGGATAAGCAAGCGGCAGATTAATAGCTGGGTCATACGGGACATGGATACTTAAATTTCTGAGGCAGTTCCACACCTTTGGCATCGTGGCTGCACCGGGTTACACTCCCACCAGCAGTGCAGGAGGCTTCCCTTCTCTGCACCTCCTCTCTGACACTTGTTATTTCCTGTCTGCTTCCTTCTAGCCATGCTGACCACAGTGAGCTGCCATGGCCTTGCAGTTTGGATTTGCATTTTCCTGAGACTTCATGATGGTGAACAAGTTTTCATGCACCTACTGGCCCTCTTTCTGTCTTCTTCGGAGAAATCTCTGCTTCCATCTTTTGACCAGGTTTTCATTGGCTTGTTTTTTTTCTTGTGGAGACGTGCGAGTTGATTGTATCTTTGGGCTTTTCACCCCTTGTCCGATGTGTGGTTTGCAAACATCCTCTCCCAATTGTTGTGGTGTCTTAGTATTCAGTTGATGGTTTCCTTGAGTGGGCAGAAGTGTGTGCATTTGATGTGGTCCCGTTTGTTTCTTGTTTCCTTTGTTGCCCTTGCCCAGTCAGACATGCTTCTTCCAAATAGGCGGCTCAGACAGATGGCAAAGAGCACTCTGCCTAGGTCTTCTCCTACAAGGTTCACGGTTTCAAGTCTGCCATTCAAGGCTTTAATCCATTTCAGGTGGTGTGTGTGCCAGGTGTAACATCATGGTGTACTCTCGTTGTGTTCCATGTGGCTGTGCAGGCTTCCCAGCACCGTTTATTGTAGAGACTCTCCTTTCTCCGCTGTCTCCACTTGGCTCCCTGGTCCAAAATGGGCTGTCCATGTAAGTTTGAGTTGGGCTCTGGGCTCTCAATTGTTTTGCATGGGTCTTCATGCCTGTTTTGGGGCCCAGACTGTGCCGTTTCGGTACCTAGCGCTTCGTCCTCTATGTTGAAATCAGAAATTGTGACACGTGCTGCTTTGTTCGTTTTCCTGAGGATTCCTTTGCCTAGTCAGGGTCTCGCGTTGCTGGCTAGAAACTTTAGGATTCTCTCTTCTTCTCTGTGGCAAATACTGCTGCAACTTTGACTGGGATTGCATGGAATCCAGAGATTCCTTACTGCGGTATGAACCTTTCAAGTGTGTTAATCCTTCCATTCCTAGATCCCTCGATATCTTTTTTTTTCTTGTGTCTTCTTGAGTTTCTTTCCCCAAAGGTTTGCTAGTTTTTGAATTAACATAGAATTCACCTGTTTTGCTAAGGTTATTCACAGAGATCCTATTCTTCGTAATGGCAAGCTCCTGTTTTTTTGTTTTTTTTTTCCTTAGCTTCAGTTTTTCTATTCTTTGCAACTTTTAATTGGTTTTGTTTTGGCACAAGTGCATTGCTGTGCTCACATCTGCTGGCAATGCTCCTGTATTTGCTGTGGAAGTCTGGCCCTGTCCAACGTCCCTTCCCATCTGCCTCTACTCTACCTCGGACGCCTGCACCAGAACAACTGAAGCAGTGGTGAGGAGGCCCAAACCGAGGATTCCACCCAGCCCATACTGGGCCACAGACCCAGAAGGTGCGGACCTCACCACTGCACCACCGGCCGGCCACTTACATGTTCAGTGGCAACGTGCAGTTGAGTGCAATGGGAGTTAAATATACTAGTGAGCCCAACTCTAGCACTGTGTAGATGAGGCTAGGTTGTTTTTCGGGTCCATTGTGATGTCAGAGGATTTGTCATAATTGTGTCTCTGAGGTCCAGCATGCTTCCTGGATACAGGTTTCAGAGCCTGCTTGGAGCAGTCTCATAACTCACCCTTCCCAGTTAGCCCATGCTTGACCTTCGCTGCCGTTTTTTGGCTTGTGAATTTCTCTGACTTTCAAACGTTCCAGCAGAGTCTGTCTAAAGACGGACATCATCTTTCATTGTGGATAATTCAGGTGTGATTTCTGTTCACCTTCCATTTTCTGGGTCCTCTTTTTCTTTTCCATAGTATACTCGTCATGGTCTTTCTCAGCTATCTCCCTTAGACATGCTTATCAGTCCGTTCTCCTTCATTCCAAGGGATTAGTTTGTATTTCGTTAATCGCTGTATGTTCTCTAGGGTGAGGTGTGAGTGCTTTCGTGACTCTTGGTTGTTGTCCTTGAATTTGCACCGGTCACTTGTAGGACTCTTGGCTACCCTAGCCAAGGTCAAACTAAGCACTGAGAACACGTGGTCATGTGGGTTGGTTTGACATCCTGAGATCAGAAACTCCAAATTCGAGGTGGTCCTGGCAACCCCCTTCACGGACACAATGTTTCCAAGACAACTTAGACAAATCGGATGAATTCCACTCTCCAGGAAAGATATTTTTCTGTCTCTTTTCCGGATTTGGGAAGTTTCGAACTTGACCCCTGATCCTTGAACGTTCCCCTAGATTCCGTCCAGATACGGGCTTACTTAATTTTTATAGGGTGTGCCATTTGTTTGCCCTACATCCTCTACCCTGGCCTGTTTATTTTTCTTGAAACACAACTGTAAAGTTCTAATTTTCGTGCAACTTCCTTACATATGGTGTCAAAACACATAATCAATAATCCTTCTACGGCAAGAGGTAGGGGGAGAGAATTTCGATGGAGGCAAACAGAGCACACTAGCCTGGGAGGGCAGCCTTCACGAAGGAACGAAGCCCTGTGGAAGAGGGTGCTTTTCAGCACCCTTGTAGAGCACTTCCAAACAAAGAGACATACCCCAAGCGTGACAGGGCTCCATTCCTTCAAGGCTTCCAAGACATCTCTTGGGACACATTACCATGTGCCCAGTGGGCCCACGTGACACCAGAGCTTCGGAAAAAGAGACTGACCTGCAAAGAATGCTATGGGCCTTGGAAAGGAGGCATCGATTCTTCTCTTCAATGTCCTCAAGACATCTTTCTTGACTTTGCATTATGCTTAAGGCACAAGGGCACTGTAGGTGTGATGAACGCCAAGTCCGGCCACTTGTTTCCAATGAAGTTGCAAGCTTGAATCAGCATGACCTCCCCATAGACTTGAATAGATGACAATGTTCTCCTCTCCGTGCCTGTCCCTCTATTCTCACTTGTGGCCTAGGGTTCCTTTCTTATCCCTTGCATCAGACTCTGTTTTATCTCTTCTAGTTTCTGTGCCTGCTTTCTGTTTGCCAAACCTGTTTCTGGGTATCTGTCCCTTTAATAGCCTAGCCTAGGCCAATCCTCAGACTGTAACCATGCGGCCACCCTGGGGGACATGTTCACCGTGATGTCATAAGCGACCTCAAAATTCGAAGTTGTCCTGACAACCTCCGTGCACACAGAGTTTCACAGCCATCTCAGACCAGTCTGACTCCTCACCCTGTCTAGGTAGGATAGTTTTCCTTTTTCTGCAATTGTTGTCAGTTTCTATCTTTCTCCTTGAACTTCGAAAGGGCTCCTACATTCTCTCTAGACACTGGTGTCACTCCTGTAAGATTATCCTGGGTTTTATCTCTTATATCTTGGGTAGATGGCAAAATGGGTGGACCTTACCCAGAAAAAGTCCTGGACTCCCTCACAAGTTGAAGTTGCCCAGGGAATGTTCTGATGCACAATGATGGTGTCATCTCGTGGCACTCTGCCAATTCCACCTTGGCAGGTCACAAGTTTTCCTTCCTTCTGCCTTTGGGAAGTGTACCAGATACTTCCATAGATTGTAATATTCTTATGGTTCCTTTTCTTGTGCGTATTGATAACGTATCCTCACAATTGCTGCTTATTTATGATCTCTGCCCGCACCATACCATGAAATCTATATTTCCTAACACTACTAATGTGATATGCACTCGTAATGTGAAACAGTGAGGCCCGGGCCGCCCAAGCGGAATGTGGGCACTTACCTGCTCCACCACAGGGCCGGCCCTGAATTGTACTTTTGGACCAACCTTTTGCCTGAACTTGGGAAGACGTGGGCCTGTTTGGATTATTCGTGAAGGTGATTAGTAATAACATCATGGACGGTAACATTTTCCGTTCGTTCATGGGTTTAGGACTGATCATGTTCTCTTCGTAGTATTCCTCTTCACCTATTTGGAATGGTCTGCCTTTCTGTAGCATCTGTAAGCATTTGGAGGTGATTTTCCATCCTTGGAAGTTCACCTTCTGTAAACTCTTTCCGCCCCCAAAGCTTTATGACATCATTCTGGACCCCTTTTTGGATTTTTGATTTGAGGTGAATTTATAGCCATGACCCTGCATTAGAACGTACTATAACTTCCAGATTCACGTCCTCATTGCTTTAGACTTCTGTGTAGCTTACATCATCTTCACCAGTGTAAGACTAATCACAGGCCCTCACCACACACTTGTGCCTAATCTTCTCTTTCACCCTCCGTCACCGCCCCTCTTTGCCTCTGGGAGCCCGCATACAAATGTTCAGTGCCACCTGTTGGTTAGTGCTTGCTTTTTCTTCGCCTTGTAAGTGAGATTCTATGGTATTTGAATTTCTCACTGGGGCTTGTTACACTTCCCCTAAAACCCTCACAGCCATTCTGGTGGTCACAAATGGCTGGATTGCATCATTTGTTCCGGCTGAGTGGTATACCATTGTGTGGCTATAGCCCATCTTCCTTCTCCAATCATCCCTTGCTGGACACCAGGGTGCTTTCCAAGTCTTGGATATCAGGAGTAAGACTGTGGTGAACACAGCCATGCACATGTCTTTATGCTGTAGTCTTTCTGACTTTTTTGGATAAACAAGCGGCAGATTAATAGCTGGGTCATACGGGACATGGATACTTAAACTTCTGAGGCAGTTCCACACCTTTGGCATCGTGGCTGCACCGGGTTACACTCCCACCAGCAATGCAGGAGGCTTCCCTTCTCTCCACCTCCTCTCTGACACTTGTTATTTCCTGTCTGCTTCCTTCTAGCCATGCTGACCACAGTGAGCTGCCATGGCCTTGCAGTTTGGATTTGCATTTTCCTGAGACTTCATGATGGTGAACAAGTTTTCATGCACCTACTGGCCCTCTTTCTGTCTTCTTCGGAGAAATCTCTGCTTCCATCTTTTGACCAGGTTTTCATTGGCTTGTTTTTTTTCTTGTGGAGACGTGCGAGTTGATTGTATCTTTGGGCTTTTCACCCCTTGTCCGATGTGTGGTTTGCAAACATCCTCTCCCAATTGTTGTGGTGTCTTAGTATTCAGTTGATGGTTTCCTTGAGTGGGCAGAAGTGTGTGCATTTGATGTGGTCCCGTTTGTTTCTTGTTTCCTTTGTTGCCCTTGCCCAGTCAGACATGCTTCTTCCAAATAGGCGGCTCAGACAGATGGCAAAGAGCACTCTGCCTAGGTCTTCTCCTACAAGGTTCACGGTTTCAAGTCTGCCATTCAAGGCTTTAATCCATTTCAGGTGGTGTGTGTGCCAGGTGTAACATCATGGTGTACTCTCGTTGTGTTCCATGTGGCTGTGCAGGCTTCCCAGCACCGTTTATTGTAGAGACTCTCCTTTCTCCGCTGTCTCCACTTGGCTCCCTGGTCCAAAATGGGCTGTCCATGTAAGTTTGAGTTGGGCTCTGGGCTCTCAATTGTTTTGCATGGGTCTTCATGCCTGTTTTGGGGCCCAGACTGTGCCGTTTCGGTACCTCGCGCTTCGTCCTCTATGTTGAAATCAGAAATTGTGACACGTGCTGCTTTGTTCGTTTTCCTGAGGATTCCTTTGCCTAGTCAGGGTCTCGCGTTGCTGGCTAGAAACTTTAGGATTCTCTCTTCTTCTCTGTGGCAAATACTGCTGCAACTTTGACTGGGATTGCATGGAATCCAGAGATTCCTTACTGCGGTATGAACCTTTCAAGTGTGTTAATCCTTCCATTCCTAGATCCCTCGATATCTTTTTTTTTCTTGTGTCTTCTTGAGTTTCTTTCCCCAAAGGTTTGCTAGTTTTTGAATTAACATAGAATTCACCTGTTTTGCTAAGGTTATTCACAGAGATCCTATTCTTCGTAATGGCAAGCTCCTGTTTTTTTTTTTTTTTTTTCCCTTAGCTTCAGTTTTTCTATTCTTTGCAACTTTTAATTGGTTTTGTTTTGGCACAAGTGCATTGCTGTGCTCACATCTGCTGGCAATGCTCCTGTATTTGCTGTGGAAGTCTGGCCCTGTCCAACGTCCCTTCCCATCTGCCTCTACTCTACCTCGGACGCCTGCACCAGAACAACTGAAGCAGTGGTGAGGAGGCCCAAACCGAGGATTCCACCCAGCCCATACTGGGCCACAGACCCAGAAGGTGCGGACCTCACCACTGCACCACCGGCCGGCCACTTACATGTTCAGTGGCAACGTGCAGTTGAGTGCAACGGGAGTTAAATATACTAGTGAGCCCAACTCTAGCACTGTGTAGATGAGGCTAGGTTGTTTTTCGGGTCCATTGTGATGTCAGAGGATTTGTCATAATTGTGTCTCTGAGGTCCAGCATGCTTCCTGGATACAGGTTTCAGAGCCTGCTTGGAGCAGTCTCATAACTCACCCTTCCCAGTTAGCCCATGCTTGACCTTCGCTGCCGTTTTTTGGCTTGTGAATTTCTCTGACTTTCAAACGTTCCAGCAGAGTCTGTCTAAAGACGGACATCATCTTTCATTGTGGATAATTCAGGTGTGATTTCTGTTCACCTTCCATTTTCTGGGTCCTCTTTTTCTTTTCCATAGTATACTCGTCATGGTCTTTCTCAGCTATCTCCCTTAGACATGCTTATCAGTCCGTTCTCCTTCATTCCAAGGGATTAGTTTGTATTTCGTTAATCGCTGTATGTTCTCTAGGGTGAGGTGTGAGTGCTTTCGTGACTCTTGGTTGTTGTCCTTGAATTTGCACCGGTCACTTGTAGGACTCTTGGCTACCCTAGCCAAGGTCAAACTAAGCACTGAGAACACGTGGTCATGTGGGTTGGTTTGACATCCTGAGATCAGAAACTCCAAATTCGAGGTGGTCCTGGCAACCCCCTTCACGGACACAATGTTTCCAAGACAACTTAGACAAATCGGATGAATTCCACTCTCCAGGAAAGATATTTTTCTGTCTCTTTTCCGGATTTGGGAAGTTTCGAACTTGACCCCTGATCCTTGAACGTTCCCCTAGATTCCGTCCAGATACGGGCTTACTTAATTTTTATAGGGTGTGCCATTTGTTTGCCCTACATCCTCTACCCTGGCCTGTTTATTTTTCTTGAAACACAACTGTAAAGTTCTAATTTTCGTGCAACTTCCTTACATGTGGTGTCAAAACACATAATCAATAATCCTTCTACGGCAAGAGGTAGGGGGAGAGAATTTCGATGGAGGCAAACAGAGCACACTAGCCTGGGAGGGCAGCCTTCACGAAGGAACGAAGCCCTGTGGAAGAGGGTGCTTTTCAGCACCCTTGTAGAGCACTTCCAAACAAAGAGACATACCCCAAGCGTGACAGGGCTCCATTCCTTCAAGGCTTCCAAGACATCTCTTGGGACACATTACCATGTGCCCAGTGGGCCCACGTGACACCAGAGCTTCGGAAAAAGAGACTGACCTTCAAAGAATGCTATGGGCCTTGGAAAGGAGGCATCGATTCTTCTCTTCAATGTCCTCAAGACATCTTTCTTGACTTTGCATTATGCTTAAGGCACAAGGGCACTGTAGGTGTGATGAACGCCAAGTCCGGCCACTTGTTTCCAATGAAGTTGCAAGCTTGAATCAGCATGACCTCCCCATAGACTTGAATAGATGACAATGTTCTCCTCTCCGTGCCTGTCCCTCTATTCTCACTTGTGGCCTAGGGTTCCTTTCTTATCCCTTGCATCAGACTCTGTTTTATCTCTTCTAGTTTCTGTGCCTGCTTTCTGTTTGCCAAACCTGTTTCTGGGTATCTGTCCCTTTAATAGCCTAGCCTAGGCCAATCCTCAGACTGTAACCATGCGGCCACCCTGGGGGACATGTTCACCGTGATGTCATAAGCGACCTCAAAATTCGAAGTTGTCCTGACAACCTCCGTGCACACAGAGTTTCACAGCCATCTCAGACCAGTCTGACTCCTCACCCTGTCTAGGTAGGATAGTTTTCCTTTTTCTGCAATTGTTGTCAGTTTCTATCTTTCTCCTTGAACTTCGAAAGGGCTCCTACATTCTCTCTAGACACTGGTTTCACTCCTGTAAGATTATCCTGGGTTTTATCTCTTATATCTTGGGTAGATGGCAAAATGGGTGGACCTTACCCAGAAAAAGTCCTGGACTCCCTCACAAGTTGAAGTTGCCCAGGGAATGTTCTGATGCACAATGATGGTGTCATCTCGTGGCACTCTGCCAATTCCACCTTGGCAGGTCACAAGTTTTCCTTCCTTCTGCCTTTGGGAAGTGTACCAGATACTTCCATAGATTGTAATATTCTTATGGTTCCTTTTCTTGTGCGTATTGATAACGTATCCTCACAATTGCTGCTTATTTATGATCTCTGCCCGCACCATACCATGAAATCTATATTTCCTAACACTACTAATGTGATATGCACTCGTAATGTGAAACAGTGAGGCCCGGGCCGCCCAAGCGGAATGTGGGCACTTACCTGCTCCACCACAGGGCCGGCCCTGAATTGTACTTTTGGACCAACCTTTTGCCTGAACTTGGGAAGACGTGGGCCTGTTTGGATTATTCGTGAAGGTGATTAGTAATAACATCATGGACGGTAACATTTTCCGTTCGTTCATGGGTTTAGGACTGATCATGTTCTCTTCGTAGTATTCCTCTTCACCTATTTGGAATGGTCTGCCTTTCTGTAGCATCTGTAAGCATTTGGAGGTGATTTTCCATCCTTGGAAGTTCACCTTCTGTAAACTCTTTCCGCCCCCAAAGCTTTATGACATCATTCTGGACCCCTTTTTGGATTTTTGATTTGAGGTGAATTTATAGCCATGACCCTGCATTAGAACGTACTATAACTTCCAGATTCACATCCTCATTGCTTTAGACTTCTGTGTAGCTTACATCATCTTCACCAGTGTAAGACTAATCACAGGCCCTCACCACACACTTGTGCCTAATCTTCTCTTTCACCCTCCGTCACCGCCCCTCTTTGCCTCTGGGAGCCCGCATACAAATGTTCAGTGCCACCTGTTGGTTAGTGCTTGCTTTTTCTTCGCCTTGTAAGTGAGATTCTATGGTATTTGAATTTCTCACTGGGGCTTGTTACACTTCCCCTAAAACCCTCACAGCCATTCTGGTGGTCACAAATGGCTGGATTGCATCATTTGTTCCGGCTGAGTGGTATACCATTGTGTGGCTATAGCCCATCTTCCTTCTCCAATCATCCCTTGCTGGACACCAGGGTGCTTTCCAAGTCTTGGATATCAGGAGTAAGACTGTGGTGAACACAGCCATGCACATGTCTTTATGCGGTAGTCTTTCTGACTGTTTTGGATAAGCAAGCGGCAGATTAATAGCTGGGTCATACGGGACATGGATCCTTAAATTTCTGAGGCAGTTCCACACCTTTGGCATCGTGGCTGCACCGGGTTACACTCCCACCAGCAGTGCAGGAGGCTTCCCTTCTCTCCACCTCCTCTCTGACACTTGTTATTTCCTGTCTGCTTCCTTCTAGCCATGCTGACCACAGTGAGCTGCCATGGCCTTGCAGTTTGGATTTGCATTTTCCTGAGACTTCATGATGGTGAACAAGTTTTCATGCACCTACTGGCCCTCTTTCTGTCTTCTTCGGAGAAATCTCTGCTTCCATCTTTTGACCAGGTTTTCATTGGCTTGTTTTTTTTCTTGTGGAGACGTGCGAGTTGATTGTATCTTTGGGCTTTTCACCCCTTGTCCGATGTGTGGTTTGCAAACATCCTCTCCCAATTGTTGTGGTGTCTTAGTATTCAGTTGATGGTTTCCTTGAGTGGGCAGAAGTGTGTGCATTTGATGTGGTCCCGTTTGTTTCTTGTTTCCTTTGTTGCCCTTGCCCAGTCAGACATGCTTCTTCCAAATAGGCGGCTCAGACAGATGGCAAAGAGCACTCTGCCTAGGTCTTCTCCTACAAGGTTCACGGTTTCAAGTCTGCCATTCAAGGCTTTAATCCACTTCAGGTGGTGTGTGTGCCAGGTGTAACATCATGGTGTACTCTCGTTGTGTTCCATGTGGCTGTGCAGGCTTCCCAGCACCGTTTATTGTAGAGACTCTCCTTTCTCCGCTGTCTCCACTTGGCTCCCTGGTCCAAAATGGGCTGTCCATGTAAGTTTGAGTTGGGCTCTGGGCTCTCAATTGTTTTGCATGGGTCTTCATGCCTGTTTTGGGGCCCAGACTGTGCCGTTTCGGTACCTCGCGCTTCGTCCTCTATGTTGAAATCAGAAATTGTGACACGTGCTGCTTTGTTCGTTTTCCTGAGGATTCCTTTGCCTAGTCAGGGTCTCGCGTTGCTGGCTAGAAACTTTAGGATTCTCTCTTCTTCTCTGTGGCAAATACTGCTGCAACTTTGACTGGGATTGCATGGAATCCAGAGATTCCTTACTGCGGTATGAACCTTTCAAGTGTGTTAATCCTTCCATTCCTAGATCCGTCGATATCTTTTTTTTTCTTGTGTCTTCTTGAGTTTCTTTCCCCAAAGGTTTGCTAGTTTTTGAATTAACATAGAATTCACCTGTTTTGCTAAGGTTATTCACAGAGATCCTATTCTTCGTAATGGCAAGCTCCTGTTTTTTTTTTTTTTTTTTTCCCTTAGCTTCAGTTTTTCTGTTCTTTGCAACTTTTAATTGGTTTTGTTTTGGCACAAGTGCATTGCTGTGCTCACATCTGCTGGCAATGCTCCTGTATTTGCTGTGGAAGTCTGGCCCTGTCCAACGTCCCTTCCCATCTGCCTCTACTCTACCTCGGACGCCTGCACCAGAACAACTGAAGCAGTGGTGAGGAGGCCCAAACCGAGGATTCCACCCAGCCCATACTGGGCCACAGACCCAGAAGGTGCGGACCTCACCACTGCACCACCGGCCGGCCACTTACATGTTCAGTGGCAACGTGCAGTTGAGTGCAACGGGAGTTAAATATACTAGTGAGCCCAACTCTAGCACTGTGTAGATGAGGCTAGGTTGTTTTTCGGGTCCATTGTGATGTCAGAGGATTTGTCATAATTGTGTCTCTGAGGTCCAGCATGCTTCCTGGATACAGGTTTCAGAGCCTGCTTGGAGCAGTCTCATAACTCACCCTTCCCAGTTAGCCCATGCTTGACCTTCGCTGCCGTTTTTTGCCTTGTGAATTTCTCTGACTTTCAAACGTTCCAGCAGAGTCTGTCTAAAGACGGACATCATCTTTCATTGTGGATAATTCAGGTGTGATTTCTGTTCACCTTCCATTTTCTGGGTCCTCTTTTTCTTTTCCATAGTATACTCGTCATGGTCTTTCTCAGCTATCTCCCTTAGACATGCTTATCAGTCCGTTCTCCTTCATTCCAAGGGATTAGTTTGTATTTCTTTAATCGCTGTATGTTCTCTAGGGTGAGGTGTGAGTGCTTTCGTGACTCTTGGTTGTTGTCCTTGAATTTGCACCGGTCACTTGTAGGACTCTTGGCTACCCTAGCCTAGGTCAAACTAAGCACTGAGAACACGTGGTCATGTGGGTTGGTTTGACATCCTGAGATCAGAAACTCCAAATTCGAGGTGGTCCTGGCAACCCCCTTCACGGACACAATGTTTCCAAGACAACTTAGACAAATCGGATGAATTCCACTCTCCAGGAAAGATATTTTTCTGTCTCTTTTCCGGATTTGGGAAGTTTCGAACTTGACCCCTGATCCTTGAACGTTCCCCTAGATTCCGTCCAGATACGGGCTTACTTAATTTTTATAGGGTGTGCCATTTGTTTGCCCTACATCCTCTACCCTGGCCTGTTTATTTTTCTTGAAACACAACTGTAAAGTTCTAATTTTCGTGCAACTTCCTTACATATGGTGTCAAAACACATAATCAATAATCCTTCTACGGCAAGAGGTAGGGGGAGAGAATTTCGATGGAGGCAAACAGAGCACACTAGCCTGGGAGGGCAGCCTTCATGAAGGAACGAAGCCCTGTGGAAGAGGGTGCTTTTCAGCACCCTTGTAGAGCACTTCCAAACAAAGAGACATACCCCAAGCGTGACAGGGCTCCATTCCTTCAAGGCTTCCAAGACATCTCTTGGGACACATTACCATGTGCCCAGTGGGCCCACGTGACACCAGAGCTTCGGAAAAAGAGACTGACCTTCAAAGAATGCTATGGGCCTTGGAAAGGAGGCATCGATTCTTCTCTTCAATGTCCTCAAGACATCTTTCTTGACTTTGCATTATGCTTAAGGCACAAGGGCACTGTAGGTGTGATGAACGCCAAGTCCGGCCACTTGTTTCCAATGAAGTTGCAAGCTTGAATCAGCATGACCTCCCCATAGACTTGAATAGATGACAATGTTCTCCTCTCCGTGCCTGTCCCTCTATTCTCACTTGTGGCCTAGGGTTCCTTTCTTATCCCTTGCATCAGACTCTGTTTTATCTCTTCTAGTTTCTGTGCCTGCTTTCTGTTTGCCAAACCTGTTTCTGGGTATCTGTCCCTTTAATAGCCTAGCCTAGGCCAATCCTCAGACTGTAACCATGCGGCCACCCTGGGGGACATGTTCACCGTGATGTCATAAGCGACCTCAAAATTCGAAGTTGTCCTGACAACCTCCGTGCACACAGAGTTTCACAGCCATCTCAGACCAGTCTGACTCCTCACCCTGTCTAGGTAGGATAGTTTTCCTTTTTCTGCAATTGTTGTCAGTTTCTATCTTTCTCCTTGAACTTCGAAAGGGCTCCTACATTCTCTCTAGACACTGGTTTCACTCCTGTAAGATTATCCTGGGTTTTATCTCTTATATCTTGGGTAGATGGCAAAATGGGTGGACCTTACCCAGAAAAAGTCCTGGACTCCCTCACAAGTTGAAGTTGCCCAGGGAATGTTCTGATGCACAATGATGGTGTCATCTCGTGGCACTCTGCCAATTCCACCTTGGCAGGTCACAAGTTTTCCTTCCTTCTGCCTTTGGGAAGTGTACCAGATACTTCCATAGATTGTAATATTCTTATGGTTCCTTTTCTTGTGCGTATTGATAACGTATCCTCACAATTGCTGCTTATTTATGATCTCTGCCCGCACCATACCATGAAATCTATATTTCCTAACACTACTAATGTGATATGCACTCGTAATGTGAAACAGTGAGGCCCGGGCCGCCCAAGCGGAATGTGGGCACTTACCTGCTCCACCACAGGGCCGGCCCTGAATTGTACTTTTGGACCAACCTTTTGCCTGAACTTGGGAAGACGTGGGCCTGTTTGGATTATTCGTGAAGGTGATTAGTAATAACATCATGGACGGTAACATTTTCCGTTCGTTCATGGGTTTAGGACTGATCATGTTCTCTTCGTAGTATTCCTCTTCACCTATTTGGAATGGTCTGCCTTTCTGTAGCATCTGTAAGCATTTGGAGGTGATTTTCCATCCTTGGAAGTTCACCTTCTGTAAACTCTTTCCGCCCCCAAAGCTTTATGACATCATTCTGGACCCCTTTTTGGATTTTTGATTTGAGGTGAATTTATAGCCATGACCCTGCATTAGAACGTACTATAACTTCCAGATTCACATCCTCATTGCTTTAGACTTCTGTGTAGCTTACATCATCTTCACCAGTGTAAGACTAATCACAGGCCCTCACCACACACTTGTGCCTAATCTTCTCTTTCACCCTCCGTCACCGCCCCTCTTTGCCTCTGGGAGCCCGCATACAAATGTTCAGTGCCACCTGTTGGTTAGTGCTTGCTTTTTCTTCGCCTTGTAAGTGAGATTCTATGGTATTTGAATTTCTCACTGGGGCTTGTTACACTTCCCCTAAAACCCTCACAGCCATTCTGGTGGTCACAAATGGCTGGATTGCATCATTTGTTCCGGCTGAGTGGTATACCATTGTGTGGCTATAGCCCATCTTCCTTCTCCAATCATCCCTTGCTGGACACCAGGGTGCTTTCCAAGTCTTGGATATCAGGAGTAAGACTGTGGTGAACACAGCCATGCACATGTCTTTATGCGGTAGTCTTTCTGACTGTTTTGGATAAGCAAGCGGCAGATTAATAGCTGGGTCATACGGGACATGGATACTTAAACTTCTGAGGCAGTTCCACACCTTTGGCATCGTGGCTGCACCGGGTTACACTCCCACCAGCAGTGCAGGAGGCTTCCCTTCTCTCCACCTCCTCTCTGACACTTGTTATTTCCTGTCTGCTTCCTTCTAGCCATGCTGACCACAGTGAGCTGCCATGGCCTTGCAGTTTGGATTTGCATTTTCCTGAGACTTCATGATGGTGAACAAGTTTTCATGCACCTACTGGCCCTCTTTCTGTCTTCTTCGGAGAAATCTCTGCTTCCATCTTTTGACCAGGTTTTCATTGGCTTGTTTTTTTTCTTGTGGAGACGTGCGAGTTGATTGTATCTTTGGGCTTTTCACCCCTTGTCCGATGTGTGGTTTGCAAACATCCTCTCCCAATTGTTGTGGTGTCTTAGTATTCAGTTGATGGTTTCCTTGAGTGGGCAGAAGTGTGTGCATTTGATGTGGTCCCGTTTGTTTCTTGTTTCCTTTGTTGCCCTTGCCCAGTCAGACATGCTTCTTCCAAATAGGCGGCTCAGACAGATGGCAAAGAGCACTCTGCCTAGGTCTTCTCCTACAAGGTTCACGGTTTCAAGTCTGCCATTCAAGGCTTTAATCCATTTCAGGTGGTGTGTGTGCCAGGTGTAACATCATGGCGTACTCTCGTTGTGTTCCATGTGGCTGTGCAGGCTTCCCAGCACCGTTTATTGTAGAGACTCTCCTTTCTCCGCTGTCTCCACTTGGCTCCCTGGTCCAAAATGGGCTGTCCATGTAAGTTTGAGTTGGGCTCTGGGCTCTCAATTGTTTTGCATGGGTCTTCATGCCTGTTTTGGGGCCCAGACTGTGCCGTTTCGGTACCTAGCGCTTCGTCCTCTATGTTGAAATCAGAAATTGTGACACGTGCTGCTTTGTTCGTTTTCCTGAGGATTCCTTTGCCTAGTCAGGGTCTCGCGTTGCTGGCTAGAAACTTTAGGATTCTCTCTTCTTCTCTGTGGCAAATACTGCTGCAACTTTGACTGGGATTGCATGGAATCCAGAGATTCCTTACTGCGGTATGAACCTTTCAAGTGTGTTAATCCTTCCATTCCTAGATCCGTCGATATCTTTTTTTTTCTTGTGTCTTCTTGAGTTTCTTTCCCCAAAGGTTTGCTAGTTTTTGAATTAACATAGAATTCACCTGTTTTGCTAAGGTTATTCACAGAGATCCTATTCTTCGTAATGGCAAGCTCCTGTTTTTTTTTTTTTTTTTTTCCCTTAGCTTCAGTTTTTCTGTTCTTTGCAACTTTTAATTGGTTTTGTTTTGGCACAAGTGCATTGCTGTGCTCACATCTGCTGGCAATGCTCCTGTATTTGCTGTGGAAGTCTGGCCCTGTCCAACGTCCCTTCCCATCTGCCTCTACTCTACCTCGGACGCCTGCACCAGAACAACTGAAGCAGTGGTGAGGAGGCCCAAACCGAGGATTCCACCCAGCCCATACTGGGCCACAGACCCAGAAGGTGCGGACCTCACCACTGCACCACCGGCCGGCCACTTACATGTTCAGTGGCAACGTGCAGTTGAGTGCAACGGGAGTTAAATATACTAGTGAGCCCAACTCTAGCACTGTGTAGATGAGGCTAGGTTGTTTTTCGGGTCCATTGTGATGTCAGAGGATTTGTCATAATTGTGTCTCTGAGGTCCAGCATGCTTCCTGGATACAGGTTTCAGAGCCTGCTTGGAGCAGTCTCATAACTCACCCTTCCCAGTTAGCCCATGCTTGACCTTCGCTGCCGTTTTTTGCCTTGTGAATTTCTCTGACTTTCAAACGTTCCAGCAGAGTCTGTCTAAAGACGGACATCATCTTTCATTGTGGATAATTCAGGTGTGATTTCTGTTCACCTTCCATTTTCTGGGTCCTCTTTTTCTTTTCCATAGTATACTCGTCATGGTCTTTCTCAGCTATCTCCCTTAGACATGCTTATCAGTCCGTTCTCCTTCATTCCAAGGGATTAGTTTGTATTTCTTTAATCGCTGTATGTTCTCTAGGGTGAGGTGTGAGTGCTTTCGTGACTCTTGGTTGTTGTCCTTGAATTTGCACCGGTCACTTGTAGGACTCTTGGCTACCCTAGCCTAGGTCAAACTAAGCACTGAGAACACGTGGTCATGTGGGTTGGTTTGACATCCTGAGATCAGAAACTCCAAATTCGAGGTGGTCCTGGCAACCCCCTTCACGGACACAATGTTTCCAAGACAACTTAGACAAATCGGATGAATTCCACTCTCCAGGAAAGATATTTTTCTGTCTCTTTTCCGGATTTGGGAAGTTTCGAACTTGACCCCTGATCCTTGAACGTTCCCCTAGATTCCGTCCAGATACGGGCTTACTTAATTTTTATAGGGTGTGCCATTTGTTTGCCCTACATCCTCTACCCTGGCCTGTTTATTTTTCTTGAAACACAACTGTAAAGTTCTAATTTTCGTGCAACTTCCTTACATATGGTGTCAAAACACATAATCAATAATCCTTCTACGGCAAGAGGTAGGGGGAGAGAATTTCGATGGAGGCAAACAGAGCACACTAGCCTGGGAGGGCAGCCTTCACGAAGGAACGAAGCCCTGTGGAAGAGGGTGCTTTTCAGCACCCTTGTAGAGCACTTCCAAACAAAGAGACATACCCCAAGCGTGACAGGGCTCCATTCCTTCAAGGCTTCCAAGACATCTCTTGGGACACATTACCATGTGCCCAGTGGGCCCACGTGACACCAGAGCTTCGGAAAAAGAGACTGACCTTCAAAGAATGCTATGGGCCTTGGAAAGGAGGCATCAATTCTTCTCTTCAATGTCCTCAAGACATCTTTCTTGACTTTGCATTATGCTTAAGGCACAAGGGCACTGTAGGTGTGATGAACGCCAAGTCCGGCCACTTGTTTCCAATGAAGTTGCAAGCTTGAATCAGCATGACCTCCCCATAGACTTGAATAGATGACAATGTTCTCCTCTCCGTGCCTGTCCCTCTATTCTCACTTGTGGCCTAGGGTTCCTTTCTTATCCCTTGCATCAGACTCTGTTTTATCTCTTCTAGTTTCTGTGCCTGCTTTCTGTTTGCCAAACCTGTTTCTGGGTATCTGTCCCTTTAATAGCCTAGCCTAGGCCAATCCTCAGACTGTAACCATGCGGCCACCCTGGGGGACATGTTCACCGTGATGTCATAAGCGACCTCAAAATTCGAAGTTGTCCTGACAACCTCCGTGCACACAGAGTTTCACAGCCATCTCAGACCAGTCTGACTCCTCACCCTGTCTAGGTAGGATAGTTTTCCTTTTTCTGCAATTGTTGTCAGTTTCTATCTTTCTCCTTGAACTTCGAAAGGGCTCCTACATTCTCTCTAGACACTGGTTTCACTCCTGTAAGATTATCCTGGGTTTTATCTCTTATATCTTGGGTAGATGGCAAAATGGGTGGACCTTACCCAGAAAAAGTCCTGGACTCCCTCACAAGTTGAAGTTGCCCAGGGAATGTTCTGATGCACAATGATGGTGTCATCTCGTGGCACTCTGCCAATTCCACCTTGGCAGGTCACAAGTTTTCCTTCCTTCTGCCTTTGGGAAGTGTACCAGATACTTCCATAGATTGTAATATACTTATGGTTCCTTTTCTTGTGCGTATTGATAACGTATCCTCACAATTGCTGCTTATTTATGATCTCTGCCCGCACCATACCATGAAATCTATATTTCCTAACACTACTAATGTGATATGCACTCGTAATGTGAAACAGTGAGGCCCGGGCCGCCCAAGCGGAATGTGGGCACTTACCTGCTCCACCACAGGGCCGGCCCTGAATTGTACTTTTGGACCAACCTTTTGCCTGAACTTGGGAAGACGTGGGCCTGTTTGGATTATTCGTGAAGGTGATTAGTAATAACATCATGGACGGTAACATTTTCCGTTCGTTCATGGGTTCAGGACTGATCATGTTCTCTTCGTAGTATTCCTCTTCACCTATTTGGAATGGTCTGCCTTTCTGTAGCATCTGTAAGCATTTGGAGGTGATTTTCCATCCTTGGAAGTTCACCTTCTGTAAACTCTTTCCGCCCCCAAAGCTTTATGACATCATTCTGGACCCCTTTTTGGATTTTTGATTTGAGGTGAATTTATAGCCATGACCCTGCATTAGAACGTACTATAACTTCCAGATTCACATCCTCATTGCTTTAGACTTCTGTGTAGCTTACATCATCTTCACCAGTGTAAGACTAATCACAGGCCCTCACCACACACTTGTGCCTAATCTTCTCTTTCACCCTCCGTCACCGCCCCTCTTTGCCTCTGGGAGCCCGCATACAAATGTTCAGTGCCACCTGTTGGTTAGTGCTTGCTTTTTCTTCTCCTTGTAAGTGAGATTCTATGGTATTTGAATTTCTCACTGGGGCTTGTTACACTTCCCCTAAAACCCTCACAGCCATTCTGGTGGTCACAAACGGCTGGATTGCATCATTTGTTCCGGCTGAGTGGTATACCATTGTGTGGCTATAGCCCATCTTCCTTCTCCAATCATCCCTTGCTGGACACCAGGGTGCTTTCCAAGTCTTGGATATCAGGAGTAAGACTGTGGTGAACACAGCCATGCACATGTCTTTATGCGGTAGTCTTTCTGACTTTTTTGGATAAGCAAGCGGCAGATTAATAGCTGGGTCATACGGGACATGGATACTTAAACTTCTGAGGCAGTTCCACACCTTTGGCATCGTGGCTGCACCGGGTTACACTCCCACCAGCAGTGCAGGAGGCTTCCCTTCTCTCCACCTCCTCTCTGACACTTGTTATTTCCTGTCTGCTTCCTTCTAGCCATGCTGACCACAGTGAGCTGCCATGGCCTTGCAGTTTGGATTTGCATTTTCCTGAGACTTCATGATGGTGAACAAGTTTTCATGCACCTACTGGCCCTCTTTCTGTCTTCTTCGGAGAAATCTCTGCTTCCATCTTTTGACCAGGTTTTCATTGGCTTGTTTTTTTTCTTGTGGAGACGTGCGAGTTGATTGTATCTTTGGGCTTTTCACCCCTTGTCCGATGTGTGGTTTGCAAACATCCTCTCCCAATTGTTGTGGTGTCTTAGTATTCAGTTGATGGTTTCCTTGAGTGGGCAGAAGTGTGTGCATTTGATGTGGTCCCGTTTGTTTCTTGTTTCCTTTGTTGCCCTTGCCCAGTCAGACATGCTTCTTCCAAATAGGCGGCTCAGACAGATGGCAAAGAGCACTCTGCCTAGGTCTTCTCCTACAAGGTTCACGGTTTCAAGTCTGCCATTCAAGGCTTTAATCCACTTCAGGTGGTGTGTGTGCCAGGTGTAACATCATGGTGTACTCTCGTTGTGTTCCATGTGGCTGTGCAGGCTTCCCAGCACCGTTTATTGTAGAGACTCTCCTTTCTCCGCTGTCTCCACTTGGCTCCCTGGTCCAAAATGGGCTGTCCATGTAAGTTTGAGTTGGGCTCTGGGCTCTCAATTGTTTTGCATGGGTCTTCATGCCTGTTTTGGGGCCCAGACTGTGCCGTTTCGGTACCTCGCGCTTCGTCCTCTATGTTGAAATCAGAAATTGTGACACGTGCTGCTTTGTTCGTTTTCCTGAGGATTCCTTTGCCTAGTCAGGGTCTCGCGTTGCTGGCTAGAAACTTTAGGATTCTCTCTTCTTCTCTGTGGCAAATACTGCTGCAACTTTGACTGGGATTGCATGGAATCCAGAGATTCCTTACTGCGGTATGAACCTTTCAAGTGTGTTAATCCTTCCATTCCTAGATCCGTCGATATCTTTTTTTTTCTTGTGTCTTCTTGAGTTTCTTTCCCCAAAGGTTTGCTAGTTTTTGAATTAACATAGAATTCACCTGTTTTGCTAAGGTTATTCACAGAGATCCTATTCTTCGTAATGGCAAGCTCCTGTTTTTTTTTTTTTTTTTCCCTTAGCTTCAGTTTTTCTGTTCTTTGCAACTTTTAATTGGTTTTGTTTTGGCACAAGTGCATTGCTGTGCTCACATCTGCTGGCAATGCTCCTGTATTTGCTGTGGAAGTCTGGCCCTGTCCAACGTCCCTTCCCATCTGCCTCTACTCTACCTCGGACGCCTGCACCAGAACAACTGAAGCAGTGGTGAGGAGGCCCAAACCGAGGATTCCACCCAGCCCATACTGGGCCACAGACCCAGAAGGTGCGGACCTCACCACTGCACCACCGGCCGGCCACTTACATGTTCAGTGGCAACGTGCAGTTGAGTGCAACGGGAGTTAAATATACTAGTGAGCCCAACTCTAGCACTGTGTAGATGAGGCTAGGTTGTTTTTCGGGTCCATTGTGATGTCAGAGGATTTGTCATAATTGTGTCTCTGAGGTCCAGCATGCTTCCTGGATACAGGTTTCAGAGCCTGCTTGGAGCAGTCTCATAACTCACCCTTCCCAGTTAGCCCATGCTTGACCTTCGCTGCCGTTTTTTGCCTTGTGAATTTCTCTGACTTTCAAACGTTCCAGCAGAGTCTGTCTAAAGACGGACATCATCTTTCATTGTGGATAATTCAGGTGTGATTTCTGTTCACCTTCCATTTTCTGGGTCCTCTTTTTCTTTTCCATAGTATACTCGTCATGGTCTTTCTCAGCTATCTCCCTTAGACATGCTTATCAGTCCGTTCTCCTTCATTCCAAGGGATTAGTTTGTATTTCTTTAATCGCTGTATGTTCTCTAGGGTGAGGTGTGAGTGCTTTCGTGACTCTTGGTTGTTGTCCTTGAATTTGCACCGGTCACTTGTAGGACTCTTGGCTACCCTAGCCTAGGTCAAACTAAGCACTGAGAACACGTGGTCATGTGGGTTGGTTTGACATCCTGAGATCAGAAACTCCAAATTCGAGGTGGTCCTGGCAACCCCCTTCACGGACACAATGTTTCCAAGACAACTTAGACAAATCGGATGAATTCCACTCTCCAGGAAAGATATTTTTCTGTCTCTTTTCCGGATTTGGGAAGTTTCGAACTTGACCCCTGATCCTTGAACGTTCCCCTAGATTCCGTCCAGATACGGGCTTACTTAATTTTTATAGGGTGTGCCATTTGTTTGCCCTACATCCTCTACCCTGGCCTGTTTATTTTTCTTGAAACACAACTGTAAAGTTCTAATTTTCGTGCAACTTCCTTACATATGGTGTCAAAACACATAATCAATAATCCTTCTACGGCAAGAGGTAGGGGGAGAGAATTTCGATGGAGGCAAACAGAGCACACTAGCCTGGGAGGGCAGCCTTCATGAAGGAACGAAGCCCTGTGGAAGAGGGTGCTTTTCAGCACCCTTGTAGAGCACTTCCAAACAAAGAGACATACCCCAAGCGTGACAGGGCTCCATTCCTTCAAGGCTTCCAAGACATCTCTTGGGACACATTACCATGTGCCCAGTGGGCCCACGTGACACCAGAGCTTCGGAAAAAGAGACTGACCTTCAAAGAATGCTATGGGCCTTGGAAAGGAGGCATCGATTCTTCTCTTCAATGTCCTCAAGACATCTTTCTTGACTTTGCATTATGCTTAAGGCACAAGGGCACTGTAGGTGTGATGAACGCCAAGTCCGGCCACTTGTTTCCAATGAAGTTGCAAGCTTGAATCAGCATGACCTCCCCATAGACTTGAATAGATGACAATGTTCTCCTCTCCGTGCCTGTCCCTCTATTCTCACTTGTGGCCTAGGGTTCCTTTCTTATCCCTTGCATCAGACTCTGTTTTATCTCTTCTAGTTTCTGTGCCTGCTTTCTGTTTGCCAAACCTGTTTCTGGGTATCTGTCCCTTTAATAGCCTAGCCTAGGCCAATCCTCAGACTGTAACCATGCGGCCACCCTGGGGGACATGTTCACCGTGATGTCATAAGCGACCTCAAAATTCGAAGTTGTCCTGACAACCTCCGTGCACACAGAGTTTCACAGCCATCTCAGACCAGTCTGACTCCTCACCCTGTCTAGGTAGGATAGTTTTCCTTTTTCTGCAATTGTTGTCAGTTTCTATCTTTCTCCTTGAACTTCGAAAGGGCTCCTACATTCTCTCTAGACACTGGTGTCACTCCTGTAAGATTATCCTGGGTTTTATCTCTTATATCTTGGGTAGATGGCAAAATGGGTGGACCTTACCCAGAAAAAGTCCTGGACTCCCTCACAAGTTGAAGTTGCCCAGGGAATGTTCTGATGCACAATGATGGTGTCATCTCGTGGCACTCTGCCAATTCCACCTTGGCAGGTCACAAGTTTTCCTTCCTTCTGCCTTTGGGAAGTGTACCAGATACTTCCATAGATTGTAATATTCTTATGGTTCCTTTTCTTGTGCGTATTGATAACGTATCCTCACAATTGCTGCTTATTTATGATCTCTGCCCGCACCATACCATGAAATCTATATTTCCTAACACTACTAATGTGATATGCACTCGTAATGTGAAACAGTGAGGCCCGGGCCGCCCAAGCGGAATGTGGGCACTTACCTGCTCCACCACAGGGCCGGCCCTGAATTGTACTTTTGGACCAACCTTTTGCCTGAACTTGGGAAGACGTGGGCCTGTTTGGATTATTCGTGAAGGTGATTAGTAATAACATCATGGACGGTAACATTTTCCGTTCGTTCATGGGTTTAGGACTGATCATGTTCTCTTCGTAGTATTCCTCTTCACCTATTTGGAATGGTCTGCCTTTCTGTAGCATCTGTAAGCATTTGGAGGTGATTTTCCATCCTTGGAAGTTCACCTTCTGTAAACTCTTTCCGCCCCCAAAGCTTTATGACATCATTCTGGACCCCTTTTTGGATTTTTGATTTGAGGTGAATTTATAGCCATGACCCTGCATTAGAACGTACTATAACTTCCAGATTCACATCCTCATTGCTTTAGACTTCTGTGTAGCTTACATCATCTTCACCAGTGTAAGACTAATCACAGGCCCTCACCACACACTTGTGCCTAATCTTCTCTTTCACCCTCCGTCACCGCCCCTCTTTGCCTCTGGGAGCCCGCATACAAATGTTCAGTGCCACCTGTTGGTTAGTGCTTGCTTTTTCTTCGCCTTGTAAGTGAGATTCTATGGTATTTGAATTTCTCACTGGGGCTTGTTACACTTCCCCTAAAACCCTCACAGCCATTCTGGTGGTCACAAATGGCTGGATTGCATCATTTGTTCCGGCTGAGTGGTATACCATTGTGTGGCTATAGCCCATCTTCCTTCTCCAATCATCCCTTGCTGGACACCAGGGTGCTTTCCAAGTCTTGGATATCAGGAGTAAGACTGTGGTGAACACAGCCATGCACATGTCTTTATGCGGTAGTCTTTCTGACTGTTTTGGATAAGCAAGCGGCAGATTAATAGCTGGGTCATACGGGACATGGATACTTAAATTTCTGAGGCAGTTCCACACCTTTGGCATCGTGGCTGCACCGGGTTACACTCCCACCAGCAGTGCAGGAGGCTTCCCTTCTCTCCACCTCCTCTCTGACACTTGTTATTTCCTGTCTGCTTCCTTCTAGCCATGCTGACCACAGTGAGCTGCCATGGCCTTGCAGTTTGGATTTGCATTTTCCTGAGACTTCATGATGGTGAACAAGTTTTCATGCACCTACTGGCCCTCTTTCTGTCTTCTTCGGAGAAATCTCTGCTTCCATCTTTTGACCAGGTTTTCATTGGCTTGTTTTTTTTCTTGTGGAGACGTGCGAGTTGATTGTATCTTTGGGCTTTTCACCCCTTGTCCGATGTGTGGTTTGCAAACATCCTCTCCCAATTGTTGTGGTGTCTTAGTATTCAGTTGATGGTTTCCTTGAGTGGGCAGAAGTGTGTGCATTTGATGTGGTCCCGTTTGTTTCTTGTTTCCTTTGTTGCCCTTGCCCAGTCAGACATGCTTCTTCCAAATAGGCGGCTCAGACAGATGGCAAAGAGCACTCTGCCTAGGTCTTCTCCTACAAGGTTCACGGTTTCAAGTCTGCCATTCAAGGCTTTAATCCACTTCAGGTGGTGTGTGTGCCAGGTGTAACATCATGGTGTACTCTCGTTGTGTTCCATGTGGCTGTGCAGGCTTCCCAGCACCGTTTATTGTAGAGACTCTCCTTTCTCCGCTGTCTCCACTTGGCTCCCTGGTCCAAAATGGGCTGTCCATGTAAGTTTGAGTTGGGCTCTGGGCTCTCAATTGTTTTGCATGGGTCTTCATGCCTGTTTTGGGGCCCAGACTGTGCCGTTTCGGTACCTCGCGCTTCGTCCTCTATGTTGAAATCAGAAATTGTGACACGTGCTGCTTTGTTCGTTTTCCTGAGGATTCCTTTGCCTAGTCAGGGTCTCGCGTTGCTGGCTAGAAACTTTAGGATTCTCTCTTCTTCTCTGTGGCAAATACTGCTGCAACTTTGACTGGGATTGCATGGAATCCAGAGATTCCTTACTGCGGTATGAACCTTTCAAGTGTGTTAATCCTTCCATTCCTAGATCCGTCGATATCTTTTTTTTTCTTGTGTCTTCTTGAGTTTCTTTCCCCAAAGGTTTGCTAGTTTTTGAATTAACATAGAATTCACCTGTTTTGCTAAGGTTATTCACAGAGATCCTATTCTTCGTAATGGCAAGCTCCTGTTTTTTTTTTTTTTTTTTTTCCCTTAGCTTCAGTTTTTCTGTTCTTTGCAACTTTTAATTGGTTTTGTTTTGGCACAAGTGCATTGCTGTGCTCACATCTGCTGGCAATGCTCCTGTATTTGCTGTGGAAGTCTGGCCCTGTCCAACGTCCCTTCCCATCTGCCTCTACTCTACCTCGGACGCCTGCACCAGAACAACTGAAGCAGTGGTGAGGAGGCCCAAACCGAGGATTCCACCCAGCCCATACTGGGCCACAGACCCAGAAGGTGCGGACCTCACCACTGCACCACCGGCCGGCCACTTACATGTTCAGTGGCAACGTGCAGTTGAGTGCAACGGGAGTTAAATATACTAGTGAGCCCAACTCTAGCACTGTGTAGATGAGGCTAGGTTGTTTTTCGGGTCCATTGTGATGTCAGAGGATTTGTCATAATTGTGTCTCTGAGGTCCAGCATGCTTCCTGGATACAGGTTTCAGAGCCTGCTTGGAGCAGTCTCATAACTCACCCTTCCCAGTTAGCCCATGCTTGACCTTCGCTGCCGTTTTTTGCCTTGTGAATTTCTCTGACTTTCAAACGTTCCAGCAGAGTCTGTCTAAAGACGGACATCATCTTTCATTGTGGATAATTCAGGTGTGATTTCTGTTCACCTTCCATTTTCTGGGTCCTCTTTTTCTTTTCCATAGTATACTCGTCATGGTCTTTCTCAGCTATCTCCCTTAGACATGCTTATCAGTCCGTTCTCCTTCATTCCAAGGGATTAGTTTGTATTTCTTTAATCGCTGTATGTTCTCTAGGGTGAGGTGTGAGTGCTTTCGTGACTCTTGGTTGTTGTCCTTGAATTTGCACCGGTCACTTGTAGGACTCTTGGCTACCCTAGCCTAGGTCAAACTAAGCACTGAGAACACGTGGTCATGTGGGTTGGTTTGACATCCTGAGATCAGAAACTCCAAATTCGAGGTGGTCCTGGCAACCCCCTTCACGGACACAATGTTTCCAAGACAACTTAGACAAATCGGATGAATTCCACTCTCCAGGAAAGATATTTTTCTGTCTCTTTTCCGGATTTGGGAAGTTTCGAACTTGACCCCTGATCCTTGAACGTTCCCCTAGATTCCGTCCAGATACGGGCTTACTTAATTTTTATAGGGTGTGCCATTTGTTTGCCCTACATCCTCTACCCTGGCCTGTTTATTTTTCTTGAAACACAACTGTAAAGTTCTAATTTTCGTGCAACTTCCTTACATATGGTGTCAAAACACATAATCAATAATCCTTCTACGGCAAGAGGTAGGGGGAGAGAATTTCGATGGAGGCAAACAGAGCACACTAGCCTGGGAGGGCAGCCTTCACGAAGGAACGAAGCCCTGTGGAAGAGGGTGCTTTTCAGCACCCTTGTAGAGCACTTCCAAACAAAGAGACATACCCCAAGCGTGACAGGGCTCCATTCCTTCAAGGCTTCCAAGACATCTCTTGGGACACATTACCATGTGCCCAGTGGGCCCACGTGACACCAGAGCTTCGGAAAAAGAGACTGACCTTCAAAGAATGCTATGGGCCTTGGAAAGGAGGCATCGATTCTTCTCTTCAATGTCCTCAAGACATCTTTCTTGACTTTGCATTATGCTTAAGGCACAAGGGCACTGTAGGTGTGATGAACGCCAAGTCCGGCCACTTGTTTCCAATGAAGTTGCAAGCTTGAATCAGCATGACCTCCCCATAGACTTGAATAGATGACAATGTTCTCCTCTCCGTGCCTGTCCCTCTATTCTCACTTGTGGCCTAGGGTTCCTTTCTTATCCCTTGCATCAGACTCTGTTTTATCTCTTCTAGTTTCTGTGCCTGCTTTCTGTTTGCCAAACCTGTTTCTGGGTATCTGTCCCTTTAATAGCCTAGCCTAGGCCAATCCTCAGACTGTAACCATGCGGCCACCCTGGGGGACATGTTCACCGTGATGTCATAAGCGACCTCAAAATTCGAAGTTGTCCTGACAACCTCCGTGCACACAGAGTTTCACAGCCATCTCAGACCAGTCTGACTCCTCACCCTGTCTAGGTAGGATAGTTTTCCTTTTTCTGCAATTGTTGTCAGTTTCTATCTTTCTCCTTGAACTTCGAAAGGGCTCCTACATTCTCTCTAGACACTGGTTTCACTCCTGTAAGATTATCCTGGGTTTTATCTCTTATATCTTGGGTAGATGGCAAAATGGGTGGACCTTACCCAGAAAAAGTCCTGGACTCCCTCACAAGTTGAAGTTGCCCAGGGAATGTTCTGATGCACAATGATGGTGTCATCTCGTGGCACTCTGCCAATTCCACCTTGGCAGGTCACAAGTTTTCCTTCCTTCTGCCTTTGGGAAGTGTACCAGATACTTCCATAGATTGTAATATACTTATGGTTCCTTTTCTTGTGCGTATTGATAACGTATCCTCACAATTGCTGCTTATTTATGATCTCTGCCCGCACCATACCATGAAATCTATATTTCCTAACACTACTAATGTGATATGCACTCGTAATGTGAAACAGTGAGGCCCGGGCCGCCCAAGCGGAATGTGGGCACTTACCTGCTCCACCACAGGGCCGGCCCTGAATTGTACTTTTGGACCAACCTTTTGCCTGAACTTGGGAAGACGTGGGCCTGTTTGGATTATTCGTGAAGGTGATTAGTAATAACATCATGGACGGTAACATTTTCCGTTCGTTCATGGGTTCAGGACTGATCATGTTCTCTTCGTAGTATTCCTCTTCACCTATTTGGAATGGTCTGCCTTTCTGTAGCATCTGTAAGCATTTGGAGGTGATTTTCCATCCTTGGAAGTTCACCTTCTGTAAACTCTTTCCGCCCCCAAAGCTTTATGACATCATTCTGGACCCCTTTTTGGATTTTTGATTTGAGGTGAATTTATAGCCATGACCCTGCATTAGAACGTACTATAACTTCCAGATTCACATCCTCATTGCTTTAGACTTCTGTGTAGCTTACATCATCTTCACCAGTGTAAGACTAATCACAGGCCCTCACCACACACTTGTGCCTAATCTTCTCTTTCACCCTCCGTCACCGCCCCTCTTTGCCTCTGGGAGCCCGCATACAAATGTTCAGTGCCACCTGTTGGTTAGTGCTTGCTTTTTCTTCTCCTTGTAAGTGAGATTCTATGGTATTTGAATTTCTCACTGGGGCTTGTTACACTTCCCCTAAAACCCTCACAGCCATTCTGGTGGTCACAAACGGCTGGATTGCATCCGGCTGAGTGGTATACCATTGTGTGGCTATAGCCCATCTTCCTTCTCCAATCATCCCTTGCTGGACACCAGGGTGCTTTCCAAGTCTTGGATATCAGGAGTAAGACTGTGGTGAACACAGCCATGCACATGTCTTTATGCGGTAGTCTTTCTGACTTTTTTGGATAAGCAAGCGGCAGATTAATAGCTGGGTCATACGGGACATGGATACTTAAACTTCTGAGGCAGTTCCACACCTTTGGCATCGTGGCTGCACCGGGTTACACTCCCACCAGCAGTGCAGGAGGCTTCCCTTCTCTCCACCTCCTCTCTGACACTTGTTATTTCCTGTCTGCTTCCTTCTAGCCATGCTGACCACAGTGAGCTGCCATGGCCTTGCAGTTTGGATTTGCATTTTCCTGAGACTTCATGATGGTGAACAAGTTTTCATGCACCTACTGGCCCTCTTTCTGTCTTCTTCGGAGAAATCTCTGCTTCCATCTTTTGACCAGGTTTTCATTGGCTTGTTTTTTTTCTTGTGGAGACGTGCGAGTTGATTGTATCTTTGGGCTTTTCACCCCTTGTCCGATGTGTGGTTTGCAAACATCCTCTCCCAATTGTTGTGGTGTCTTAGTATTCAGTTGATGGTTTCCTTGAGTGGGCAGAAGTGTGTGCATTTGATGTGGTCCCGTTTGTTTCTTGTTTCCTTTGTTGCCCTTGCCCAGTCAGACATGCTTCTTCCAAATAGGCGGCTCAGACAGATGGCAAAGAGCACTCTGCCTAGGTCTTCTCCTACAAGGTTCACGGTTTCAAGTCTGCCATTCAAGGCTTTAATCCACTTCAGGTGGTGTGTGTGCCAGGTGTAACATCATGGTGTACTCTCGTTGTGTTCCATGTGGCTGTGCAGGCTTCCCAGCACCGTTTATTGTAGAGACTCTCCTTTCTCCGCTGTCTCCACTTGGCTCCCTGGTCCAAAATGGGCTGTCCATGCAAGTTTGAGTTGGGCTCTGGGCTCTCAATTGTTTTGCATGGGTCTTCATGCCTGTTTTGGGGCCCAGACTGTGCCGTTTCGGTACCTAGCGCTTCGTCCTCTATGTTGAAATCAGAAATTGTGACACGTGCTGCTTTGTTCGTTTTCCTGAGGATTCCTTTGCCTAGTCAGGGTCTCGTGTTGCTGGCTAGAAACTTTAGGATTCTCTCTTCTTCTCTGTGGCAAATACTGCTGCAACTTTGACTGGGATTGCATGGAATCCAGAGATCCCTTACTGCGGTATGAACCTTTCAAGTGTGTTAATCCTTCCATTCCTAGATCCCTCGATATCTTTTTTTTTCTTGTGTCTTCTTGAGTTTCTTTCCCCAAAGGTTTGCTAGTTTTTGAATTAACATAGAATTCACCTGTTTTGCTAAGGTTATTCACAGAGATCCTATTCTTCGTAATGGCAAGCTCCTGTTTTTTTGTTTTTTTTTCCTTAGCTTCAGTTTTTCTATTCTTTGCAACTTTTAATTGGTTTTGTTTTGGCACAAGTGCATTGCTGTGCTCACATCTGCTGGCAATGCTCCTGTATTTGCTGTGGAAGTCTGGCCCTGTCCAACGTCCCTTCCCATCTGCCTCTACTCTACCTCGGACGCCTGCACCAGAACAACTGAAGCAGTGGTGAGGAGGCCCAAACCGAGGATTCCACCCAGCCCATACTGGGCCACAGACCCAGAAGGTGCGGACCTCACCACTGCACCACCGGCCGGCCACTTACATGTTCAGTGGCAACGTGCAGTTGAGTGCAACGGGAGTTAAATATACTAGTGAGCCCAACTCTAGCACTGTGTAGATGAGGCTAGGTTGTTTTTCGGGTCCATTGTGATGTCAGAGGATTTGTCATAATTGTGTCTCTGAGGTCCAGCATGCTTCCTGGATACAGGTTTCAGAGCCTGCTTGGAGCAGTCTCATAACTCACCCTTCCCAGTTAGCCCATGCTTGACCTTCGCTGCCGTTTTTTGGCTTGTGAATTTCTCTGACTTTCAAACGTTCCAGCAGAGTCTGTCTAAAGACGGACATCATCTTTCATTGTGGATAATTCAGGTGTGATTTCTGTTCACCTTCCATTTTCTGGGTCCTCTTTTTCTTTTCCATAGTATACTCGTCATGGTCTTTCTCAGCTATCTCCCTTAGACATGCTTATCAGTCCGTTCTCCTTCATTCCAAGGGATTAGTTTGTATTTCTTTAATCGCTGTATGTTCTCTAGGGTGAGGTGTGAGTGCTTTCGTGACTCTTGGTTGTTGTCCTTGAATTTGCACCAGTCACTTGTAGGACTCTTGGCTACCCTAGCCTAGGTCAAACTTAGCACTGAGAACACGTGGTCATGTGGGTTGGTTTGACATCCTGAGATCAGAAACTCCAAATTCGAGGTGGTCCTGGCAACCCCCTTCACGGACACAATGTTTCCAAGACAACTTAGACAAATCGGATGAATTCCACTCTCCAGGAAAGATATTTTTCTGTCTCTTTTCCGGATTTGGGAAGTTTCGAACTTGACCCCTGATCCTTGAACGTTCCCCTAGATTCCGTCCAGATACGGGCTTACTTAATTTTTATAGGGTGTGCCATTTGTTTGCCCTACATCCTCTACCCTGGCCTGTTTATTTTTCTTGAAACACAACTGTAAAGTTCTAATTTTCGTGCAACTTCCTTACATATGGTGTCAAAACACATAATCAATAATCCTTCTACGGCAAGAGGTAGGGGGAGAGAATTTCGATGGAGGCAAACAGAGCACACTAGCCTGGGAGGGCAGCCTTCACGAAGGAACGAAGCCCTGTGGAAGAGGGTGCTTTTCAGCACCCTTGTAGAGCACTTCCAAACAAAGAGACATACCCCAAGCGTGACAGGGCTCCATTCCTTCAAGGCTTCCAAGACATCTCTTGGGACACATTACCATGTGCCCAGTGGGCCCACGTGACACCAGAGCTTCGGAAAAAGAGACTGACCTGCAAAGAATGCTATGGGCCTTGGAAAGGAGGCATCGATTCTTCTCTTCAATGTCCTCAAGACATCTTTCTTGACTTTGCATTATGCTTAAGGCACAAGGGCACTGTAGGTGTGATGAACGCCAAGTCCGGCCACTTGTTTCCAATGAAGTTGCAAGCTTGAATCAGCATGACCTCCCCATAGACTTGAATAGATGACAATGTTCTCCTCTCCGTGCCTGTCCCTCTATTCTCACTTGTGGCCTAGGGTTCCTTTCTTATCCCTTGCATCAGACTCTGTTTTATCTCTTCTAGTTTCTGTGCCTGCTTTCTGTTTGCCAAACCTGTTTCTGGGTATCTGTCCCTTTAATAGCCTAGCCTAGGCCAATCCTCAGACTGTAACCATGCGGCCACCCTGGGGGACATGTTCACCGTGATGTCATAAGCGACCTCAAAATTCGAAGTTGTCCTGACAACCTCCGTGCACACAGAGTTTCACAGCCATCTCAGACCAGTCTGACTCCTCACCCTGTCTAGGTAGGATAGTTTTCCTTTTTCTGCAATTGTTGTCAGTTTCTATCTTTCTCCTTGAACTTCGAAAGGGCTCCTACATTCTCTCTAGACACTGGTGTCACTCCTGTAAGATTATCCTGGGTTTTATCTCTTATATCTTGGGTAGATGGCAAAATGGGTGGACCTTACCCAGAAAAAGTCCTGGACTCCCTCACAAGTTGAAGTTGCCCAGGGAATGTTCTGATGCACAATGATGGTGTCATCTCGTGGCACTCTGCCAATTCCACCTTGGCAGGTCACAAGATTTCCTTCCTTCTGCCTTTGGGAAGTGTACCAGATACTTCCATAGATTGTAATATTCTTATGGTTCCTTTTCTTGTGCGTATTGATAACGTATCCTCACAATTGCTGCTTATTTATGATCTCTGCCCGCACCATACCATGAAATCTATATTTCCTAACACTACTAATGTGATATGCACTCGTAATGTGAAACAGTGAGGCCCGGGCCGCCCAAGCGGAATGTGGGCACTTACCTGCTCCACCACAGGGCCGGCCCTGAATTGTACTTTTGGACCAACCTTTTGCCTGAACTTGGGAAGACGTGGGCCTGTTTGGATTATTCGTGAAGGTGATTAGTAATAACATCATGGACGGTAACATTTTCCGTTCGTTCATGGGTTCAGGACTGATCATGTTCTCTTCGTAGTATTCCTCTTCACCTATTTGGAATGGTCTGCCTTTCTGTAGCATCTGTAAGCATTTGGAGGTGATTTTCCATCCTTGGAAGTTCACCTTCTGTAAACTCTTTCCGCCCCCAAAGCTTTATGACATCATTCTGGACCCCTTTTTGGATTTTTGATTTGAGGTGAATTTATAGCCATGACCCTGCATGAGAACGTACTATAACTTCCAGATTCACGTCCTCATTGCTTTAGACTTCTGTGTAGCTTACATCATCTTCACCAGTGTAAGACTAATCACAGGCCCTCACCACACACTTGTGCCTAATCTTCTCTTTCACCCTCCGTCACCGCCCCTCTTTGCCTCTGGGAGCCCGCATACAAATGTTCAGTGCCACCTGTTGGTTAGTGCTTGCTTTTTCTTCGCCTTGTAAGTGAGATTCTATGGTATTTGAATTTCTCACTGGGGCTTGTTACACTTCCCCTAAAACCCTCACAGCCATTCTGGTGGTCACAAATGGCTGGATTGCATCATTTGTTCCGGCTGAGTGGTATACCATTGTGTGGCTATAGCCCATCTTCCTTCTCCAATCATCCCTTGCTGGACACCAGGGTGCTTTCCAAGTCTTGGATATCAGGAGTAAGACTGTGGTGAACACAGCCATGCACATGTCTTTATGCTGTAGTCTTTCTGACTTTTTTGGATAAACAAGCGGCAGATTAATAGCTGGGTCATACGGGACATGGATACTTAAACTTCTGAGGCAGTTCCACACCTTTGGCATCGTGGCTGCACCGGGTTACACTCCCACCAGCAGTGCAGGAGGCTTCCCTTCTCTCCACCTCCTCTCTGACACTTGTTATTTCCTGTCTGCTTCCTTCTAGCCATGCTGACCACAGTGAGCTGCCATGGCCTTGCAGTTTGGATTTGCATTTTCCTGAGACTTCATGATGGTGAACAAGTTTTCATGCACCTACTGGCCCTCTTTCTGTCTTCTTCGGAGAAATCTCTGCTTCCATCTTTTGACCAGGTTTTCATTGGCTTGTTTTTTTTCTTGTGGAGACGTGCGAGTTGATTGTATCTTTGGGCTTTTCACCCCTTGTCCGATGTGTGGTTTGAAAACATCCTCTCCCAATTGTTGTGGTGTCTTAGTATTCAGTTGATGGTTTCCTTGAGTGGGCAGAAGTGTGTGCATTTGATGTGGTCCCGTTTGTTTCTTGTTTCCTTTGTTGCCCTTGCCCAGTCAGACATGCTTCTTCCAAATAGGCGGCTCAGACAGATGGCAAAGAGCACTCTGCCTAGGTCTTCTCCTACAAGGTTCACGGTTTCAAGTCTGCCATTCAAGGCTTTAATCCACTTCAGGTGGTGTGTGTGCCAGGTGTAACATCATGGTGTACTCTCGTTGTGTTCCATGTGGCTGTGCAGGCTTCCCAGCACCGTTTATTGTAGAGACTCTCCTTTCTCCGCTGTCTCCACTTGGCTCCCTGGTCCAAAATGGGCTGTCCATGCAAGTTTGAGTTGGGCTCTGGGCTCTCAATTGTTTTGCATGGGTCTTCATGCCTGTTTTGGGGCCCAGACTGTGCCGTTTCGGTACCTAGCGCTTCGTCCTCTATGTTGAAATCAGAAATTGTGACACGTGCTGCTTTGTTCGTTTTCCTGAGGATTCCTTTGCCTAGTCAGGGTCTCGTGTTGCTGGCTAGAAACTTTAGGATTCTCTCTTCTTCTCTGTGGCAAATACTGCTGCAACTTTGACTGGGATTGCATGGAATCCAGAGATCCCTTACTGCGGTATGAACCTTTCAAGTGTGTTAATCCTTCCATTCCTAGATCCCTCGATATCTTTTTTTTTCTTGTGTCTTCTTGAGTTTCTTTCCCCAAAGGTTTGCTAGTTTTTGAATTAACATAGAATTCACCTGTTTTGCTAAGGTTATTCACAGAGATCCTATTCTTCGTAATGGCAAGCTCCTGTTTTTTTGTTTTTTTTTTCCTTAGCTTCAGTTTTTCTATTCTTTGCAACTTTTAATTGGTTTTGTTTTGGCACAAGTGCATTGCTGTGCTCACATCTGCTGGCAATGCTCCTGTATTTGCTGTGGAAGTCTGGCCCTGTCCAACGTCCCTTCCCATCTGCCTCTACTCTACCTCGGACGCCTGCACCAGAACAACTGAAGCAGTGGTGAGGAGGCCCAAACCGAGGATTCCACCCAGCCCATACTGGGCCACAGACCCAGAAGGTGCGGACCTCACCACTGCACCACCGGCCGGCCACTTACATGTTCAGTGGCAACGTGCAGTTGAGTGCAACGGGAGTTAAATATACTAGTGAGCCCAACTCTAGCACTGTGTAGATGAGGCTAGGTTGTTTTTCGGGTCCATTGTGATGTCAGAGGATTTGTCATAATTGTGTCTCTGAGGTCCAGCATGCTTCCTGGATACAGGTTTCAGAGCCTGCTTGGAGCAGTCTCATAACTCACCCTTCCCAGTTAGCCCATGCTTGACCTTCGCTGCCGTTTTTTGGCTTGTGAATTTCTCTGACTTTCAAACGTTCCAGCAGAGTCTGTCTAAAGACGGACATCATCTTTCATTGTGGATAATTCAGGTGTGATTTCTGTTCACCTTCCATTTTCTGGGTCCTCTTTTTCTTTTCCATAGTATACTCGTCATGGTCTTTCTCAGCTATCTCCCTTAGACATGCTTATCAGTCCGTTCTCCTTCATTCCAAGGGATTAGTTTGTATTTCTTTAATCGCTGTATGTTCTCTAGGGTGAGGTGTGAGTGCTTTCGTGACTCTTGGTTGTTGTCCTTGAATTTGCACCGGTCACTTGTAGGACTCTTGGCTACCCTAGCCTAGGTCAAACTTAGCACTGAGAACACGTGGTCATGTGGGTTGGTTTGACATCCTGAGATCAGAAACTCCAAATTCGAGGTGGTCCTGGCAACCCCCTTCACGGACACAATGTTTCCAAGACAACTTAGACAAATCGGATGAATTCCACTCTCCAGGAAAGATATTTTTCTGTCTTTTTTCCGGATTTGGGAAGTTTCGAACTTGACCCCTGATCCTTGAACGTTCCCCTAGATTCCGTCCAGATACGGGCTTACTTAATTTTTATAGGGTGTGCCATTTGTTTGCCCTACATCCTCTACCCTGGCCTGTTTATTTTTCTTGAAACACAACTGTAAAGTTCTAATTTTCGTGCAACTTCCTTACATATGGTGTCAAAACACATAATCAATAATCCTTCTACGGCAAGAGGTAGGGGGAGAGAATTTCGATGGAGGCAAACAGAGCACACTAGCCTGGGAGGGCAGCCTTCACGAAGGAACGAAGCCCTGTGGAAGAGGGTGCTTTTCAGCACCCTTGTAGAGCACTTCCAAACAAAGAGACATACCCCAAGCGTGACAGGGCTCCATTCCTTCAAGGCTTCCAAGACATCTCTTGGGACACATTACCATGTGCCCAGTGGGCCCACGTGACACCAGAGCTTCGGAAAAAGAGACTGACCTTCAAAGAATGCTATGGGCCTTGGAAAGGAGGCATCGATTCTTCTCTTCAATGTCCTCAAGACATCTTTCTTGACTTTGCATTATGCTTAAGGCACAAGGGCACTGTAGGTGTGATGAACGCCAAGTCCGGCCACTTGTTTCCAATGAAGTTGCAAGCTTGAATCAGCATGACCTCCCCATAGACTTGAATAGATGACAATGTTCTCCTCTCCGTGCCTGTCCCTCTATTCTCACTTGTGGCCTAGGGTTCCTTTCTTATCCCTTGCATCAGACTCTGTTTTATCTCTTCTAGTTTCTGTGCCTGCTTTCTGTTTGCCAAACCTGTTTCTGGGTATCTGTCCCTTTAATAGCCTAGCCTAGGCCAATCCTCAGACTGTAACCATGCGGCCACCCTGGGGGACATGTTCACCGTGATGTCATAAGCGACCTCAAAATTCGAAGTTGTCCTGACAACCTCCGTGCACACAGAGTTTCACAGCCATCTCAGACCAGTCTGACTCCTCACCCTGTCTAGGTAGGATAGTTTTCCTTTTTCTGCAATTGTTGTCAGTTTCTATCTTTCTCCTTGAACTTCGAAAGGGCTCCTACATTCTCTCTAGACACTGGTTTCACTCCTGTAAGATTATCCTGGGTTTTATCTCTTATATCTTGGGTAGATGGCAAAATGGGTGGACCTTACCCAGAAAAAGTCCTGGACTCCCTCACAAGTTGAAGTTGCCCAGGGAATGTTCTGATGCACAATGATGGTGTCATCTCGTGGCACTCTGCCAATTCCACCTTGGCAGGTCACAAGTTTTCCTTCCTTCTGCCTTTGGGAAGTGTACCAGATACTTCCATAGATTGTAATATTCTTATGGTTCCTTTTCTTGTGCGTATTGATAACGTATCCTCACAATTGCTGCTTATTTATGATCTCTGCCCGCACCATACCATGAAATCTATATTTCCTAACACTACTAATGTGATATGCACTCGTAATGTGAAACAGTGAGGCCCGGGCCGCCCAAGCGGAATGTGGGCACTTACCTGCTCCACCACAGGGCCGGCCCTGAATTGTACTTTTGGACCAACCTTTTGCCTGAACTTGGGAAGACGTGGGCCTGTTTGGATTATTCGTGAAGGTGATTAGTAATAACATCATGGACGGTAACATTTTCCGTTCGTTCATGGGTTTAGGACTGATCATGTTCTCTTCGTAGTATTCCTCTTCACCTATTTGGAATGGTCTGCCTTTCTGTAGCATCTGTAAGCATTTGGAGGTGATTTTCCATCCTTGGAAGTTCACCTTCTGTAAACTCTTTCCGCCCCCAAAGCTTTATGACATCATTCTGGACCCCTTTTTGGATTTTTGATTTGAGGTGAATTTATAGCCATGACCCTGCATTAGAACGTACTATAACTTCCAGATTCACGTCCTCATTGCTTTAGACTTCTGTGTAGCTTACATCATCTTCACCAGTGTAAGACTAATCACAGGCCCTCACCACACACTTGTGCCTAATCTTCTCTTTCACCCTCCGTCACCGCCCCTCTTTGCCTCTGGGAGCCCGCATACAAATGTTCAGTGCCACCTGTTGGTTAGTGCTTGCTTTTTCTTCGCCTTGTAAGTGAGATTCTATGGTATTTGAATTTCTCACTGGGGCTTGTTACACTTCCCCTAAAACCCTCACAGCCATTCTGGTGGTCACAAATGGCTGGATTGCATCATTTGTTCCGGCTGAGTGGTATACCATTGTGTGGCTATAGCCCATCTTCCTTCTCCAGTCATCCCTTGCTGGACACCAGGGTGCTTTCCAAGTCTTGGATATCAGGAGTAAGACTGTGGTGAACACAGCCATGCACATGTCTTTATGCTGTAGTCTTTCTGACTTTTTTGGATAAACAAGCGGCAGATTAATAGCTGGGTCATACGGGACATGGATACTTAAACTTCTGAGGCAGTTCCACACCTTTGGCATCGTGGCTGCACCGGGTTACACTCCCACCAGCAATGCAGGAGGCTTCCCTTCTCTCCACCTCCTCTCTGACACTTGTTATTTCCTGTCTGCTTCCTTCTAGCCATGCTGACCACAGTGAGCTGCCATGGCCTTGCAGTTTGGATTTGCATTTTCCTGAGACTTCATGATGGTGAACAAGTTTTCATGCACCTACTGGCCCTCTTTCTGTCTTCTTCGGAGAAATCTCTGCTTCCATCTTTTGACCAGGTTTTCATTGGCTTGTTTTTTTTCTTGTGGAGACGTGCGAGTTGATTGTATCTTTGGGCTTTTCACCCCTTGTCCGATGTGTGGTTTGAAAACATCCTCTCCCAATTGTTGTGGTGTCTTAGTATTCAGTTGATGGTTTCCTTGAGTGGGCAGAAGTGTGTGCATTTGATGTGGTCCCGTTTGTTTCTTGTTTCCTTTGTTGCCCTTGCCCAGTCAGACATGCTTCTTCCAAATAGGCGGCTCAGACAGATGGCAAAGAGCACTCTGCCTAGGTCTTCTCCTACAAGGTTCACGGTTTCAAGTCTGCCATTCAAGGCTTTAATCCACTTCAGGTGGTGTGTGTGCCAGGTGTAACATCATGGTGTACTCTCGTTGTGTTCCATGTGGCTGTGCAGGCTTCCCAGCACCGTTTATTGTAGAGACTCTCCTTTCTCCGCTGTCTCCACTTGGCTCCCTGGTCCAAAATGGGCTGTCCATGCAAGTTTGAGTTGGGCTCTGGGCTCTCAATTGTTTTGCATGGGTCTTCATGCCTGTTTTGGGGCCCAGACTGTGCCGTTTCGGTACCTAGCGCTTCGTCCTCTATGTTGAAATCAGAAATTGTGACACGTGCTGCTTTGTTCGTTTTCCTGAGGATTCCTTTGCCTAGTCAGGGTCTCGCGTTGCTGGCTAGAAACTTTAGGATTCTCTCTTCTTCTCTGTGGCAAATACTGCTGCAACTTTGACTGGGATTGCATGGAATCCAGAGATCCCTTACTGCGGTATGAACCTTTCAAGTGTGTTAATCCTTCCATTCCTAGATCCCTCGATATCTTTTTTTTTCTTGTGTCTTCTTGAGTTTCTTTCCCCAAAGGTTTGCTAGTTTTTGAATTAACATAGAATTCACCTGTTTTGCTAAGGTTATTCACAGAGATCCTATTCTTCGTAATGGCAAGCTCCTGTTTTTTTGTTTTTTTTTCCTTAGCTTCAGTTTTTCTATTCTTTGCAACTTTTAATTGGTTTTGTTTTGGCACAAGTGCATTGCTGTGCTCACATCTGCTGGCAATGCTCCTGTATTTGCTGTGGAAGTCTGGCCCTGTCCAACGTCCCTTCCCATCTGCCTCTACTCTACCTCGGACGCCTGCACCAGAACAACTGAAGCAGTGGTGAGGAGGCCCAAACCGAGGATTCCACCCAGCCCATACTGGGCCACAGACCCAGAAGGTGCGGACCTCACCACTGCACCACCGGCCGGCCACTTACATGTTCAGTGGCAACGTGCAGTTGAGTGCAACGGGAGTTAAATATACTAGCGAGCCCAACTCTAGCACTGTGTAGATGAGGCTAGGTTGTTTTTCGGGTCCATTGTGATGTCAGAGGATTTGTCATAATTGTGTCTCTGAGGTCCAGCATGCTTCCTGGATACAGGTTTCAGAGCCTGCTTGGAGCAGTCTCATAACTCACCCTTCCCAGTTAGCCCATGCTTGACCTTCGCTGCCGTTTTTTGGCTTGTGAATTTCTCTGACTTTCAAACGTTCCAGCAGAGTCTGTCTAAAGACGGACATCATCTTTCATTGTGGATAATTCAGGTGTGATTTCTGTTCACCTTCCATTTTCTGGGTCCTCTTTTTCTTTTCCATAGTATACTCGTCATGGTCTTTCTCAGCTATCTCCCTTAGACATGCTTATCAGTCCGTTCTCCTTCATTCCAAGGGATTAGTTTGTATTTCTTTAATCGCTGTATGTTCTCTAGGGTGAGGTGTGAGTGCTTTCGTGACTCTTGGTTGTTGTCCTTGAATTTGCACCGGTCACTTGTAGGACTCTTGGCTACCCTAGCCTAGGTCAAACTAAGCACTGAGAACACGTGGTCATGTGGGTTGGTTTGACATCCTGAGATCAGAAACTCCAAATTCGAGGTGGTCCTGGCAACCCCCTTCACGGACACAATGTTTCCAAGACAACTTAGACAAATCGGATGAATTCCACTCTCCAGGAAAGATATTTTTCTGTCTCTTTTCCGGATTTGGGAAGTTTCGAACTTGACCCCTGATCCTTGAACGTTCCCCTAGATTCCGTCCAGATACGGGCTTACTTAATTTTTATAGGGTGTGCCATTTGTTTGCCCTACATCCTCTACCCTGGCCTGTTTATTTTTCTTGAAACACAACTGTAAAGTTCTAATTTTCGTGCAACTTCCTTACATATGGTGTCAAAACACATAATCAATAATCCTTCTACGGCAAGAGGTAGGGGGAGAGAATTTCGATGGAGGCAAACAGAGCACACTAGCCTGGGAGGGCAGCCTTCACGAAGGAACGAAGCCCTGTGGAAGAGGGTGCTTTTCAGCACCCTTGTAGAGCACTTCCAAACAAAGAGACATACCCCAAGCGTGACAGGGCTCCATTCCTTCAAGGCTTCCAAGACATCTCTTGGGACACATTACCATGTGCCCAGTGGGCCCACGTGACACCAGAGCTTCGGAAAAAGAGACTGACCTGCAAAGAATGCTATGGGCCTTGGAAAGGAGGCATCGATTCTTCTCTTCAATGTCCTCAAGACATCTTTCTTGACTTTGCATTATGCTTAAGGCACAAGGGCACTGTAGGTGTGATGAACGCCAAGTCCGGCCACTTGTTTCCAATGAAGTTGCAAGCTTGAATCAGCATGACCTCCCCATAGACTTGAATAGATGACAATGTTCTCCTCTCCGTGCCTGTCCCTCTATTCTCACTTGTGGCCTAGGGTTCCTTTCTTATCCCTTGCATCAGACTCTGTTTTATCTCTTCTAGTTTCTGTGCCTGCTTTCTGTTTGCCAAACCTGTTTCTGGGTGTCTGTCCCTTTAATAGCCTAGCCTAGGCCAATCCTCAGACTGTAACCATGCGGCCACCCTGGCGGACATGTTCACCGTGATGTCATAAGCGACCTCAAAATTCGAAGTTGTCCTGACAACCTCCGTGCACACAGAGTTTCACAGCCATCTCAGACCAGTCTGACTCCTCACCCTGTCTAGGTAGGATAGTTTTCCTTTTTCTGCAATTGTTGTCAGTTTCTATCTTTCTCCTTGAACTTCGAAAGGGCTCCTACATTCTCTCTAGACACTGGTTTCACTCCTGTAAGATTATCCTGGGTTTTATCTCTTATATCTTGGGTAGATGGCAAAATGGGTGGACCTTACCCAGAAAAAGTCCTGGACTCCCTCACAAGTTGAAGTTGCCCAGGGAATGTTCTGATGCACAATGATGGTGTCATCTCGTGGCACTCTGCCAATTCCACCTTGGCAGGTCACAAGTTTTCCTTCCTTCTGCCTTTGGGAAGTGTACCAGATACTTCCATAGATTGTAATATTCTTATGGTTCCTTTTCTTGTGCGTATTGATAACGTATCCTCACAATTGCTGCTTATTTGTGATCTCTGCCCGCACCATACCATGAAATCTATATTTCCTAACACTACTAATGTGATATGCACTCGTAATGTGAAACAGTGAGGCCCGGGCCGCCCAAGCGGAATGTGGGCACTTACCTGCTCCACCACAGGGCCGGCCCTGAATTGTACTTTTGGACCAACCTTTTGCCTGAACTTGGGAAGACGTGGGCCTGTTTGGATTATTCGTGAAGGTGATTAGTAATAACATCATGGACGGTAACATTTTCCGTTCGTTCATGGGTTTAGGACTGATCATGTTCTCTTCGTAGTATTCCTCTTCACCTATTTGGAATGGTCTGCCTTTCTGTAGCATCTGTAAGCATTTGGAGGTGATTTTCCATCCTTGGAAGTTCACCTTCTGTAAACTCTTTCCGCCCCCAAAGCTTTATGACATCATTCTGGACCCCTTTTTGGATTTTTGATTTGAGGTGAATTTATAGCCATGACCCTGCATTAGAACGTACTATAACTTCCAGATTCACGTCCTCATTGCTTTAGACTTCTGTGTAGCTTACATCATCTTCACCAGTGTAAGACTAATCACAGGCCCTCACCACACACTTGTGCCTAATCTTCTCTTTCACCCTCCGTCACCGCCCCTCTTTGCCTCTGGGAGCCCGCATACAAATGTTCAGTGCCACCTGTTGGTTAGTGCTTGCTTTTTCTTCTCCTTGTAAGTGAGATTCTATGGTATTTGAATTTCTCACTGGGGCTTGTTACACTTCCCCTAAAACCCTCACAGCCATTCTGGTGGTCACAAACGGCTGGATTGCATCATTTGTTCCGGCTGAGTGGTATACCATTGTGTGGCTATAGCCCATCTTCCTTCTCCAATCATCCCTTGCTGGACACCAGGGTGCTTTCCAAGTCTTGGATATCAGGAGTAAGACTGTGGTGAACACAGCCATGCACATGTCTTTATGCGGTAGTCTTTCTGACTTTTTTGGATAAGCAAGCGGCAGATTAATAGCTGGGTCATACGGGACATGGATACTTAAACTTCTGAGGCAGTTCCACACCTTTGGCATCGTGGCTGCACCGGGTTACACTCCCACCAGCAGTGCAGGAGGCTTCCCTTCTCTCCACCTCCTCTCTGACACTTGTTATTTCCTGTCTGCTTCCTTCTGGCCATGCTGACCACAGTGAGCTGCCATGGCCTTGCAGTTTGGATTTGCATTTTCCTGAGACTTCATGATGGTGAACAAGTTTTCATGCACCTACTGGCCCTCTTTCTGTCTTCTTCGGAGAAATCTCTGCTTCCATCTTTTGACCAGGTTTTCATTGGCTTGTTTTTTTTCTTGTGGAGACGTGCGAGTTGATTGTATCTTTGGGCTTTTCACCCCTTGTCCGATGTGTGGTTTGCAAACATCCTCTCCCAATTGTTGTGGTGTCTTAGTATTCAGTTGATGGTTTCCTTGTGTGGGCAGAAGTGTGTGCATTTGATGTGGTCCCGTTTGTTTCTTGTTTCCTTTGTTGCCCTTGCCCAGTCAGACATGCTTCTTCCAAATAGGCGGCTCAGACAGATGGCAAAGAGCACTCTGCCTAGGTCTTCTCCTACAAGGTTCACGGTTTCAAGTCTGCCATTCAAGGCTTTAATCCACTTCAGGTGGTGTGTGTGCCAGGTGTAACATCATGGCGTACTCTCGTTGTGTTCCATGTGGCTGTGCAGGCTTCCCAGCACCGTTTATTGTAGAGACTCTCCTTTCTCCGCTGTCTCCACTTGGCTCCCTGGTCCAAAATGGGCTGTCCATGCAAGTTTGAGTTGGGCTCTGGGCTCTCAATTGTTTTGCATGGGTCTTCATGCCTGTTTTGGGGCCCAGACTGTGCCGTTTCGGTACCTAGCGCTTCGTCCTCTATGTTGAAATCAGAAATTGTGACACGTGCTGCTTTGTTCGTTTTCCTGAGGATTCCTTTGCCTAGTCAGGGTCTCGCGTTGCTGGCTAGAAACTTTAGGATTCTCTCTTCTTCTCTGTGGCAAATACTGCTGCAACTTTGACTGGGATTGCATGGAATCCAGAGATCCCTTACTGCGGTATGAACCTTTCAAGTGTGTTAATCCTTCCATTCCTAGATCCCTCGATATCTTTTTTTTTCTTGTGTCTTCTTGAGTTTCTTTCCCCAAAGGTTTGCTAGTTTTAGAATTAACATAGAATTCACCTGTTTTGTTAAGGTTATTCACAGAGATCCTATTCTTCGTAATGGCAAGCTCCTGTTTTTTTGTTTTTTTTTCCTTAGCTTCAGTTTTTCTATTCTTTGCAACTTTTAATTGGTTTTGTTTTGGCACAAGTGCATTGCTGTGCTCACATCTGCTGGCAATGCTCCTGTATTTGCTGTGGAAGTCTGGCCCTGTCCAACGTCCCTTCCCATCTGCCTCTACTCTACCTCGGACGCCTGCACCAGAACAACTGAAGCAGTGGTGAGGAGGCCCAAACCGAGGATTCCACCCAGCCCATACTGGGCCACAGACCCAGAAGGTGCGGACCTCACCACTGCACCACCGGCCGGCCACTTACATGTTCAGTGGCAACGTGCAGTTGAGTGCAATGGGAGTTAAATATACTAGTGAGCCCAACTCTAGCACTGTGTAGATGAGGCTAGGTTGTTTTTCGGGTCCATTGTGATGTCAGAGGATTTGTCATAATTGTGTCTCTGAGGTCCAGCATGCTTCCTGGATACAGGTTTCAGAGCCTGCTTGGAGCAGTCTCATAACTCACCCTTCCCAGTTAGCCCATGCTTGACCTTCGCTGCCGTTTTTTGGCTTGTGAATTTCTCTGACTTTCAAACGTTCCAGCAGAGTCTGTCTAAAGACGGACATCATCTTTCATTGTGGATAATTCGGGTGTGATTTCTGTTCACCTTCCATTTTCTGGGTCCTCTTTTTCTTTTCCATAGTATACTCGTCATGGTCTTTCTCAGCTATCTCCCTTAGACATGCTTATCAGTCCGTTCTCCTTCATTCCAAGGGATTAGTTTGTATTTCTTTAATCGCTGTATGTTCTCTAGGGTGAGGTGTGAGTGCTTTCGTGACTCTTGGTTGTTGTCCTTGAATTTGCACCGGTCACTTGTAGGACTCTTGGCTACCCTAGCCTAGGTCAAACTAAGCACTGAGAACACGTGGTCATGTGGGTTGGTTTGACATCCTGAGATCAGAAACTCCAAATTCGAGGTGGTCCTGGCAACCCCCTTCACGGACACAATGTTTCCAAGACAACTTAGACAAATCGGATGAATTCCACTCTCCAGGAAAGATATTTTTCTGTCTCTTTTCCGGATTTGGGAAGTTTCGAACTTGACCCCTGATCCTTGAACGTTCCCCTAGATTCCGTCCAGATACGGGCTTACTTAATTTTTATAGGGTGTGCCATTTGTTTGCCCTACATCCTCTACCCTGGCCTGTTTATTTTTCTTGAAACACAACTGTAAAGTTCTAATTTTCGTGCAACTTCCTTACATATGGTGTCAAAACACATAATCAATAATCCTTCTACGGCAAGAGGTAGGGGGAGAGAATTTCGATGGAGGCAAACAGAGCACACTAGCCTGGGAGGGCAGCCTTCACGAAGGAACGAAGCCCTGTGGAAGAGGGTGCTTTTCAGCACCCTTGTAGAGCACTTCCAAACAAAGAGACATACCCCAAGCGTGACAGGGCTCCATTCCTTCAAGGCTTCCAAGACATCTCTTGGGACACATTACCATGTGCCCAGTGGGCCCACGTGACACCAGAGCTTCGGAAAAAGAGACTGACCTGCAAAGAATGCTATGGGCCTTGGAAAGGAGGCATCGATTCTTCTCTTCAATGTCCTCAAGACATCTTTCTTGACTTTGCATTATGCTTAAGGCACAAGGGCACTGTAGGTGTGATGAACGCCAAGTCCGGCCACTTGTTTCCAATGAAGTTGCAAGCTTGAATCAGCATGACCTCCCCATAGACTTGAATAGATGACAATGTTCTCCTCTCCGTGCCTGTCCCTCTATTCTCACTTGTGGCCTAGGGTTCCTTTCTTATCCCTTGCATCAGACTCTGTTTTATCTCTTCTAGTTTCTGTGCCTGCTTTCTGTTTGCCAAACCTGTTTCTGGGTGTCTGTCCCTTTAATAGCCTAGCCTAGGCCAATCCTCAGACTGTAACCATGCGGCCACCCTGGGGGACATGTTCACCGTGATGTCATAAGCGACCTCAAAATTCGAAGTTGTCCTGACAACCTCCGTGCACACAGAGTTTCACAGCCATCTCAGACCAGTCTGACTCCTCACCCTGTCTAGGTAGGATAGTTTTCCTTTTTCTGCAATTGTTGTCAGTTTCTATCTTTCTCCTTGAACTTCGAAAGGGCTCCTACATTCTCTCTAGACACTGGTTTCACTCCTGTAAGATTATCCTGGGTTTTATCTCTTATATCTTGGGTAGATGGCAAAATGGGTGGACCTTACCCAGAAAAAGTCCTGGACTCCCTCACAAGTTGAAGTTGCCCAGGGAATGTTCTGATGCACAATGATGGTGTCATCTCGTGGCACTCTGCCAATTCCACCTTGGCAGGTCACAAGTTTTCCTTCCTTCTGCCTTTGGGAAGTGTACCAGATACTTCCATAGATTGTAATATTCTTATGGTTCCTTTTCTTGTGCGTATTGATAACGTATCCTCACAATTGCTGCTTATTTGTGATCTCTGCCCGCACCATACCATGAAATCTATATTTCCTAACACTACTAATGTGATATGCACTCGTAATGTGAAACAGTGAGGCCCGGGCCGCCCAAGCGGAATGTGGGCACTTACCTGCTCCACCACAGGGCCGGCCCTGAATTGTACTTTTGGACCAACCTTTTGCCTGAACTTGGGAAGACGTGGGCCTGTTTGGATTATTCGTGAAGGTGATTAGTAATAACATCATGGACGGTAACATTTTCCGTTCGTTCATGGGTTTAGGACTGATCATGTTCTCTTCGTAGTATTCCTCTTCACCTATTTGGAATGGTCTGCCTTTCTGTAGCATCTGTAAGCATTTGGAGGTGATTTTCCATCCTTGGAAGTTCACCTTCTGTAAACTCTTTCCGCCCCCAAAGCTTTATGACATCATTCTGGACCCCTTTTTGGATTTTTGATTTGAGGTGAATTTATAGCCATGACCCTGCATTAGAACGTACTATAACTTCCAGATTCACGTCCTCATTGCTTTAGACTTCTGTGTAGCTTACATCATCTTCACCAGTGTAAGACTAATCACAGGCCCTCACCACACACTTGTGCCTAATCTTCTCTTTCACCCTCCGTCACCGCCCCTCTTTGCCTCTGGGAGCCCGCATACAAATGTTCAGTGCCACCTGTTGGTTAGTGCTTGCTTTTTCTTCTCCTTGTAAGTGAGATTCTATGGTATTTGAATTTCTCACTGGGGCTTGTTACACTTCCCCTAAAACCCTCACAGCCATTCTGGTGGTCACAAACGGCTGGATTGCATCATTTGTTCCGGCTGAGTGGTATACCATTGTGTGGCTATAGCCCATCTTCCTTCTCCAATCATCCCTTGCTGGACACCAGGGTGCTTTCCAAGTCTTGGATATCAGGAGTAAGACTGTGGTGAACACAGCCATGCACATGTCTTTATGCGGTAGTCTTTCTGACTGTTTTGGATAAGCAAGCGGCAGATTAATAGCTGGGTCATACGGGACATGGATACTTAAACTTCTGAGGCAGTTCCACACCTTTGGCATCGTGGCTGCACCGGGTTACACTCCCACCAGCAGTGCAGGAGGCTTCCCTTCTCTCCACCTCCTCTCTGACACTTGTTATTTCCTGTCTGCTTCCTTCTAGCCATGCTGACCACAGTGAGCTGCCATGGCCTTGCAGTTTGGATTTGCATTTTCCTGAGACTTCATGATGGTGAACAAGTTTTCATGCACCTACTGGCCCTCTTTCTGTCTTCTTCGGAGAAATCTCTGCTTCCATCTTTTGACCAGGTTTTCATTGGCTTGTTTTTTTTCTTGTGGAGACGTGCGAGTTGATTGTATCTTTGGGCTTTTCACCCCTTGTCCGATGTGTGGTTTGCAAACATCCTCTCCCAATTGTTGTGGTGTCTTAGTATTCAGTTGATGGTTTCCTTGAGTGGGCAGAAGTGTGTGCATTTGATGTGGTCCCGTTTGTTTCTTGTTTCCTTTGTTGCCCTTGCCCAGTCAGACATGCTTCTTCCAAATAGGCGGCTCAGACAGATGGCAAAGAGCACTCTGCCTAGGTCTTCTCCTACAAGGTTCACGGTTTCAAGTCTGCCATTCAAGGCTTTAATCCACTTCAGGTGGTGTGTGTGCCAGGTGTAACATCATGGCGTACTCTCGTTGTGTTCCATGTGGCTGTGCAGGCTTCCCAGCACCGTTTATTGTAGAGACTCTCCTTTCTCCGCTGTCTCCACTTGGCTCCCTGGTCCAAAATGGGCTGTCCATGCAAGTTTGAGTTGGGCTCTGGGCTCTCAATTGTTTTGCATGGGTCTTCATGCCTGTTTTGGGGCCCAGACTGTGCCGTTTCGGTACCTAGCGCTTCGTCCTCTATGTTGAAATCAGAAATTGTGACACGTGCTGCTTTGTTCGTTTTCCTGAGGATTCCTTTGCCTAGTCAGGGTCTCGTGTTGCTGGCTAGAAACTTCAGGATTCTCTCTTCTTCTCTGTGGCAAATACTGCTGCAACTTTGACTGGGATTGCATGGAATCCAGAGATTCCTTACTGCGGTATGAACCTTTCAAGTGTGTTAATCCTTCCATTCCTAGATCCCTCGATATCTTTTTTTTTCTTGTGTCTTCTTGAGTTTCTTTCCCCAAAGGTTTGCTAGTTTTTGAATTAACATAGAATTCACCTGTTTTGCTAAGGTTATTCACAGAGATCCTATTCTTCGTAATGGCAAGCTCCTGTTTTTTTGTTTTTTTTTTCCTTAGCTTCAGTTTTTCTATTCTTTGCAACTTTTAATTGGTTTTGTTTTGGCACAAGTGCATTGCTGTGCTCACATCTGCTGGCAATGCTCCTGTATTTGCTGTGGAAGTCTGGCCCTGTCCAACGTCCCTTCCCATCTGCCTCTACTCTACCTCGGACGCCTGCACCAGAACAACTGAAGCAGTGGTGAGGAGGCCCAAACCGAGGATTCCACCCAGCCCATACTGGGCCACAGACCCAGAAGGTGCGGACCTCACCACTGCACCACCGGCCGGCCACTTACATGTTCAGTGGCAACGTGCAGTTGAGTGCAACGGGAGTTAAATATACTAGTGAGCCCAACTCTAGCACTGTGTAGATGAGGCTAGGTTGTTTTTCGGGTCCATTGTGATGTCAGAGGATTTGTCATAATTGTGTCTCTGAGGTCCAGCATGCTTCCTGGATACAGGTTTCAGAGCCTGCTTGGAGCAGTCTCATAACTCACCCTTCCCAGTTAGCCCATGCTTGACCTTCGCTGCCGTTTTTTGGCTTGTGAATTTCTCTGACTTTCAAACGTTCCAGCAGAGTCTGTCTAAAGACGGACATCATCTTTCATTGTGGATAATTCAGGTGTGATTTCTGTTCACCTTCCATTTTCTGGGTCCTCTTTTTCTTTTCCATAGTATACTCGTCATGGTCTTTCTCAGCTATCTCCCTTAGACATGCTTATCAGTCCGTTCTCCTTCATTCCAAGGGATTAGTTTGTATTTCTTTAATCGCTGTATGTTCTCTAGGGTGAGGTGTGAGTGCTTTCGTGACTCTTGGTTGTTGTCCTTGAATTTGCACCGGTCACTTGTAGGACTCTTGGCTACCCTAGCCAAGGTCAAACTAAGCACTGAGAACACGTGGTCATGTGGGTTGGTTTGACATCCTGAGATCAGAAACTCCAAATTCGAGGTGGTCCTGGCAACCCCCTTCACGGACACAATGTTTCCAAGACAACTTAGACAAATCGGATGAATTCCACTCTCCAGGAAAGATATTTTTCTGTCTCTTTTCCGGATTTGGGAAGTTTCGAACTTGACCCCTGATCCTTGAACGTTCCCCTAGATTCCGTCCAGATACGGGCTTACTTAATTTTTATAGGGTGTGCCATTTGTTTGCCCTACATCCTCTACCCTGGCCTGTTTATTTTTCTTGAAACACAACTGTAAAGTTCTAATTTTCGTGCAACTTCCTTACATATGGTGTCAAAACACATAATCAATAATCCTTCTACGGCAAGAGGTAGGGGGAGAGAATTTCGATGGAGGCAAACAGAGCACACTAGCCTGGGAGGGCAGCCTTCACGAAGGAACGAAGCCCTGTGGAAGAGGGTGCTTTTCAGCACCCTTGTAGAGCACTTCCAAACAAAGAGACATACCCCAAGCGTGACAGGGCTCCATTCCTTCAAGGCTTCCAAGACATCTCTTGGGACACATTACCATGTGCCCAGTGGGCCCACGTGACACCAGAGCTTCGGAAAAAGAGACTGACCTGCAAAGAATGCTATGGGCCTTGGAAAGGAGGCATCGATTCTTCTCTTCAATGTCCTCAAGACATCTTTCTTGACTTTGCATTATGCTTAAGGCACAAGGGCACTGTAGGTGTGATGAACGCCAAGTCCGGCCACTTGTTTCCAATGAAGTTGCAAGCTTGAATCAGCATGACCTCCCCATAGACTTGAATAGATGACAATGTTCTCCTCTCCGTGCCTGTCCCTCTATTCTCACTTGTGGCCTAGGGTTCCTTTCTTATCCCTTGCATCAGACTCTGTTTTATCTCTTCTAGTTTCTGTGCCTGCTTTCTGTTTGCCAAACCTGTTTCTGGGTATCTGTCCCTTTAATAGCCTAGCCTAGGCCAATCCTCAGACTGTAACCATGCGGCCACCCTGGGGGACATGTTCACCGTGATGTCATAAGCGACCTCAAAATTCGAAGTTGTCCTGACAACCTCCGTGCACACAGAGTTTCACAGCCATCTCAGACCAGTCTGACTCCTCACCCTGTCTAGGTAGGATAGTTTTCCTTTTTCTGCAATTGTTGTCAGTTTCTATCTTTCTCCTTGAACTTCGAAAGGGCTCCTACATTCTCTCTAGACACTGGTGTCACTCCTGTAAGATTATCCTGGGTTTTATCTCTTATATCTTGGGTAGATGGCAAAATGGGTGGACCTTACCCAGAAAAAGTCCTGGACTCCCTCACAAGTTGAAGTTGCCCAGGGAATGTTCTGATGCACAATGATGGTGTCATCTCGTGGCACTCTGCCAATTCCACCTTGGCAGGTCACAAGTTTTCCTTCCTTCTGCCTTTGGGAAGTGTACCAGATACTTCCATAGATTGTAATATTCTTATGGTTCCTTTTCTTGTGCGTATTGATAACGTATCCTCACAATTGCTGCTTATTTATGATCTCTGCCCGCACCATACCATGAAATCTATATTTCCTAACACTACTAATGTGATATGCACTCGTAATGTGAAACAGTGAGGCCCGGGCCGCCCAAGCGGAATGTGGGCACTTACCTGCTCCACCACAGGGCCGGCCCTGAATTGTACTTTTGGACCAACCTTTTGCCTGAACTTGGGAAGACGTGGGCCTGTTTGGATTATTCGTGAAGGTGATTAGTAATAACATCATGGACGGTAACATTTTCCGTTCGTTCATGGGTTTAGGACTGATCATGTTCTCTTCGTAGTATTCCTCTTCACCTATTTGGAATGGTCTGCCTTTCTGTAGCATCTGTAAGCATTTGGAGGTGATTTTCCATCCTTGGAAGTTCACCTTCTGTAAACTCTTTCCGCCCCCAAAGCTTTATGACATCATTCTGGACCCCTTTTTGGATTTTTGATTTGAGGTGAATTTATAGCCATGACCCTGCATTAGAACGTACTATAACTTCCAGATTCACGTCCTCATTGCTTTAGACTTCTGTGTAGCTTACATCATCTTCACCAGTGTAAGACTAATCACAGGCCCTCACCACACACTTGTGCCTAATCTTCTCTTTCACCCTCCGTCACCGCCCCTCTTTGCCTCTGGGAGCCCGCATACAAATGTTCAGTGCCACCTGTTGGTTAGTGCTTGCTTTTTCTTCTCCTTGTAAGTGAGATTCTATGGTATTTGAATTTCTCACTGGGGCTTGTTACACTTCCCCTAAAACCCTCACAGCCATTCTGGTGGTCACAAACGGCTGGATTGCATCATTTGTTCCGGCTGAGTGGTATACCATTGTGTGGCTATAGCCCATCTTCCTTCTCCAATCATCCCTTGCTGGACACCAGGGTGCTTTCCAAGTCTTGGATATCAGGAGTAAGACTGTGGTGAACACAGCCATGCACATGTCTTTATGCGGTAGTCTTTCTGACTGTTTTGGATAAGCAAGCGGCAGATTAATAGCTGGGTCATACGGGACATGGATACTTAAACTTCTGAGGCAGTTCCACACCTTTGGCATCGTGGCTGCACCGGGTTACACTCCCACCAGCAGTGCAGGAGGCTTCCCTTCTGTGCACCTCCTCTCTGACACTTGTTATTTCCTGTCTGCTTCCTTCTAGCCATGCTGACCACAGTGAGCTGCCACGGCCTTGCAGTTTGGATTTGCATTTTCCTGAGACTTAATGATGGTGAACAAGTTTTCATGCACCTACTGGCCCTCTTTCTGTCTTCTTCGGAGAAATCTCTGCTTCCATCTTTTGACCAGGTTTTCATTGGCTTGTTTTTTTTCTTGTGGAGACGTGCGAGTTGATTGTATCTTTGGGCTTTTCACCCCTTGTCCGATGTGTGGTTTGCAAACATCCTCTCCCAATTGTTGTGGTGTCTTAGTATTCAGTTGATGGTTTCCTTGAGTGGGCAGAAGTGTGTGCATTTGATGTGGTCCCGTTTGTTTCTTGTTTCCTTTGTTGCCCTTGCCCAGTCAGACATGCTTCTTCCAAATAGGCGGCTCAGACAGATGGCAAAGAGCACTCTGCCTAGGTCTTCTCCTACAAGGTTCACGGTTTCAAGTCTGCCATTCAAGGCTTTAATCCACTTCAGGTGGTGTGTGTGCCAAGTGTAACATCATGGCGTACTCTCGTTGTGTTCCATGTGGCTGTGCAGGCTTCCCAGCACCGTTTATTGTAGAGACTCTCCTTTCTCCGCTGTCTCCACTTGGCTCCCTGGTCCAAAATGGGCTGTCCATGTAAGTTTGAGTTGGGCTCTGGGCTCTCAATTGTTTTGCATGGGTCTTCATGCCTGTTTTGGGGCCCAGACTGTGCCGTTTCGGTACCTAGCGCTTCGTCCTCTATGTTGAAATCAGAAATTGTGACACGTGCTGCTTTGTTCGTTTTCCTGAGGATTCCTTTGCCTAGTCAGGGTCTCGCGTTGCTGGCTAGAAACTTTAGGATTCTCTCTTCTTCTCTGTGGCAAATACTGCTGCAACTTTGACTGGGATTGCATGGAATCCAGAGATTCCTTACTGCGGTATGAACCTTTCAAGTGTGTTAATCCTTCCATTCCTAGATCCCTCGATATCTTTTTTTTTCTTGTGTCTTCTTGAGTTTCTTTCCCCAAAGGTTTGCTAGTTTTTGAATTAACATAGAATTCACCTGTTTTGCTAAGGTTATTCACAGAGATCCTATTCTTCGTAATGGCAAGCTCCTGTTTTTTTGTTTTTTTTTTCCTTAGCTTCAGTTTTTCTATTCTTTGCAACTTTTAATTGGTTTTGTTTTGGCACAAGTGCATTGCTGTGCTCACATCTGCTGGCAATGCTCCTGTATTTGCTGTGGAAGTCTGGCCCTGTCCAACGTCCCTTCCCATCTGCCTCTACTCTACCTCGGACGCCTGCACCAGAACAACTGAAGCAGTGGTGAGGAGGCCCAAACCGAGGATTCCACCCAGCCCATACTGGGCCACAGACCCAGAAGTTGCGGACCTCACCACTGCACCACCGGCCGGCCACTTACATGTTCAGTGGCAACGTGCAGTTGAGTGCAATGGGAGTTAAATATACTAGTGAGCCCAACTCTAGCACTGTGTAGATGAGGCTAGGTTGTTTTTCGGGTCCATTGTGATGTCAGAGGATTTGTCATAATTGTGTCTCTGAGGTCCAGCATGCTTCCTGGATACAGGTTTCAGAGCCTGCTTGGAGCAGTCTCATAACTCACCCTTCCCAGTTAGCCCATGCTTGACCTTCGCTGCCGTTTTTCGGCTTGTGAATTTCTCTGACTTTCAAACGTTCCAGCAGAGTCTGTCTAAAGACGGACATCATCTTTCATTGTGGATAATTCAGGTGTGATTTCTGTTCACCTTCCATTTTCTGGGTCCTCTTTTTCTTTTCCATAGTATACTCGTCATGGTCTTTCTCAGCTATCTCCCTTAGACATGCTTATCAGTCCGTTCTCCTTCATTCCAAGGGATTAGTTTGTATTTCTTTAATCGCTGTATGTTCTCTAGGGTGAGGTGTGAGTGCTTTCGTGACTCTTGGTTGTTGTCCTTGAATTTGCACCGGTCACTTGTAGGACTCTTGGCTACCCTAGCCAAGGTCAAACTAAGCACTGAGAACACGTGGTCATGTGGGTTGGTTTGACATCCTGAGATCAGAAACTCCAAATTCGAGGTGGTCCTGGCAACCCCCTTCACGGACACAATGTTTCCAAGACAACTTAGACAAATCGGATGAATTCCACTCTCCAGGAAAGATATTTTTCTGTCTCTTTTCCGGATTTGGGAAGTTTCGAACTTGACCCCTGATCCTTGAACGTTCCCCTAGATTCCGTCCAGATACGGGCTTACTTAATTTTTATAGGGTGTGCCATTTGTTTGCCCTACATCCTCTACCCTGGCCTGTTTATTTTTCTTGAAACACAACTGTAAAGTTCTAATTTTCGTGCAACTTCCTTACATATGGTGTCAAAACACATAATCAATAATCCTTCTACGGCAAGAGGTAGGGGGAGAGAATTTCGATGGAGGCAAACAGAGCACACTAGCCTGGGAGGGCAGCCTTCACGAAGGAACGAAGCCCTGTGGAAGAGGGTGCTTTTCAGCACCCTTGTAGAGCACTTCCAAACAAAGAGACATACCCCAAGCGTGACAGGGCTCCATTCCTTCAAGGCTTCCAAGACATCTCTTGGGACACATTACCATGTGCCCAGTGGGCCCACGTGACACCAGAGCTTCGGAAAAAGAGACTGACCTGCAAAGAATGCTATGGGCCTTGGAAAGGAGGCATCGATTCTTCTCTTCAATGTCCTCAAGACATCTTTCTTGACTTTGCATTATGCTTAAGGCACAAGGGCACTGTAGGTGTGATGAACGCCAAGTCCGGCCACTTGTTTCCAATGAAGTTGCAAGCTTGAATCAGCATGACCTCCCCATAGACTTGAATAGATGACAATGTTCTCCTCTCCGTGCCTGTCCCTCTATTCTCACTTGTGGCCTAGGGTTCCTTTCTTATCCCTTGCATCAGACTCTGTTTTATCTCTTCTAGTTTCTGTGCCTGCTTTCTGTTTGCCAAACCTGTTTCTGGGTATCTGTCCCTTTAATAGCCTAGCCTAGGCCAATCCTCAGACTGTAACCATGCGGCCACCCTGGGGGACATGTTCACCGTGATGTCATAAGCGACCTCAAAATTCGAAGTTGTCCTGACAACCTCCGTGCACACAGAGTTTCACAGCCATCTCAGACCAGTCTGACTCCTCACCCTGTCTAGGTAGGATAGTTTTCCTTTTTCTGCAATTGTTGTCAGTTTCTATCTTTCTCCTTGAACTTCGAAAGGGCTCCTACATTCTCTCTAGACACTGGTGTCACTCCTGTAAGATTATCCTGGGTTTTATCTCTTATATCTTGGGTAGATGGCAAAATGGGTGGACCTTACCCAGAAAAAGTCCTGGACTCCCTCACAAGTTGAAGTTGCCCAGGGAATGTTCTGATGCACAATGATGGTGTCATCTCGTGGCACTCTGCCAATTCCACCTTGGCAGGTCACAAGTTTTCCTTCCTTCTGCCTTTGGGAAGTGTACCAGATACTTCCATAGATTGTAATATTCTTATGGTTCCTTTTCTTGTGCGTATTGATAACGTATCCTCACAATTGCTGCTTATTTATGATCTCTGCCCGCACCATACCATGAAATCTATATTTCCTAACACTACTAATGTGATATGCACTCGTAATGTGAAACAGTGAGGCCCGGGCCGCCCAAGCGGAATGTGGGCACTTACCTGCTCCACCACAGGGCCGGCCCTGAATTGTACTTTTGGACCAACCTTTTGCCTGAACTTGGGAAGACGTGGGCCTGTTTGGATTATTCGTGAAGGTGATTAGTAATAACATCATGGACGGTAACATTTTCCGTTCGTTCATGGGTTTAGGACTGATCATGTTCTCTTCGTAGTATTCCTCTTCACCTATTTGGAATGGTCTGCCTTTCTGTAGCATCTGTAAGCATTTGGAGGTGATTTTCCATCCTTGGAAGTTCACCTTCTGTAAACTCTTTCCGCCCCCAAAGCTTTATGACATCATTCTGGACCCCTTTTTGGATTTTTGATTTGAGGTGAATTTATAGCCATGACCCTGCATTAGAACGTACTATAACTTCCAGATTCACGTCCTCATTGCTTTAGACTTCTGTGTAGCTTACATCATCTTCACCAGTGTAAGACTAATCACAGGCCCTCACCACACACTTGTGCCTAATCTTCTCTTTCACCCTCCGTCACCGCCCCTCTTTGCCTCTGGGAGCCCGCATACAAATGTTCAGTGCCACCTGTTGGTTAGTGCTTGCTTTTTCTTCTCCTTGTAAGTGAGATTCTATGGTATTTGAATTTCTCACTGGGGCTTGTTACACTTCCCCTAAAACCCTCACAGCCATTCTGGTGGTCACAAACGGCTGGATTGCATCATTTGTTCCGGCTGAGTGGTATACCATTGTGTGGCTATAGCCCATCTTCCTTCTCCAATCATCCCTTGCTGGACACCAGGGTGCTTTCCAAGTCTTGGATATCAGGAGTAAGACTGTGGTGAACACAGCCATGCACATGTCTTTATGCGGTAGTCTTTCTGACTGTTTTGGATAAGCAAGCGGCAGATTAATAGCTGGGTCATACGGGACATGGATACTTAAACTTCTGAGGCAGTTCCACACCTTTGGCATCGTGGCTGCACCGGGTTACACTCCCACCAGCAGTGCAGGAGGCTTCCCTTCTGTGCACCTCCTCTCTGACACTTGTTATTTCCTGTCTGCTTCCTTCTAGCCATGCTGACCACAGTGAGCTGCCACGGCCTTGCAGTTTGGATTTGCATTTTCCTGAGACTTAATGATGGTGAACAAGTTTTCATGCACCTACTGGCCCTCTTTCTGTCTTCTTCGGAGAAATCTCTGCTTCCATCTTTTGACCAGGTTTTCATTGGCTTGTTTTTTTTCTTGTGGAGACGTGCGAGTTGATTGTATCTTTGGGCTTTTCACCCCTTGTCCGATGTGTGGTTTGCAAACATCCTCTCCCAATTGTTGTGGTGTCTTAGTATTCAGTTGATGGTTTCCTTGAGTGGGCAGAAGTGTGTGCATTTGATGTGGTCCCGTTTGTTTCTTGTTTCCTTTGTTGCCCTTGCCCAGTCAGACATGCTTCTTCCAAATAGGCGGCTCAGACAGATGGCAAAGAGCACTCTGCCTAGGTCTTCTCCTACAAGGTTCACGGTTTCAAGTCTGCCATTCAAGGCTTTAATCCACTTCAGGTGGTGTGTGTGCCAGGTGTAACATCATGGCGTACTCTCGTTGTGTTCCATGTGGCTGTGCAGGCTTCCCAGCACCGTTTATTGTAGAGACTCTCCTTTCTCCGCTGTCTCCACTTGGCTCCCTGGTCCAAAATGGGCTGTCCATGTAAGTTTGAGTTGGGCTCTGGGCTCTCAATTGTTTTGCATGGGTCTTCATGCCTGTTTTGGGGCCCAGACTGTGCCGTTTCGGTACCTAGCGCTTCGTCCTCTATGTTGAAATCAGAAATTGTGACACGTGCTGCTTTGTTCGTTTTCCTGAGGATTCCTTTGCCTAGTCAGGGTCTCGCGTTGCTGGCTAGAAACTTTAGGATTCTCTCTTCTTCTCTGTGGCAAATACTGCTGCAACTTTGACTGGGATTGCATGGAATCCAGAGATTCCTTACTGCGGTATGAACCTTTCAAGTGTGTTAATCCTTCCATTCCTAGATCCCTCGATATCTTTTTTTTTCTTGTGTCTTCTTGAGTTTCTTTCCCCAAAGGTTTGCTAGTTTTTGAATTAACATAGAATTCACCTGTTTTGCTAAGGTTATTCACAGAGATCCTATTCTTCGTAATGGCAAGCTCCTGTTTTTTTGTTTTTTTTTTCCTTAGCTTCAGTTTTTCTATTCTTTGCAACTTTTAATTGGTTTTGTTTTGGCACAAGTGCATTGCTGTGCTCACATCTGCTGGCAATGCTCCTGTATTTGCTGTGGAAGTCTGGCCCTGTCCAACGTCCCTTCCCATCTGCCTCTACTCTACCTCGGACGCCTGCACCAGAACAACTGAAGCAGTGGTGAGGAGGCCCAAACCGAGGATTCCACCCAGCCCATACTCTGCCACAGACCCAGAAGTTGCGGACCTCACCACTGCACCACCGGCCGGCCACTTACATGTTCAGTGGCAACGTGCAGTTGAGTGCAATGGGAGTTAAATATACTAGTGAGCCCAACTCTAGCACTGTGTAGATGAGGCTAGGTTGTTTTTCGGGTCCATTGTGATGTCAGAGGATTTGTCATAATTGTGTCTCTGAGGTCCAGCATGCTTCCTGGATACAGGTTTCAGAGCCTGCTTGGAGCAGTCTCATAACTCACCCTTCCCAGTTAGCCCATGCTTGACCTTCGCTGCCGTTTTTCGGCTTGTGAATTTCTCTGACTTTCAAACGTTCCAGCAGAGTCTGTCTAAAGACGGACATCATCTTTCATTGTGGATAATTCAGGTGTGATTTCTGTTCACCTTCCATTTTCTGGGTCCTCTTTTTCTTTTCCATAGTATACTCGTCATGGTCTTTCTCAGCTATCTCCCTTAGACATGCTTATCAGTCCGTTCTCCTTCATTCCAAGGGATTAGTTTGTATTTCTTTAATCGCTGTATGTTCTCTAGGGTGAGGTGTGAGTGCTTTCGTGACTCTTGGTTGTTGTCCTTGAATTTGCACCGGTCACTTGTAGGACTCTTGGCTACCCTAGCCTAGGTCAAACTAAGCACTGAGAACACGTGGTCATGTGGGTTGGTTTGACATCCTGAGATCAGAAACTCCAAATTCGAGGTGGTCCTGGCAACCCCCTTCACGGACACAATGTTTCCAAGACAACTTAGACAAATCGGATGAATTCCACTCTCCAGGAAAGATATTTTTCTGTCTCTTTTCCGGATTTGGGAAGTTTCGAACTTGACCCCTGATCCTTGAACGTTCCCCTAGATTCCGTCCAGATACGGGCTTACTTAATTTTTATAGGGTGTGCCATTTGTTTGCCCTACATCCTCTACCCTGGCCTGTTTATTTTTCTTGAAACACAACTGTAAAGTTCTAATTTTCGTGCAACTTCCTTACATATGGTGTCAAAACACATAATCAATAATCCTTCTACGGCAAGAGGTAGGGGGAGAGAATTTCGATGGAGGCAAACAGAGCACACTAGCCTGGGAGGGCAGCCTTCATGAAGGAACGAAGCCCTGTGGAAGAGGGTGCTTTTCAGCACCCTTGTAGAGCACTTCCAAACAAAGAGACATACCCCAAGCGTGACAGGGCTCCATTCCTTCAAGGCTTCCAAGACATCTCTTGGGACACATTACCATGTGCCCAGTGGGCCCACGTGACACCAGAGCTTCGGAAAAAGAGACTGACCTTCAAAGAATGCTATGGGCCTTGGAAAGGAGGCATCGATTCTTCTCTTCAATGTCCTCAAGACATCTTTCTTGACTTTGCATTATGCTTAAGGCACAAGGGCACTGTAGGTGTGATGAACGCCAAGTCCGGCCACTTGTTTCCAATGAAGTTGCAAGCTTGAATCAGCATGACCTCCCCATAGACTTGAATAGATGACAATGTTCTCCTCTCCGTGCCTGTCCCTCTATTCTCACTTGTGGCCTAGGGTTCCTTTCTTATCCCTTGCATCAGACTCTGTTTTATCTCTTCTAGTTTCTGTGCCTGCTTTCTGTTTGCCAAACCTGTTTCTGGGTATCTGTCCCTTTAATAGCCTAGCCTAGGCCAATCCTCAGACTGTAACCATGCGGCCACCCTGGGGGACATGTTCACCGTGATGTCATAAGCGACCTCAAAATTCGAAGTTGTCCTGACAACCTCCGTGCACACAGAGTTTCACAGCCATCTCAGACCAGTCTGACTCCTCACCCTGTCTAGGTAGGATAGTTTTCCTTTTTCTGCAATTGTTGTCAGTTTCTATCTTTCTCCTTGAACTTCGAAAGGGCTCCTACATTCTCTCTAGACACTGGTGTCACTCCTGTAAGATTATCCTGGGTTTTATCTCTTATATCTTGGGTAGATGGCAAAATGGGTGGACCTTACCCAGAAAAAGTCCTGGACTCCCTCACAAGTTGAAGTTGCCCAGGGAATGTTCTGATGCACAATGATGGTGTCATCTCGTGGCACTCTGCCAATTCCACCTTGGCAGGTCACAAGTTTTCCTTCCTTCTGCCTTTGGGAAGTGTACCAGATACTTCCATAGATTGTAATATTCTTATGGTTCCTTTTCTTGTGCGTATTGATAACGTATCCTCACAATTGCTGCTTATTTATGATCTCTGCCCGCACCATACCATGAAATCTATATTTCCTAACACTACTAATGTGATATGCACTCGTAATGTGAAACAGTGAGGCCCGGGCCGCCCAAGCGGAATGTGGGCACTTACCTGCTCCACCACAGGGCCGGCCCTGAATTGTACTTTTGGACCAACCTTTTGCCTGAACTTGGGAAGACGTGGGCCTGTTTGGATTATTCGTGAAGGTGATTAGTAATAACATCATGGACGGTAACATTTTCCGTTCGTTCATGGGTTTAGGACTGATCATGTTCTCTTCGTAGTATTCCTCTTCACCTATTTGGAATGGTCTGCCTTTCTGTAGCATCTGTAAGCATTTGGAGGTGATTTTCCATCCTTGGAAGTTCACCTTCTGTAAACTCTTTCCGCCCCCAAAGCTTTATGACATCATTCTGGACCCCTTTTTGGATTTTTGATTTGAGGTGAATTTATAGCCATGACCCTGCATTAGAACGTACTATAACTTCCAGATTCACGTCCTCATTGCTTTAGACTTCTGTGTAGCTTACATCATCTTCACCAGTGTAAGACTAATCACAGGCCCTCACCACACACTTGTGCCTAATCTTCTCTTTCACCCTCCGTCACCGCCCCTCTTTGCCTCTGGGAGCCCGCATACAAATGTTCAGTGCCACCTGTTGGTTAGTGCTTGCTTTTTCTTCTCCTTGTAAGTGAGATTCTATGGTATTTGAATTTCTCACTGGGGCTTGTTACACTTCCCCTAAAACCCTCACAGCCATTCTGGTGGTCACAAACGGCTGGATTGCATCATTTGTTCCGGCTGAGTGGTATACCATTGTGTGGCTATAGCCCATCTTCCTTCTCCAATCATCCCTTGCTGGACACCAGGGTGCTTTCCAAGTCTTGGATATCAGGAGTAAGACTGTGGTGAACACAGCCATGCACATGTCTTTATGCGGTAGTCTTTCTGACTGTTTTGGATAAGCAAGCGGCAGATTAATAGCTGGGTCATACGGGACATGGATACTTAAACTTCTGAGGCAGTTCCACACCTTTGGCATCGTGGCTGCACCGGGTTACACTCCCACCAGCAGTGCAGGAGGCTTCCCTTCTGTGCACCTCCTCTCTGACACTTGTTATTTCCTGTCTGCTTCCTTCTAGCCATGCTGACCACAGTGAGCTGCCACGGCCTTGCAGTTTGGATTTGCATTTTCCTGAGACTTAATGATGGTGAACAAGTTTTCATGCACCTACTGGCCCTCTTTCTGTCTTCTTCGGAGAAATCTCTGCTTCCATCTTTTGACCAGGTTTTCATTGGCTTGTTTTTTTTCTTGTGGAGACGTGCGAGTTGATTGTATCTTTGGGCTTTTCACCCCTTGTCCGATGTGTGGTTTGCAAACATCCTCTCCCAATTGTTGTGGTGTCTTAGTATTCAGTTGATGGTTTCCTTGAGTGGGCAGAAGTGTGTGCATTTGATGTGGTCCCGTTTGTTTCTTGTTTCCTTTGTTGCCCTTGCCCAGTCAGACATGCTTCTTCCAAATAGGCGGCTCAGACAGATGGCAAAGAGCACTCTGCCTAGGTCTTCTCCTACAAGGTTCACGGTTTCAAGTCTGCCATTCAAGGCTTTAATCCACTTCAGGTGGTGTGTGTGCCAAGTGTAACATCATGGCGTACTCTCGTTGTGTTCCATGTGGCTGTGCAGGCTTCCCAGCACCGTTTATTGTAGAGACTCTCCTTTCTCCGCTGTCTCCACTTGGCTCCCTGGTCCAAAATGGGCTGTCCATGCAAGTTTGAGTTGGGCTCTGGGCTCTCAATTGTTTTGCATGGGTCTTCATGCCTGTTTTGGGGCCCAGACTGTGCCGTTTCGGTACCTAGCGCTTCGTCCTCTATGTTGAAATCAGAAATTGTGACACGTGCTGCTTTGTTCGTTTTCCTGAGGATTCCTTTGCCTAGTCAGGGTCTCGTGTTGCTGGCTAGAAACTTCAGGATTCTCTCTTCTTCTCTGTGGCAAATACTGCTGCAACTTTGACTGGGATTGCATGGAATCCAGAGATTCCTTACTGCGGTATGAACCTTTCAAGTGTGTTAATCCTTCCATTCCTAGATCCCTCGATATCTTTTTTTTTCTTGTGTCTTCTTGAGTTTCTTTCCCCAAAGGTTTGCTAGTTTTTGAATTAACATAGAATTCACCTGTTTTGCTAAGGTTATTCACAGAGATCCTATTCTTCGTAATGGCAAGCTCCTGTTTTTTTGTTTTTTTTTTCCTTAGCTTCAGTTTTTCTATTCTTTGCAACTTTTAATTGGTTTTGTTTTGGCACAAGTGCATTGCTGTGCTCACATCTGCTGGCAATGCTCCTGTATTTGCTGTGGAAGTCTGGCCCTGTCCAACGTCCCTTCCCATCTGCCTCTACTCTACCTCGGACGCCTGCACCAGAACAACTGAAGCAGTGGTGAGGAGGCCCAAACCGAGGATTCCACCCAGCCCATACTGGGCCACAGACCCAGAAGGTGCGGACCTCACCACTGCACCACCGGCCGGCCACTTACATGTTCAGTGGCAACGTGCAGTTGAGTGCAACGGGAGTTAAATATACTAGTGAGCCCAACTCTAGCACTGTGTAGATGAGGCTAGGTTGTTTTTCGGGTCCATTGTGATGTCAGAGGATTTGTCATAATTGTGTCTCTGAGGTCCAGCATGCTTCCTGGATACAGGTTTCAGAGCCTGCTTGGAGCAGTCTCATAACTCACCCTTCCCAGTTAGCCCATGCTTGACCTTCGCTGCCGTTTTTTGGCTTGTGAATTTCTCTGACTTTCAAACGTTCCAGCAGAGTCTGTCTAAAGACGGACATCATCTTTCATTGTGGATAATTCAGGTGTGATTTCTGTTCACCTTCCATTTTCTGGGTCCTCTTTTTCTTTTCCATAGTATACTCGTCATGGTCTTTCTCAGCTATCTCCCTTAGACATGCTTATCAGTCCGTTCTCCTTCATTCCAAGGGATTAGTTTGTATTTCTTTAATCGCTGTATGTTCTCTAGGGTGAGGTGTGAGTGCTTTCGTGACTCTTGGTTGTTGTCCTTGAATTTGCACCGGTCACTTGTAGGACTCTTGGCTACCCTAGCCAAGGTCAAACTAAGCACTGAGAACACGTGGTCATGTGGGTTGGTTTGACATCCTGAGATCAGAAACTCCAAATTCGAGGTGGTCCTGGCAACCCCCTTCACGGACACAATGTTTCCAAGACAACTTAGACAAATCGGATGAATTCCACTCTCCAGGAAAGATATTTTTCTGTCTCTTTTCCGGATTTGGGAAGTTTCGAACTTGACCCCTGATCCTTGAACGTTCCCCTAGATTCCGTCCAGATACGGGCTTACTTAATTTTTATAGGGTGTGCCATTTGTTTGCCCTACATCCTCTACCCTGGCCTGTTTATTTTTCTTGAAACACAACTGTAAAGTTCTAATTTTCGTGCAACTTCCTTACATATGGTGTCAAAACACATAATCAATAATCCTTCTACGGCAAGAGGTAGGGGGAGAGAATTTCGATGGAGGCAAACAGAGCACACTAGCCTGGGAGGGCAGCCTTCACGAAGGAACGAAGCCCTGTGGAAGAGGGTGCTTTTCAGCACCCTTGTAGAGCACTTCCAAACAAAGAGACATACCCCAAGCGTGACAGGGCTCCATTCCTTCAAGGCTTCCAAGACATCTCTTGGGACACATTACCATGTGCCCAGTGGGCCCACGTGACACCAGAGCTTCGGAAAAAGAGACTGACCTGCAAAGAATGCTATGGGCCTTGGAAAGGAGGCATCGATTCTTCTCTTCAATGTCCTCAAGACATCTTTCTTGACTTTGCATTATGCTTAAGGCACAAGGGCACTGTAGGTGTGATGAACGCCAAGTCCGGCCACTTGTTTCCAATGAAGTTGCAAGCTTGAATCAGCATGACCTCCCCATAGACTTGAATAGATGACAATGTTCTCCTCTCCGTGCCTGTCCCTCTATTCTCACTTGTGGCCTAGGGTTCCTTTCTTATCCCTTGCATCAGACTCTGTTTTATCTCTTCTAGTTTCTGTGCCTGCTTTCTGTTTGCCAAACCTGTTTCTGGGTATCTGTCCCTTTAATAGCCTAGCCTAGGCCAATCCTCAGACTGTAACCATGCGGCCACCCTGGGGGACATGTTCACCGTGATGTCATAAGCGACCTCAAAATTCGAAGTTGTCCTGACAACCTCCGTGCACACAGAGTTTCACAGCCATCTCAGACCAGTCTGACTCCTCACCCTGTCTAGGTAGGATAGTTTTCCTTTTTCTGCAATTGTTGTCAGTTTCTATCTTTCTCCTTGAACTTCGAAAGGGCTCCTACATTCTCTCTAGACACTGGTGTCACTCCTGTAAGATTATCCTGGGTTTTATCTCTTATATCTTGGGTAGATGGCAAAATGGGTGGACCTTACCCAGAAAAAGTCCTGGACTCCCTCACAAGTTGAAGTTGCCCAGGGAATGTTCTGATGCACAATGATGGTGTCATCTCGTGGCACTCTGCCAATTCCACCTTGGCAGGTCACAAGTTTTCCTTCCTTCTGCCTTTGGGAAGTGTACCAGATACTTCCATAGATTGTAATATTCTTATGGTTCCTTTTCTTGTGCGTATTGATAACGTATCCTCACAATTGCTGCTTATTTATGATCTCTGCCCGCACCATACCATGAAATCTATATTTCCTAACACTACTAATGTGATATGCACTCGTAATGTGAAACAGTGAGGCCCGGGCCGCCCAAGCGGAATGTGGGCACTTACCTGCTCCACCACAGGGCCGGCCCTGAATTGTACTTTTGGACCAACCTTTTGCCTGAACTTGGGAAGACGTGGGCCTGTTTGGATTATTCGTGAAGGTGATTAGTAATAACATCATGGACGGTAACATTTTCCGTTCGTTCATGGGTTTAGGACTGATCATGTTCTCTTCGTAGTATTCCTCTTCACCTATTTGGAATGGTCTGCCTTTCTGTAGCATCTGTAAGCATTTGGAGGTGATTTTCCATCCTTGGAAGTTCACCTTCTGTAAACTCTTTCCGCCCCCAAAGCTTTATGACATCATTCTGGACCCCTTTTTGGATTTTTGATTTGAGGTGAATTTATAGCCATGACCCTGCATTAGAACGTACTATAACTTCCAGATTCACGTCCTCATTGCTTTAGACTTCTGTGTAGCTTACATCATCTTCACCAGTGTAAGACTAATCACAGGCCCTCACCACACACTTGTGCCTAATCTTCTCTTTCACCCTCCGTCACCGCCCCTCTTTGCCTCTGGGAGCCCGCATACAAATGTTCAGTGCCACCTGTTGGTTAGTGCTTGCTTTTTCTTCTCCTTGTAAGTGAGATTCTATGGTATTTGAATTTCTCACTGGGGCTTGTTACACTTCCCCTAAAACCCTCACAGCCATTCTGGTGGTCACAAACGGCTGGATTGCATCATTTGTTCCGGCTGAGTGGTATACCATTGTGTGGCTATAGCCCATCTTCCTTCTCCAATCATCCCTTGCTGGACACCAGGGTGCTTTCCAAGTCTTGGATATCAGGAGTAAGACTGTGGTGAACACAGCCATGCACATGTCTTTATGCGGTAGTCTTTCTGACTGTTTTGGATAAGCAAGCGGCAGATTAATAGCTGGGTCATACGGGACATGGATACTTAAACTTCTGAGGCAGTTCCACACCTTTGGCATCGTGGCTGCACCGGGTTACACTCCCACCAGCAGTGCAGGAGGCTTCCCTTCTGTGCACCTCCTCTCTGACACTTGTTATTTCCTGTCTGCTTCCTTCTAGCCATGCTGACCACAGTGAGCTGCCACGGCCTTGCAGTTTGGATTTGCATTTTCCTGAGACTTAATGATGGTGAACAAGTTTTCATGCACCTACTGGCCCTCTTTCTGTCTTCTTCGGAGAAATCTCTGCTTCCATCTTTTGACCAGGTTTTCATTGGCTTGTTTTTTTTCTTGTGGAGACGTGCGAGTTGATTGTATCTTTGGGCTTTTCACCCCTTGTCCGATGTGTGGTTTGCAAACATCCTCTCCCAATTGTTGTGGTGTCTTAGTATTCAGTTGATGGTTTCCTTGAGTGGGCAGAAGTGTGTGCATTTGATGTGGTCCCGTTTGTTTCTTGTTTCCTTTGTTGCCCTTGCCCAGTCAGACATGCTTCTTCCAAATAGGCGGCTCAGACAGATGGCAAAGAGCACTCTGCCTAGGTCTTCTCCTACAAGGTTCACGGTTTCAAGTCTGCCATTCAAGGCTTTAATCCACTTCAGGTGGTGTGTGTGCCAAGTGTAACATCATGGCGTACTCTCGTTGTGTTCCATGTGGCTGTGCAGGCTTCCCAGCACCGTTTATTGTAGAGACTCTCCTTTCTCCGCTGTCTCCACTTGGCTCCCTGGTCCAAAATGGGCTGTCCATGTAAGTTTGAGTTGGGCTCTGGGCTCTCAATTGTTTTGCATGGGTCTTCATGCCTGTTTTGGGGCCCAGACTGTGCCGTTTCGGTACCTAGCGCTTCGTCCTCTATGTTGAAATCAGAAATTGTGACACGTGCTGCTTTGTTCGTTTTCCTGAGGATTCCTTTGCCTAGTCAGGGTCTCGCGTTGCTGGCTAGAAACTTTAGGATTCTCTCTTCTTCTCTGTGGCAAATACTGCTGCAACTTTGACTGGGATTGCATGGAATCCAGAGATTCCTTACTGCGGTATGAACCTTTCAAGTGTGTTAATCCTTCCATTCCTAGATCCCTCGATATCTTTTTTTTTCTTGTGTCTTCTTGAGTTTCTTTCCCCAAAGGTTTGCTAGTTTTTGAATTAACATAGAATTCACCTGTTTTGCTAAGGTTATTCACAGAGATCCTATTCTTCGTAATGGCAAGCTCCTGTTTTTTTGTTTTTTTTTTCCTTAGCTTCAGTTTTTCTATTCTTTGCAACTTTTAATTGGTTTTGTTTTGGCACAAGTGCATTGCTGTGCTCACATCTGCTGGCAATGCTCCTGTATTTGCTGTGGAAGTCTGGCCCTGTCCAACGTCCCTTCCCATCTGCCTCTACTCTACCTCGGACGCCTGCACCAGAACAACTGAAGCAGTGGTGAGGAGGCCCAAACCGAGGATTCCACCCAGCCCATACTCTGCCACAGACCCAGAAGTTGCGGACCTCACCACTGCACCACCGGCCGGCCACTTACATGTTCAGTGGCAACGTGCAGTTGAGTGCAATGGGAGTTAAATATACTAGTGAGCCCAACTCTAGCACTGTGTAGATGAGGCTAGGTTGTTTTTCGGGTCCATTGTGATGTCAGAGGATTTGTCATAATTGTGTCTCTGAGGTCCAGCATGCTTCCTGGATACAGGTTTCAGAGCCTGCTTGGAGCAGTCTCATAACTCACCCTTCCCAGTTAGCCCATGCTTGACCTTCGCTGCCGTTTTTCGGCTTGTGAATTTCTCTGACTTTCAAACGTTCCAGCAGAGTCTGTCTAAAGACGGACATCATCTTTCATTGTGGATAATTCAGGTGTGATTTCTGTTCACCTTCCATTTTCTGGGTCCTCTTTTTCTTTTCCATAGTATACTCGTCATGGTCTTTCTCAGCTATCTCCCTTAGACATGCTTATCAGTCCGTTCTCCTTCATTCCAAGGGATTAGTTTGTATTTCTTTAATCGCTGTATGTTCTCTAGGGTGAGGTGTGAGTGCTTTCGTGACTCTTGGTTGTTGTCCTTGAATTTGCACCGGTCACTTGTAGGACTCTTGGCTACCCTAGCCAAGGTCAAACTAAGCACTGAGAACACGTGGTCATGTGGGTTGGTTTGACATCCTGAGATCAGAAACTCCAAATTCGAGGTGGTCCTGGCAACCCCCTTCACGGACACAATGTTTCCAAGACAACTTAGACAAATCGGATGAATTCCACTCTCCAGGAAAGATATTTTTCTGTCTCTTTTCCGGATTTGGGAAGTTTCGAACTTGACCCCTGATCCTTGAACGTTCCCCTAGATTCCGTCCAGATACGGGCTTACTTAATTTTTATAGGGTGTGCCATTTGTTTGCCCTACATCCTCTACCCTGGCCTGTTTATTTTTCTTGAAACACAACTGTAAAGTTCTAATTTTCGTGCAACTTCCTTACATATGGTGTCAAAACACATAATCAATAATCCTTCTACGGCAAGAGGTAGGGGGAGAGAATTTCGATGGAGGCAAACAGAGCACACTAGCCTGGGAGGGCAGCCTTCACGAAGGAACGAAGCCCTGTGGAAGAGGGTGCTTTTCAGCACCCTTGTAGAGCACTTCCAAACAAAGAGACATACCCCAAGCGTGACAGGGCTCCATTCCTTCAAGGCTTCCAAGACATCTCTTGGGACACATTACCATGTGCCCAGTGGGCCCACGTGACACCAGAGCTTCGGAAAAAGAGACTGACCTTCAAAGAATGCTATGGGCCTTGGAAAGGAGGCATCGATTCTTCTCTTCAATGTCCTCAAGACATCTTTCTTGACTTTGCATTATGCTTAAGGCACAAGGGCACTGTAGGTGTGATGAACGCCAAGTCCGGCCACTTGTTTCCAATGAAGTTGCAAGCTTGAATCAGCATGACCTCCCCATAGACTTGAATAGATGACAATGTTCTCCTCTCCGTGCCTGTCCCTCTATTCTCACTTGTGGCCTAGGGTTCCTTTCTTATCCCTTGCATCAGACTCTGTTTTATCTCTTCTAGTTTCTGTGCCTGCTTTCTGTTTGCCAAACCTGTTTCTGGGTGTCTGTCCCTTTAATAGCCTAGCCTAGGCCAATCCTCAGACTGTAACCATGCGGCCACCCTGGGGGACATGTTCACCGTGATGTCATAAGCGACCTCAAAATTCGAAGTTGTCCTGACAACCTCCGTGCACACAGAGTTTCACAGCCATCTCAGACCAGTCTGACTCCTCACCCTGTCTAGGTAGGATAGTTTTCCTTTTTCTGCAATTGTTGTCAGTTTCTATCTTTCTCCTTGAACTTCGAAAGGGCTCCTACATTCTCTCTAGACACTGGTTTCACTCCTGTAAGATTATCCTGGGTTTTATCTCTTATATCTTGGGTAGATGGCAAAATGGGTGGACCTTACCCAGAAAAAGTCCTGGACTCCCTCACAAGTTGAAGTTGCCCAGGGAATGTTCTGATGCACAATGATGGTGTCATCTCGTGGCACTCTGCCAATTCCACCTTGGCAGGTCACAAGTTTTCCTTCCTTCTGCCTTTGGGAAGTGTACCAGATACTTCCATAGATTGTAATATTCTTATGGTTCCTTTTCTTGTGCGTATTGATAACGTATCCTCACAATTGCTGCTTATTTATGATCTCTGCCCGCACCATACCATGAAATCTATATTTCCTAACACTACTAATGTGATATGCACTCGTAATGTGAAACAGTGAGGCCCGGGCCGCCCAAGCGGAATGTGGGCACTTACCTGCTCCACCACAGGGCCGGCCCTGAATTGTACTTTTGGACCAACCTTTTGCCTGAACTTGGGAAGACGTGGGCCTGTTTGGATTATTCGTGAAGGTGATTAGTAATAACATCATGGACGGTAACATTTTCCGTTCGTTAATGGGTTTAGGACTGATCATGTTCTCTTCGTAGTATTCCTCTTCACCTATTTGGAATGGTCTGCCTTTCTGTAGCATCTGTAAGCATTTGGAGGTGATTTTCCATCCTTGGAAGTTCACCTTCTGTAAACTCTTTCCGCCCCCAAAGCTTTATGACATCATTCTGGACCCCTTTTTGGATTTTTGATTTGAGGTGAATTTATAGCCATGACCCTGCATTAGAACGTACTATAACTTCCAGATTCACATCCTCATTGCTTTAGACTTCTGTGTAGCTTACATCATCTTCACCAGTGTAAGACTAATCACAGGCCCTCACCACACACTTGTGCCTAATCTTCTCTTTCACCCTCCGTCACCGCCCCTCTTTGCCTCTGGGAGCCCGCATACAAATGTTCAGTGCCACCTGTTGGTTAGTGCTTGCTTTTTCTTCTCCTTGTAAGTGAGATTCTATGGTATTTGAATTTCTCACTGGGGCTTGTTACACTTCCCCTAAAACCCTCACAGCCATTCTGGTGGTCACAAATGGCTGGATTGCATCATTTGTTCCGGCTGAGTGGTATACCATTGTGTGGCTATAGCCCATCTTCCTTCTCCAATCATCCCTTGCTGGACACCAGGCTGCTTTCCAAGTCTTGGATATCAGGAGTAAGACTGTGGTGAACACAGCCATGCACATGTCTTTATGCGGTAGTCTTTCTGACTTTTTTGGATAAGCAAGCGGCAGATTAATAGCTGGGTCATACGGGACATGGATACTTAAATTTCTGAGGCAGTTCCACACCTTTGGCATCGTGGCTGCACCGGGTTACACTCCCACCAGCAGTGCAGGAGGCTTCCCTTCTCTCCACCTCCTCTCTGACACTTGTTATTTCCTGTCTGCTTCCTTCTAGCCATGCTGACCACAGTGAGCTGCCATGGCCTTGCAGTTTGGATTTGCATTTTCCTGAGACTTCATGATGGTGAACAAGTTTTCATGCACCTACTGGCCCTCTTTCTGTCTTCTTCGGAGAAATCTCTGCTTCCATCTTTTGACCAGGTTTTCATTGGCTTGTTTTTTTTCTTGTGGAGACGTGCGAGTTGATTGTATCTTTGGGCTTTTCACCCCTTGTCCGATGTGTGGTTTGCAAACATCCTCTCCCAATTGTTGTGGTGTCTTAGTATTCAGTTGATGGTTTCCTTGAGTGGGCAGAAGTGTGTGCATTTGATGTGGTCCCGTTTGTTTCTTGTTTCCTTTGTTGCCCTTGCCCAGTCAGACATGCTTCTTCCAAATAGGCGGCTCAGACAGATGGCAAAGAGCACTCTGCCTAGGTCTTCTCCTACAAGGTTCACGGTTTCAAGTCTGCCATTCAAGGCTTTAATCCACTTCAGGTGGTGTGTGTGCCAGGTGTAACATCATGGCGTACTCTCGTTGTGTTCCATGTGGCTGTGCAGGCTTCCCAGCACCGTTTATTGTAGAGACTCTCCTTTCTCCGCTGTCTCCACTTGGCTCCCTGGTCCAAAATGGGCTGTCCATGTAAGTTTGAGTTGGGCTCTGGGCTCTCAATTGTTTTGCATGGGTCTTCATGCCTGTTTTGGGGCCCAGATTGTGCCGTTTCGGTACCTAGCGCTTCGTCCTCTATGTTGAAATCAGAAATTGTGACACGTGCTGCTTTGTTCGTTTTCCTGAGGATTCCTTTGCCTAGTCAGGGTCTCGCGTTGCTGGCTAGAAACTTTAGGATTCTCTCTTCTTCTCTGTGGCAAATACTGCTGCAACTTTGACTGGGATTGCATGGAATCCAGAGATTCCTTACTGCGGTATGAACCTTTCAAGTGTGTTAATCCTTCCATTCCTAGATCCCTCGATATCTTTTTTTTTCTTGTGTCTTCTTGAGTTTCTTTCCCCAAAGGTTTGCTAGTTTTTGAATTAACATAGAATTCACCTGTTTTGCTAAGGTTATTCACAGAGATCCTATTCTTCGTAATGGCAAGCTCCTGTTTTTTTGTTTTTTTTTTCCTTAGCTTCAGTTTTTCTATTCTTTGCAACTTTTAATTGGTTTTGTTTTGGCACAAGTGCATTGCTGTGCTCACATCTGCTGGCAATGCTCCTGTATTTGCTGTGGAAGTCTGGCCCTGTCCAACGTCCCTTCCCATCTGCCTCTACTCTACCTCGGACGCCTGCACCAGAACAACTGAAGCAGTGGTGAGGAGGCCCAAACCGAGGATTCCACCCAGCCCATACTGGGCCACAGACCCAGAAGTTGCGGACCTCACCACTGCACCACCGGCCGGCCACTTACATGTTCAGTGGCAACGTGCAGTTGAGTGCAATGGGAGTTAAATATACTAGTGAGCCCAACTCTAGCACTGTGTAGATGAGGCTAGGTTGTTTTTCGGGTCCATTGTGATGTCAGAGGATTTGTCATAATTGTGTCTCTGAGGTCCAGCATGCTTCCTGGATACAGGTTTCAGAGCCTGCTTGGAGCAGTCTCATAACTCACCCTTCCCAGTTAGCCCATGCTTGACCTTCGCTGCCGTTTTTCGGCTTGTGAATTTCTCTGACTTTCAAACGTTCCAGCAGAGTCTGTCTAAAGACGGACATCATCTTTCATTGTGGATAATTCAGGTGTGATTTCTGTTCACCTTCCATTTTCTGGGTCCTCTTTTTCTTTTCCATAGTATACTCGTCATGGTCTTTCTCAGCTATCTCCCTTAGACATGCTTATCAGTCCGTTCTCCTTCATTCCAAGGGATTAGTTTGTATTTCTTTAATCGCTGTATGTTCTCTAGGGTGAGGTGTGAGTGCTTTCGTGACTCTTGGTTGTTGTCCTTGAATTTGCACCGGTCACTTGTAGGACTTTTGGCTACCCTAGCCTAGGTCAAACTTAGCACTGAGAACACGTGGTCATGTGGGTTGGTTTGACATCCTGAGATCAGAAACTCCAAATTCGAGGTGGTCCTGGCAACCCCCTTCACGGACACAATGTTTCCAAGACAACTTAGACAAATCGGATGAATTCCACTCTCCAGGAAAGATATTTTTCTGTCTCTTTTCCGGATTTGGGAAGTTTCGAACTTGACCCCTGATCCTTGAACGTTCCCCTAGATTCCGTCCAGATACGGGCTTACTTAATTTTTATAGGGTGTGCCATTTGTTTGCCCTACATCCTCTACCCTGGCCTGTTTATTTTTCTTGAAACACAACTGTAAAGTTCTAATTTTCGTGCAACTTCCTTACATATGGTGTCAAAACACATAATCAATAATCCTTCTACGGCAAGAGGTAGGGGGAGAGAATTTCGATGGAGGCAAACAGAGCACACTAGCCTGGGAGGGCAGCCTTCACGAAGGAACGAAGCCCTGTGGAAGAGGGTGCTTTTCAGCACCCTTGTAGAGCACTTCCAAACAAAGAGACATACCCCAAGCGTGACAGGGCTCCATTCCTTCAAGGCTTCCAAGACATCTCTTGGGACACATTACCATGTGCCCAGTGGGCCCACGTGACACCAGAGCTTCGGAAAAAGAGACTGACCTGCAAAGAATGCTATGGGCCTTGGAAAGGAGGCATCGATTCTTCTCTTCAATGTCCTCAAGACATCTTTCTTGACTTTGCATTATGCTTAAGGCACAAGGGCACTGTAGGTGTGATGAACGCCAAGTCCGGCCACTTGTTTCCAATGAAGTTGCAAGCTTGAATCAGCATGACCTCCCCATAGACTTGAATAGATGACAATGTTCTCCTCTCCGTGCCTGTCCCTCTATTCTCACTTGTGGCCTAGGGTTCCTTTCTTATCCCTTGCATCAGACTCTGTTTTATCTCTTCTAGTTTCTGTGCCTGCTTTCTGTTTGCCAAACCTGTTTCTGGGTGTCTGTCCCTTTAATAGCCTAGCCTAGGCCAATCCTCAGACTGTAACCATGCGGCCACCCTGGGGGACATGTTCACCGTGATGTCATAAGCGACCTCAAAATTCGAAGTTGTCCTGACAACCTCCGTGCACACAGAGTTTCACAGCCATCTCAGACCAGTCTGACTCCTCACCCTGTCTAGGTAGGATAGTTTTCCTTTTTCTGCAATTGTTGTCAGTTTCTATCTTTCTCCTTGAACTTCGAAAGGGCTCCTACATTCTCTCTAGACACTGGTTTCACTCCTGTAAGATTATCCTGGGTTTTATCTCTTATATCTTGGGTAGATGGCAAAATGGGTGGACCTTACCCAGAAAAAGTCCTGGACTCCCTCACAAGTTGAAGTTGCCCAGGGAATGTTCTGATGCACAATGATGGTGTCATCTCGTGGCACTCTGCCAATTCCACCTTGGCAGGTCACAAGTTTTCCTTCCTTCTGCCTTTGGGAAGTGTACCAGATACTTCCATAGATTGTAATATTCTTATGGTTCCTTTTCTTGTGCGTATTGATAACGTATCCTCACAATTGCTGCTTATTTGTGATCTCTGCCCGCACCATACCATGAAATCTATATTTCCTAACACTACTAATGTGATATGCACTCGTAATGTGAAACAGTGAGGCCCGGGCCGCCCAAGCGGAATGTGGGCACTTACCTGCTCCACCACAGGGCCGGCCCTGAATTGTACTTTTGGACCAACCTTTTGCCTGAACTTGGGAAGACGTGGGCCTGTTTGGATTATTCGTGAAGGTGATTAGTAATAACATCATGGACGGTAACATTTTCCGTTCGTTCATGGGTTTAGGACTGATCATGTTCTCTTCGTAGTATTCCTCTTCACCTATTTGGAATGGTCTGCCTTTCTGTAGCATCTGTAAGCATTTGGAGGTGATTTTCCATCCTTGGAAGTTCACCTTCTGTAAACTCTTTCCGCCCCCAAAGCTTTATGACATCATTCTGGACCCCTTTTTGGATTTTTGATTTGAGGTGAATTTATAGCCATGACCCTGCATTAGAACGTACTATAACTTCCAGATTCACGTCCTCATTGCTTTAGACTTCTGTGTAGCTTACATCATCTTCACCAGTGTAAGACTAATCACAGGCCCTCACCACACACTTGTGCCTAATCTTCTCTTTCACCCTCCGTCACCGCCCCTCTTTGCCTCTGGGAGCCCGCATACAAATGTTCAGTGCCACCTGTTGGTTAGTGCTTGCTTTTTCTTCTCCTTGTAAGTGAGATTCTATGGTATTTGAATTTCTCACTGGGGCTTGTTACACTTCCCCTAAAACCCTCACAGCCATTCTGGTGGTCACAAACGGCTGGATTGCATCATTTGTTCCGGCTGAGTGGTATACCATTGTGTGGCTATAGCCCATCTTCCTTCTCCAATCATCCCTTGCTGGACACCAGGGTGCTTTCCAAGTCTTGGATATCAGGAGTAAGACTGTGGTGAACACAGCCATGCACATGTCTTTATGCGGTAGTCTTTCTGACTGTTTTGGATAAGCAAGCGGCAGATTAATAGCTGGGTCATACGGGACATGGATACTTAAACTTCTGAGGCAGTTCCACACCTTTGGCATCGTGGCTGCACCGGGTTACACTCCCACCAGCAGTGCAGGAGGCTTCCCTTCTCTCCACCTCCTCTCTGACACTTGTTATTTCCTGTCTGCTTCCTTCTAGCCATGCTGACCACAGTGAGCTGCCATGGCCTTGCAGTTTGGATTTGCATTTTCCTGAGACTTAATGATGGTGAACAAGTTTTCATGCACCTACTGGCCCTCTTTCTGTCTTCTTCGGAGAAATCTCTGCTTCCATCTTTTGACCAGGTTTTCATTGGCTTGTTTTTTTTCTTGTGGAGACGTGCGAGTTGATTGTATCTTTGGGCTTTTCACCCCTTGTCCGATGTGTGGTTTGCAAACATCCTCTCCCAATTGTTGTGGTGTCTTAGTATTCAGTTGATGGTTTCCTTGAGTGGGCAGAAGTGTGTGCATTTGATGTGGTCCCGTTTGTTTCTTGTTTCCTTTGTTGCCCTTGCCCAGTCAGACATGCTTCTTCCAAATAGGCGGCTCAGACAGATGGCAAAGAGCACTCTGCCTAGGTCTTCTCCTACAAGGTTCACGGTTTCAAGTCTGCCATTCAAGGCTTTAATCCACTTCAGGTGGTGTGTGTGCCAGGTGTAACATCATGGCGTACTCTCGTTGTGTTCCATGTGGCTGTGCAGGCTTCCCAGCACCGTTTATTGTAGAGACTCTCCTTTCTCCGCTGTCTCCACTTGGCTCCCTGGTCCAAAATGGGCTGTCCATGCAAGTTTGAGTTGGGCTCTGGGCTCTCAATTGTTTTGCATGGGTCTTCATGCCTGTTTTGGGGCCCAGACTGTGCCGTTTCGGTACCTAGCGCTTCGTCCTCTATGTTGAAATCAGAAATTGTGACACGTGCTGCTTTGTTCGTTTTCCTGAGGATTCCTTTGCCTAGTCAGGGTCTCGCGTTGCTGGCTAGAAACTTTAGGATTCTCTCTTCTTCTCTGTGGCAAATACTGCTGCAACTTTGACTGGGATTGCATGGAATCCAGAGATTCCTTACTGCGGTATGAACCTTTCAAGTGTGTTAATCCTTCCATTCCTAGATCCCTCGATATCTTTTTTTTTCTTGTGTCTTCTTGAGTTTCTTTCCCCAAAGGTTTGCTAGTTTTTGAATTAACATAGAATTCACCTGTTTTGCTAAGGTTATTCACAGAGATCCTATTCTTCGTAATGGCAAGCTCCTGTTTTTTTGTTTTTTTTTTCCTTAGCTTCAGTTTTTCTATTCTTTGCAACTTTTAATTGGTTTTGTTTTGGCACAAGTGCATTGCTGTGCTCACATCTGCTGGCAATGCTCCTGTATTTGCTGTGGAAGTCTGGCCCTGTCCAACGTCCCTTCCCATCTGCCTCTACTCTACCTCGGACGCCTGCACCAGAACAACTGAAGCAGTGGTGAGGAGGCCCAAACCGAGGATTCCACCCAGCCCATACTGGGCCACAGACCCAGAAGGTGCGGACCTCACCACTGCACCACCGGCCGGCCACTTACATGTTCAGTGGCAACGTGCAGTTGAGTGCAATGGGAGTTAAATATACTAGTGAGCCCAACTCTAGCACTGTGTAGATGAGGCTAGGTTGTTTTTCGGGTCCATTGTGATGTCAGAGGATTTGTCATAATTGTGTCTCTGAGGTCCAGCATGCTTCCTGGATACAGGTTTCAGAGCCTGCTTGGAGCAGTCTCATAACTCACCCTTCCCAGTTAGCCCATGCTTGACCTTCGCTGCCGTTTTTTGGCTTGTGAATTTCTCTGACTTTCAAACGTTCCAGCAGAGTCTGTCTAAAGACGGACATCATCTTTCATTGTGGATAATTCAGGTGTGATTTCTGTTCACCTTCCATTTTCTGGGTCCTCTTTTTCTTTTCCATAGTATACTCGTCATGGTCTTTCTCAGCTATCTCCCTTAGACATGCTTATCAGTCCGTTCTCCTTCATTCCAAGGGATTAGTTTGTATTTCTTTAATCGCTGTATGTTCTCTAGGGTGAGGTGTGAGTGCTTTCGTGACTCTTGGTTGTTGTCCTTGAATTTGCACCGGTCACTTGTAGGACTCTTGGCTACCCTAGCCTAGGTCAAACTAAGCACTGAGAACACGTGGTCATGTGGGTTGGTTTGACATCCTGAGATCAGAAACTCCAAATTCGAGGTGGTCCTGGCAACCCCCTTCACGGACACAATGTTTCCAAGACAACTTAGACAAATCGGATGAATTCCACTCTCCAGGAAAGATATTTTTCTGTCTCTTTTCCGGATTTGGGAAGTTTCGAACTTGACCCCTGATCCTTGAACGTTCCCCTAGATTCCGTCCAGATACGGGCTTACTTAATTTTTATAGGGTGTGCCATTTGTTTGCCCTACATCCTCTACCCTGGCCTGTTTATTTTTCTTGAAACACAACTGTAAAGTTCTAATTTTCGTGCAACTTCCTTACATATGGTGTCAAAACACATAATCAATAATCCTTCTACGGCAAGAGGTAGGGGGAGAGAATTTCGATGGAGGCAAACAGAGCACACTAGCCTGGGAGGGCAGCCTTCACGAAGGAACGAAGCCCTGTGGAAGAGGGTGCTTTTCAGCACCCTTGTAGAGCACTTCCAAACAAAGAGACATACCCCAAGCGTGACAGGGCTCCATTCCTTCAAGGCTTCCAAGACATCTCTTGGGACACATTACCATGTGCCCAGTGGGCCCACGTGACACCAGAGCTTCGGAAAAAGAGACTGACCTTCAAAGAATGCTATGGGCCTTGGAAAGGAGGCATCGATTCTTCTCTTCAATGTCCTCAAGACATCTTTCTTGACTTTGCATTATGCTTAAGGCACAAGGGCACTGTAGGTGTGATGAACGCCAAGTCCGGCCACTTGTTTCCAATGAAGTTGCAAGCTTGAATCAGCATGACCTCCCCATAGACTTGAATAGATGACAATGTTCTCCTCTCCGTGCCTGTCCCTCTATTCTCACTTGTGGCCTAGGGTTCCTTTCTTATCCCTTGCATCAGACTCTGTTTTATCTCTTCTAGTTTCTGTGCCTGCTTTCTGTTTGCCAAACCTGTTTCTGGGTATCTGTCCCTTTAATAGCCTAGCCTAGGCCAATCCTCAGACTGTAACCATGCGGCCACCCTGGGGGACATGTTCACCGTGATGTCATAAGCGACCTCAAAATTCGAAGTTGTCCTGACAACCTCCGTGCACACAGAGTTTCACAGCCATCTCAGACCAGTCTGACTCCTCACCCTGTCTAGGTAGGATAGTTTTCCTTTTTCTGCAATTGTTGTCAGTTTCTATCTTTCTCCTTGAACTTCGAAAGGGCTCCTACATTCTCTCTAGACACTGGTTTCACTCCTGTAAGATTATCCTGGGTTTTATCTCTTATATCTTGGGTAGATGGCAAAATGGGTGGACCTTACCCAGAAAAAGTCCTGGACTCCCTCACAAGTTGAAGTTGCCCAGGGAATGTTCTGATGCACAATGATGGTGTCATCTCGTGGCACTCTGCCAATTCCACCTTGGCAGGTCACAAGTTTTCCTTCCTTCTGCCTTTGGGAAGTGTACCAGATACTTCCATAGATTGTAATATTCTTATGGTTCCTTTTCTTGTGCGTATTGATAACGTATCCTCACAATTGCTGCTTATTTATGATCTCTGCCCGCACCATACCATGAAATCTATATTTCCTAACACTACTAATGTGATATGCACTCGTAATGTGAAACAGTGAGGCCCGGGCCGCCCAAGCGGAATGTGGGCACTTACCTGCTCCACCACAGGGCCGGCCCTGAATTGTACTTTTGGACCAACCTTTTGCCTGAACTTGGGAAGACGTGGGCCTGTTTGGATTATTCGTGAAGGTGATTAGTAATAACATCATGGACGGTAACATTTTCCGTTCGTTCATGGGTTTAGGACTGATCATGTTCTCTTCGTAGTATTCCTCTTCACCTATTTGGAATGGTCTCCCTTTCTGTAGCATCTGTAAGCATTTGGAGGTGATTTTCCATCCTTGGAAGTTCACCTTCTGTAAACTCTTTCCGCCCCCAAAGCTTTATGACATCATTCTGGACCCCTTTTTGGATTTTTGATTTGAGGTGAATTTATAGCCATGACCCTGCATTAGAACGTACTATAACTTCCAGATTCACGTCCTCATTGCTTTAGACTTCTGTGTAGCTTACATCATCTTCACCAGTGTAAGACTAATCACAGGCCCTCACCACACACTTGTGCCTAATCTTCTCTTTCACCCTCCGTCACCGCCCCTCTTTGCCTCTGGGAGCCCGCATACATATGTTCAGTGCCACCTGTTGGTTAGTGCTTGCTTTTTCTTCGCCTTGTAAGTGAGATTCTATGGTATTTGAATTTCTCACTGGGGCTTGTTACACTTCCCCTAAAACCCTCACAGCCATTCTGGTGGTCACAAATGGCTGGATTGCATCATTTGTTCCGGCTGAGTGGTATACCATGGTGTGGCTATAGCCCATCTTCCTTCTCCAATCATCACTTGCTGGACACCAGGGTGCTTTCCAAGTCTTGGATATCAGGAGTAAGACTGTGGTGAACACAGCCATGCACATGTCTTTATGCGGTAGTCTTTCTGACTGTTTTGGATAAGCAAGCGGCAGATTAATAGCTGGGTCATACGGGACATGGATACTTAAACTTCTGAGGCAGTTCCACACCTTTGGCATCGTGGCTGCACCGGGTTACACTCCCACCAGCAGTGCAGGAGGCTTCCCTTCTCTCCACCTCCTCTCTGACACTTGTTATTTCCTGTCTGCTTCCTTCTAGCCATGCTGACCACAGTGAGCTGCCATGGCCTTGCAGTTTGGATTTGCATTTTCCTGAGACTTCATGATGGTGAACAAGTTTTCATGCACCTACTGGCCCTCTTTCTGTCTTCTTCGGAGAAATCTCTGCTTCCATCTTTTGACCAGGTTTTCATTGGCTTGTTTTTTTTCTTGTGGAGACGTGCGAGTTGATTGTATCTTTGGGCTTTTCACCCCTTGTCCGATGTGTGGTTTGCAAACATCCTCTCCCAATTGTTGTGGTGTCTTAGTATTCAGTTGATGGTTTCCTTGAGTGGGCAGAAGTGTGTGCATTTGATGTGGTCCCGTTTGTTTCTTGTTTCCTTTGTTGCCCTTGCCCAGTCAGACATGCTTCTTCCAAATAGGCGGCTCAGACAGATGGCAAAGAGCACTCTGCCTAGGTCTTCTCCTACAAGGTTCACGGTTTCAAGTCTGCCATTCAAGGCTTTAATCCATTTCAGGTGGTGTGTGTGCCAGGTGTAACATCATGGCGTACTCTCGTTGTGTTCCATGTGGCTGTGCAGGCTTCCCAGCACCGTTTATTGTAGAGACTCTCCTTTCTCCGCTGTCTCCACTTGGCTCCCTGGTCCAAAATGGGCTGTCCATGTAAGTTTGAGTTGGGCTCTGGGCTCTCAATTGTTTTGCATGGGTCTTCATGCCTGTTTTGGGGCCCAGACTGTGCCGTTTCGGTACCTAGCGCTTCGTCCTCTATGTTGAAATCAGAAATTGTGACACGTGCTGCTTTGTTCGTTTTCCTGAGGATTCCTTTGCCTAGTCAGGGTCTCGTGTTGCTGGCTAGAAACTTCAGGATTCTCTCTTCTTCTCTGTGGCAAATACTGCTGCAACTTTGACTGGGATTGCATGGAATCCAGAGATTCCTTACTGCGGTATGAACCTTTCAAGTGTGTTAATCCTTCCATTCCTAGATCCCTCGATATCTTTTTTTTTCTTGTGTCTTCTTGAGTTTCTTTCCCCAAAGGTTTGCTAGTTTTTGAATTAACATAGAATTCACCTGTTTTGCTAAGGTTATTCACAGAGATCCTATTCTTCGTAATGGCAAGCTCCTGTTTTTTTGTTTTTTTTTTTCCTTAGCTTCAGTTTTTCTATTCTTTGCAACTTTTAATTGGTTTTGTTTTGGCACAAGTGCATTGCTGTGCTCACATCTGCTGGCAATGCTCCTGTATTTGCTGTGGAAGTCTGGCCCTGTCCAACGTCCCTTCCCATCTGCCTCTACTCTACCTCGGACGCCTGCACCAGAACAACTGAAGCAGTGGTGAGGAGGCCCAAACCGAGGATTCCACCCAGCCCATACTGGGCCACAGACCCAGAAGGTGCGGACCTCACCACTGCACCACCGGCCGGCCACTTACATGTTCAGTGGCAACGTGCAGTTGAGTGCAATGGGAGTTAAATATACTAGTGAGCCCAACTCTAGCACTGTGTAGATGAGGCTAGGTTGTTTTTCGGGTCCATTGTGATGTCAGAGGATTTGTCATAATTGTGTCTCTGAGGTCCAGCATGCTTCCTGGATACAGGTTTCAGAGCCTGCTTGGAGCAGTCTCATAACTCACCCTTCCCAGTTAGCCCATGCTTGACCTTCGCTGCCGTTTTTTGGCTTGTGAATTTCTCTGACTTTCAAACGTTCCAGCAGAGTCTGTCTAAAGACGGACATCATCTTTCATTGTGGATAATTCAGGTGTGATTTCTGTTCACCTTCCATTTTCTGGGTCCTCTTTTTCTTTTCCATAGTATACTCGTCATGGTCTTTCTCAGCTATCTCCCTTAGACATGCTTATCAGTCCGTTCTCCTTCATTCCAAGGGATTAGTTTGTATTTCTTTAATCGCTGTATGTTCTCTAGGGTGAGGTGTGAGTGCTTTCGTGACTCTTGGTTGTTGTCCTTGAATTTGCACCGGTCACTTGTAGGACTCTTGGCTATCCTAGCCTAGGTCAAACTAAGCACTGAGAACACGTGGTCATGTGGGTTGGTTTGACATCCTGAGATCAGAAACTCCAAATTCGAGGTGGTCCTGGCAACCCCCTTCACGGACACAATGTTTCCAAGACAACTTAGACAAATCGGATGAATTCCACTCTCCAGGAAAGATATTTTTCTGTCTCTTTTCCGGATTTGGGAAGTTTCGAACTTGACCCCTGATCCTTGAACGTTCCCCTAGATTCCGTCCAGATACGGGCTTACTTAATTTTTATAGGGTGTGCCATTTGTTTGCCCTACATCCTCTACCCTGGCCTGTTTATTTTTCTTGAAACACAACTGTAAAGTTCTAATTTTCGTGCAACTTCCTTACATATGGTGTCAAAACACATAATCAATAATCCTTCTACGGCAAGAGGTAGGGGGAGAGAATTTCGATGGAGGCAAACAGAGCACACTAGCCTGGGAGGGCAGCCTTCATGAAGGAACGAAGCCCTGTGGAAGAGGGTGCTTTTCAGCACCCTTGTAGAGCACTTCCAAACAAAGAGACATACCCCAAGCGTGACAGGGCTCCATTCCTTCAAGGCTTCCAAGACATCTCTTGGGACACATTACCATGTGCCCAGTGGGCCCACGTGACACCAGAGCTTCGGAAAAAGAGACTGACCTTCAAAGAATGCTATGGGCCTTGGAAAGGAGGCATCGATTCTTCTCTTCAATGTCCTCAAGACATCTTTCTTGACTTTGCATTATGCTTAAGGCACAAGGGCACTGTAGGTGTGATGAACGCCAAGTCCGGCCACTTGTTTCCAATGAAGTTGCAAGCTTGAATCAGCATGACCTCCCCATAGACTTGAATAGATGACAATGTTCTCCTCTCCGTGCCTGTCCCTCTATTCTCACTTGTGGCCTAGGGTTCCTTTCTTATCCCTTGCATCAGACTCTGTTTTATCTCTTCTAGTTTCTGTGCCTGCTTTCTGTTTGCCAAACCTGTTTCTGGGTATCTGTCCCTTTAATAGCCTAGCCTAGGCCAATCCTCAGACTGTAACCATGCGGCCACCCTGGGGGACATGTTCACCGTGATGTCATAAGCGACCTCAAAATTCGAAGTTGTCCTGACAACCTCCGTGCACACAGAGTTTCACAGCCATCTCAGACCAGTCTGACTCCTCACCCTGTCTAGGTAGGATAGTTTTCCTTTTTCTGCAATTGTTGTCAGTTTCTATCTTTCTCCTTGAACTTCGAAAGGGCTCCTACATTCTCTCTAGACACTGGTTTCACTCCTGTAAGATTATCCTGGGTTTTATCTCTTATATCTTGGGTAGATGGCAAAATGGGTGGACCTTACCCAGAAAAAGTCCTGGACTCCCTCACAAGTTGAAGTTGCCCAGGGAATGTTCTGATGCACAATGATGGTGTCATCTCGTGGCACTCTGCCAATTCCACCTTGGCAGGTCACAAGTTTTCCTTCCTTCTGCCTTTGGGAAGTGTACCAGATACTTCCATAGATTGTAATATTCTTATGGTTCCTTTTCTTGTGCGTATTGATAACGTATCCTCACAATTGCTGCTTATTTATGATCTCTGCCCGCACCATACCATGAAATCTATATTTCCTAACACTACTAATGTGATATGCACTCGTAATGTGAAACAGTGAGGCCCGGGCCGCCCAAGCGGAATGTGGGCACTTACCTGCTCCACCACAGGGCCGGCCCTGAATTGTACTTTTGGACCAACCTTTTGCCTGAACTTGGGAAGACGTGGGCCTGTTTGGATTATTCGTGAAGGTGATTAGTAATAACATCATGGACGGTAACATTTTCCGTTCGTTCATGGGTTTAGGACTGATCATGTTCTCTTCGTAGTATTCCTCTTCACCTATTTGGAATGGTCTGCCTTTCTGTAGCATCTGTAAGCATTTGGAGGTGATTTTCCATCCTTGGAAGTTCACCTTCTGTAAACTCTTTCCGCCCCCAAAGCTTTATGACATCATTCTGGACCCCTTTTTGGATTTTTGATTTGAGGTGAATTTATAGCCATGACCCTGCATTAGAACGTACTATAACTTCCAGATTCACGTCCTCATTGCTTTAGACTTCTGTGTAGCTTACATCATCTTCACCAGTGTAAGACTAATCACAGGCCCTCACCACACACTTGTGCCTAATCTTCTCTTTCACCCTCCGTCACCGCCCCTCTTTGCCTCTGGGAGCCCGCATACATATGTTCAGTGCCACCTGTTGGTTAGTGCTTGCTTTTTCTTCGCCTTGTAAGTGAGATTCTATGGTATTTGAATTTCTCACTGGGGCTTGTTACACTTCCCCTAAAACCCTCACAGCCATTCTGGTGGTCACAAATGGCTGGATTGCATCATTTGTTCCGGCTGAGTGGTATACCATGGTGTGGCTATAGCCCATCTTCCTTCTCCAATCATCACTTGCTGGACACCAGGGTGCTTTCCAAGTCTTGGATATCAGGAGTAAGACTGTGGTGAACACAGCCATGCACATGTCTTTATGCGGTAGTCTTTCTGACTGTTTTGGATAAGCAAGCGGCAGATTAATAGCTGGGTCATACGGGACATGGATACTTAAACTTCTGAGGCAGTTCCACACCTTTGGCATCGTGGCTGCACCGGGTTACACTCCCACCAGCAGTGCAGGAGGCTTCCCTTCTCTCCACCTCCTCTCTGACACTTGTTATTTCCTGTCTGCTTCCTTCTAGCCATGCTGACCACAGTGAGCTGCCATGGCCTTGCAGTTTGGATTTGCATTTTCCTGAGACTTCATGATGGTGAACAAGTTTTCATGCACCTACTGGCCCTCTTTCTGTCTTCTTCGGAGAAATCTCTGCTTCCATCTTTTGACCAGGTTTTCATTGGCTTGTTTTTTTTCTTGTGGAGACGTGCGAGTTGATTGTATCTTTGGGCTTTTCACCCCTTGTCCGATGTGTGGTTTGCAAACATCCTCTCCCAATTGTTGTGGTGTCTTAGTATTCAGTTGATGGTTTCCTTGAGTGGGCAGAAGTGTGTGCATTTGATGTGGTCCCGTTTGTTTCTTGTTTCCTTTGTTGCCCTTGCCCAGTCAGACATGCTTCTTCCAAATAGGCGGCTCAGACAGATGGCAAAGAGCACTCTGCCTAGGTCTTCTCCTACAAGGTTCACGGTTTCAAGTCTGCCATTCAAGGCTTTAATCCATTTCAGGTGGTGTGTGTGCCAGGTGTAACATCATGGCGTACTCTCGTTGTGTTCCATGTGGCTGTGCAGGCTTCCCAGCACCGTTTATTGTAGAGACTCTCCTTTCTCCGCTGTCTCCACTTGGCTCCCTGGTCCAAAATGGGCTGTCCATGTAAGTTTGAGTTGGGCTCTGGGCTCTCAATTGATTTGCATGGGTCTTCATGCCTGTTTTGGGGCCCAGACTGTGCCGTTTCGGTACCTAGCGCTTCGTCCTCTATGTTGAAATCAGAAATTGTGACACGTGCTGCTTTGTTCGTTTTCCTGAGGATTCCTTTGCCTAGTCAGGGTCTCGTGTTGCTGGCTAGAAACTTCAGGATTCTCTCTTCTTCTCTGTGGCAAATACTGCTGCAACTTTGACTGGGATTGCATGGAATCCAGAGATTCCTTACTGCGGTATGAACCTTTCAAGTGTGTTAATCCTTCCATTCCTAGATCCCTCGATATCTTTTTTTTTCTTGTGTCTTCTTGAGTTTCTTTCCCCAAAGGTTTGCTAGTTTTTGAATTAACATAGAATTCACCTGTTTTGCTAAGGTTATTCACAGAGATCCTATTCTTCGTAATGGCAAGCTCCTGTTTTTTTGTTTTTTTTTTTCCTTAGCTTCAGTTTTTCTATTCTTTGCAACTTTTAATTGGTTTTGTTTTGGCACAAGTGCATTGCTGTGCTCACATCTGCTGGCAATGCTCCTGTATTTGCTGTGGAAGTCTGGCCCTGTCCAACGTCCCTTCCCATCTGCCTCTACTCTACCTCGGACGCCTGCACCAGAACAACTGAAGCAGTGGTGAGGAGGCCCAAACCGAGGATTCCACCCAGCCCATACTGGGCCACAGACCCAGAAGGTGCGGACCTCACCACTGCACCACCGGCCGGCCACTTACATGTTCAGTGGCAACGTGCAGTTGAGTGCAATGGGAGTTAAATATACTAGTGAGCCCAACTCTAGCACTGTGTAGATGAGGCTAGGTTGTTTTTCGGGTCCATTGTGATGTCAGAGGATTTGTCATAATTGTGTCTCTGAGGTCCAGCATGCTTCCTGGATACAGGTTTCAGAGCCTGCTTGGAGCAGTCTCATAACTCACCCTTCCCAGTTAGCCCATGCTTGACCTTCGCTGCCGTTTTTTGGCTTGTGAATTTCTCTGACTTTCAAACGTTCCAGCAGAGTCTGTCTAAAGACGGACATCATCTTTCATTGTGGATAATTCAGGTGTGATTTCTGTTCACCTTCCATTTTCTGGGTCCTCTTTTTCTTTTCCATAGTATACTCGTCATGGTCTTTCTCAGCTATCTCCCTTAGACATGCTTATCAGTCCGTTCTCCTTCATTCCAAGGGATTAGTTTGTATTTCTTTAATCGCTGTATGTTCTCTAGGGTGAGGTGTGAGTGCTTTCGTGACTCTTGGTTGTTGTCCTTGAATTTGCACCGGTCACTTGTAGGACTCTTGGCTATCCTAGCCTAGGTCAAACTAAGCACTGAGAACACGTGGTCATGTGGGTTGGTTTGACATCCTGAGATCAGAAACTCCAAATTCGAGGTGGTCCTGGCAACCCCCTTCACGGACACAATGTTTCCAAGACAACTTAGACAAATCGGATGAATTCCACTCTCCAGGAAAGATATTTTTCTGTCTCTTTTCCGGATTTGGGAAGTTTCGAACTTGACCCCTGATCCTTGAACGTTCCCCTAGATTCCGTCCAGATACGGGCTTACTTAATTTTTATAGGGTGTGCCATTTGTTTGCCCTACATCCTCTACCCTGGCCTGTTTATTTTTCTTGAAACACAACTGTAAAGTTCTAATTTTCGTGCAACTTCCTTACATATGGTGTCAAAACACATAATCAATAATCCTTCTACGGCAAGAGGTAGGGGGAGAGAATTTCGATGGAGGCAAACAGAGCACACTAGCCTGGGAGGGCAGCCTTCACGAAGGAACGAAGCCCTGTGGAAGAGGGTGCTTTTCAGCACCCTTGTAGAGCACTTCCAAACAAAGAGACATACCCCAAGCGTGACAGGGCTCCATTCCTTCAAGGCTTCCAAGACATCTCTTGGGACACATTACCATGTGCCCAGTGGGCCCACGTGACACCAGAGCTTCGGAAAAAGAGACTGACCTGCAAAGAATGCTATGGGCCTTGGAAAGGAGGCATCGATTCTTCTCTTCAATGTCCTCAAGACATCTTTCTTGACTTTGCATTATGCTTAAGGCACAAGGGCACTGTAGGTGTGATGAACGCCAAGTCCGGCCACTTGTTTCCAATGAAGTTGCAAGCTTGAATCAGCATGACCTCCCCATAGACTTGAATAGATGACAATGTTCTCCTCTCCGTGCCTGTCCCTCTATTCTCACTTGTGGCCTAGGGTTCCTTTCTTATCCCTTGCATCAGACTCTGTTTTATCTCTTCTAGTTTCTGTGCCTGCTTTCTGTTTGCCAAACCTGTTTCTGGGTATCTGTCCCTTTAATAGCCTAGCCTAGGCCAATCCTCAGACTGTAACCATGCGGCCACCCTGGGGGACATGTTCACCGTGATGTCATAAGCGACCTCAAAATTCGAAGTTGTCCTGACAACCTCCGTGCACACAGAGTTTCACAGCCATCTCAGACCAGTCTGACTCCTCACCCTGTCTAGGTAGGATAGTTTTCCTTTTTCTGCAATTGTTGTCAGTTTCTATCTTTCTCCTTGAACTTCGAAAGGGCTCCTACATTCTCTCTAGACACTGGTTTCACTCCTGTAAGATTATCCTGGGTTTTATCTCTTATATCTTGGGTAGATGGCAAAATGGGTGGACCTTACCCAGAAAAAGTCCTGGACTCCCTCACAAGTTGAAGTTGCCCAGGGAATGTTCTGATGCACAATGATGGTGTCATCTCGTGGCACTCTGCCAATTCCACCTTGGCAGGTCACAAGTTTTCCTTCCTTCTGCCTTTGGGAAGTGTACCAGATACTTCCATAGATTGTAATATTCTTATGGTTCCTTTTCTTGTGCGTATTGATAACGTATCCTCACAATTGCTGCTTATTTATGATCTCTGCCCGCACCATACCATGAAATCTATATTTCCTAACACTACTAATGTGATATGCACTCGTAATGTGAAACAGTGAGGCCCGGGCCGCCCAAGCGGAATGTGGGCACTTACCTGCTCCACCACAGGGCCGGCCCTGAATTGTACTTTTGGACCAACCTTTTGCCTGAACTTGGGAAGACGTGGGCCTGTTTGGATTATTCGTGAAGGTGATTAGTAATAACATCATGGACGGTAACATTTTCCGTTCGTTCATGGGTTTAGGACTGATCATGTTCTCTTCGTAGTATTCCTCTTCACCTATTTGGAATGGTCTGCCTTTCTGTAGCATCTGTAAGCATTTGGAGGTGATTTTCCATCCTTGGAAGTTCACCTTCTGTAAACTCTTTCCGCCCCCAAAGCTTTATGACATCATTCTGGACCCCTTTTTGGATTTTTGATTTGAGGTGAATTTATAGCCATGACCCTGCATTAGAACGTACTATAACTTCCAGATTCACGTCCTCATTGCTTTAGACTTCTGTGTAGCTTACATCATCTTCACCAGTGTAAGACTAATCACAGGCCCTCACCACACACTTGTGCCTAATCTTCTCTTTCACCCTCCGTCACCGCCCCTCTTTGCCTCTGGGAGCCCGCATACAAATGTTCAGTGCCACCTGTTGGTTAGTGCTTGCTTTTTCTTCGCCTTGTAAGTGAGATTCTATGGTATTTGAATTTCTCACTGGGGCTTGTTACACTTCCCCTAAAACCCTCACAGCCATTCTGGTGGTCACAAACGGCTGGATTGCATCATTTGTTCCGGCTGAGTGGTATACCATTGTGTGGCTATAGCCCATCTTCCTTCTCCAATCATCCCTTGCTGGACACCAGGGTGCTTTCCAAGTCTTGGATATCAGGAGTAAGACTGTGGTGAACACAGCCATGCACATGTCTTTATGCGGTAGTCTTTCTGACTGTTTTGGATAAGCAAGCGGCAGATTAATAGCTGGGTCATACGGGACATGGATACTTAAACTTCTGAGGCAGTTCCACACCTTTGGCATCGTGGCTGCACCGGGTTACACTCCCACCAGCAGTGCAGGAGGCTTCCCTTCTCTCCACCTCCTCTCTGACACTTGTTATTTCCTGTCTGCTTCCTTCTAGCCATGCTGACCACAGTGAGCTGCCATGGCCTTGCAGTTTGGATTTGCATTTTCCTGAGACTTCATGATGGTGAACAAGTTTTCATGCACCTACTGGCCCTCTTTCTGTCTTCTTCGGAGAAATCTCTGCTTCCATCTTTTGACCAGGTTTTCATTGGCTTGTTTTTTTTCTTGTGGAGACGTGCGAGTTGATTGTATCTTTGGGCTTTTCACCCCTTGTCCGATGTGTGGTTTGCAAACATCCTCTCCCAATTGTTGTGGTGTCTTAGTATTCAGTTGATGGTTTCCTTGAGTGGGCAGAAGTGTGTGCATTTGATGTGGTCCCGTTTGTTTCTTGTTTCCTTTGTTGCCCTTGCCCAGTCAGACATGCTTCTTCCAAATAGGCGGCTCAGACAGATGGCAAAGAGCACTCTGCCTAGGTCTTCTCCTACAAGGTTCACGGTTTCAAGTCTGCCATTCAAGGCTTTAATCCATTTCAGGTGGTGTGTGTGCCAGGTGTAACATCATGGCGTACTCTCGTTGTGTTCCATGTGGCTGTGCAGGCTTCCCAGCACCGTTTATTGTAGAGACTCTCCTTTCTCCGCTGTCTCCACTTGGCTCCCTGGTCCAAAATGGGCTGTCCATGTAAGTTTGAGTTGGGCTCTGGGCTCTCAATTGATTTGCATGGGTCTTCATGCCTGTTTTGGGGCCCAGACTGTGCCGTTTCGGTACCTAGCGCTTCGTCCTCTATGTTGAAATCAGAAATTGTGACACGTGCTGCTTTGTTTGTTTTCCTGAGGATTCCTTTGCCTAGTCAGGGTCTCGTGTTGCTGGCTAGAAACTTCAGGATTCTCTCTTCTTCTCTGTGGCAAATACTGCTGCAACTTTGACTGGGATTGCATGGAATCCAGAGATTCCTTACTGCGGTATGAACCTTTCAAGTGTGTTAATCCTTCCATTCCTAGATCCCTCGATATCTTTTTTTTTCTTGTGTCTTCTTGAGTTTCTTTCCCCAAAGGTTTGCTAGTTTTTGAATTAACATAGAATTCACCTGTTTTGCTAAGGTTATTCACAGAGATCCTATTCTTCGTAATGGCAAGCTCCTGTTTTTTTGTTTTTTTTTTTCCTTAGCTTCAGTTTTTCTATTCTTTGCAACTTTTAATTGGTTTTGTTTTGGCACAAGTGCATTGCTGTGCTCACATCTGCTGGCAATGCTCCTGTATTTGCTGTGGAAGTCTGGCCCTGTCCAACGTCCCTTCCCATCTGCCTCTACTCTACCTCGGACGCCTGCACCAGAACAACTGAAGCAGTGGTGAGGAGGCCCAAACCGAGGATTCCACCCAGCCCATAATGGGCCACAGACCCAGAAGGTGCGGACCTCACCACTGCACCACCGGCCGGCCACTTACATGTTCAGTGGCAACGTGCAGTTGAGTGCAATGGGAGTTAAATATACTAGTGAGCCCAACTCTAGCACTGTGTAGATGAGGCTAGGTTGTTTTTCGGGTCCATTGTGATGTCAGAGGATTTGTCATAATTGTGTCTCTGAGGTCCAGCATGCTTCCTGGATACAGGTTTCAGAGCCTGCTTGGAGCAGTCTCATAACTCACCCTTCCCAGTTAGCCCATGCTTGACCTTCGCTGCCGTTTTTTGGCTTGTGAATTTCTCTGACTTTCAAACGTTCCAGCAGAGTCTGTCTAAAGACGGACATCATCTTTCATTGTGGATAATTCAGGTGTGATTTCTGTTCACCTTCCATTTTCTGGGTCCTCTTTTTCTTTTCCATAGTATACTCGTCATGGTCTTTCTCAGCTATCTCCCTTAGACATGCTTATCAGTCCGTTCTCCTTCATTCCGAGGGATTAGTTTGTATTTCGTTAATCGCTGTATGTTCTCTAGGGTGAGGTGTGAGTGCTTTCGTGACTCTTGGTTGTTGTCCTTGAATTTGCACCGGTCACTTGTAGGACTCTTGGCTACCCTAGCCTAGGTCAAACTAAGCACTGAGAACACGTGGTCATGTGGGTTGGTTTGACATCCTGAGATCAGAAACTCCAAATTCGAGGTGGTCCTGGCAACCCCCTTCACGGACACAATGTTTCCAAGACAACTTAGACAAATCGGATGAATTCCACTCTCCAGGAAAGATATTTTTCTGTCTCTTTTCCGGATTTGGGAAGTTTCGAACTTGACCCCTGATCCTTGAACGTTCCCCTAGATTCCGTCCAGATACGGGCTTACTTAATTTTTATAGGGTGTGCCATTTGTTTGCCCTACATCCTCTACCCTGGCCTGTTTATTTTTCTTGAAACACAACTGTAAAGTTCTAATTTTCGTGCAACTTCCTTACATATGGTGTCAAAACACATAATCAATAATCCTTCTACGGCAAGAGGTAGGGGGAGAGAATTTCGATGGAGGCAAACAGAGCACACTAGCCTGGGAGGGCAGCCTTCACGAAGGAACGAAGCCCTGTGGAAGAGGGTGCTTTTCAGCACCCTTGTAGTGCACTTCCAAACAAAGAGACATACCCCAAGCGTGACAGGGCTCCATTCCTTCAAGGCTTCCAAGACATCTCTTGGGACACATTACCATGTGCCCAGTGGGCCCACGTGACACCAGAGCTTCGGAAAAAGAGACTGACCTTCAAAGAATGCTATGGGCCTTGGAAAGGAGGCATCGATTCTTCTCTTCAATGTCCTCAAGACATCTTTCTTGACTTTGCATTATGCTTAAGGCACAAGGGCACTGTAGGTGTGATGAACGCCAAGTCCGGCCACTTGTTTCCAATGAAGTTGCAAGCTTGAATCAGCATGACCTCCCCATAGACTTGAATAGATGACAATGTTCTCCTCTCCGTGCCTGTCCCTCTATTCTCACTTGTGGCCTAGGGTTCCTTTCTTATCCCTTGCATCAGACTCTGTTTTATCTCTTCTAGTTTCTGTGCCTGCTTTCTGTTTGCCAAACCTGTTTCTGGGTATCTGTCCCTTTAATAGCCTAGCCTAGGCCAATCCTCAGACTGTAACCATGCGGCCACCCTGGGGGACATGTTCACCGTGATGTCATAAGCGACCTCAAAATTCGAAGTTGTCCTGACAACCTCCGTGCACACAGAGTTTCACAGCCATCTCAGACCAGTCTGACTCCTCACCCTGTCTAGGTAGGATAGTTTTCCTTTTTCTGCAATTGTTGTCAGTTTCTATCTTTCTCCTTGAACTTCGAAAGGGCTCCTACATTCTCTCTAGACACTGGTTTCACTCCTGTAAGATTATCCTGGGTTTTATCTCTTATATCTTGGGTAGATGGCAAAATGGGTGGACCTTACCCAGAAAAAGTCCTGGACTCCCTCACAAGTTGAAGTTGCCCAGGGAATGTTCTGATGCACAATGATGGTGTCATCTCGTGGCACTCTGCCAATTCCACCTTGGCAGGTCACAAGTTTTCCTTCCTTCTGCCTTTGGGAAGTGTACCAGATACTTCCATAGATTGTAATATTCTTATGGTTCCTTTTCTTGTGCGTATTGATAACGTATCCTCACAATTGCTGCTTATTTATGATCTCTGCCCGCACCATACCATGAAATCTATATTTCCTAACACTACTAATGTGATATGCACTCGTAATGTGAAACAGTGAGGCCCGGGCCGCCCAAGCGGAATGTGGGCACTTACCTGCTCCACCACAGGGCCGGCCCTGAATTGTACTTTTGGACCAACCTTTTGCCTGAACTTGGGAAGACGTGGGCCTGTTTGGATTATTCGTGAAGGTGATTAGTAATAACATCATGGACGGTAACATTTTCCGTTCGTTCATGGGTTTAGGACTGATCATGTTCTCTTCGTAGTATTCCTCTTCACCTATTTGGAATGGTCTGCCTTTCTGTAGCATCTGTAAGCATTTGGAGGTGATTTTCCATCCTTGGAAGTTCACCTTCTGTAAACTCTTTCCGCCCCCAAAGCTTTATGACATCATTCTGGACCCCTTTTTGGATTTTTGATTTGAGGTGAATTTATAGCCATGACCCTGCATTAGAACGTACTATAACTTCCAGATTCACGTCCTCATTGCTTTAGACTTCTGTGTAGCTTACATCATCTTCACCAGTGTAAGACTAATCACAGGCCCTCACCACACACTTGTGCCTAATCTTCTCTTTCACCCTCCGTCACCGCCCCTCTTTGCCTCTGGGAGCCCGCATACAAATGTTCAGTGCCACCTGTTGGTTAGTGCTTGCTTTTTCTTCGCCTTGTAAGTGAGATTCTATGGTATTTGAATTTCTCACTGGGGCTTGTTACACTTCCCCTAAAACCCTCACAGCCATTCTGGTGGTCACAAATGGCTGGATTGCATCATTTGTTCCGGCTGAGTGGTATACCATTGTGTGGCTATAGCCCATCTTCCTTCTCCAATCATCCCTTGCTGGACACCAGGGTGCTTACCAAGTCTTGGATATCAGGAGTAAGACTGTGGTGAACACAGCCATGCACATGTCTTTATGCGGTAGTCTTTCTGACTGTTTTGGATAAGCAAGCGGCAGATTAATAGCTGGGTCATACGGGACATGGATACTTAAACTTCTGAGGCAGTTCCACACCTTTGGCATCGTGGCTGCACCGGGTTACACTCCCACCAGCAGTGCAGGAGGCTTCCCTTCTCTCCACCTCCTCTCTGACACTTGTTATTTCCTGTCTGCTTCCTTCTAGCCATGCTGACCACAGTGAGCTGCCATGGCCTTGCAGTTTGGATTTGCATTTTCCTGAGACTTCATGATGGTGAACAAGTTTTCATGCACCTACTCGCCCTCTTTCTGTCTTCTTCGGAGAAATCTCTGCTTCCATCTTTTGACCAGGTTTTCATTGGCTTGTTTTTTTTCTTGTGGAGACGTGCGAGTTGATTGTATCTTTGGGCTTTTCACCCCTTGTCCGATGTGTGGTTTGCAAACATCCTCTCCCAATTGTTGTGGTGTCTTAGTATTCAGTTGATGGTTTCCTTGAGTGGGCAGAAGTGTGTGCATTTGATGTGGTCCCGTTTGTTTCTTGTTTCCTTTGTTGCCCTTGCCCAGTCAGACATGCTTCTTCCAAATAGGCGGCTCAGACAGATGGCAAAGAGCACTCTGCCTAGGTCTTCTCCTACAAGGTTCACGGTTTCAAGTCTGCCATTCAAGGCTTTAATCCATTTCAGGTGGTGTGTGTGCCAGGTGTAACATCATGGCGTACTCTCGTTGTGTTCCATGTGGCTGTGCAGGCTTCCCAGCACCGTTTATTGTAGAGACTCTCCTTTCTCCGCTGTCTCCACTTGGCTCCCTGGTCCAAAATGGGCTGTCCATGTAAGTTTGAGTTGGGCTCTGGGCTCTCAATTGATTTGCATGGGTCTTCATGCCTGTTTTGGGGCCCAGACTGTGCCGTTTCGGTACCTAGCGCTTCGTCCTCTATGTTGAAATCAGAAATTGTGACACGTGCTGCTTTGTTCGTTTTCCTGAGGATTCCTTTGCCTAGTCAGGGTCTCGTGTTGCTGGCTAGAAACTTCAGGATTCTCTCTTCTTCTCTGTGGCAAATACTGCTGCAACTTTGACTGGGATTGCATGGAATCCAGAGATTCCTTACTGCGGTATGAACCTTTCAAGTGTGTTAATCCTTCCATTCCTAGATCCCTCGATATCTTTTTTTTTCTTGTGTCTTCTTGAGTTTCTTTCCCCAAAGGTTTGCTAGTTTTTGAATTAACATAGAATTCACCTGTTTTGCTAAGGTTATTCACAGAGATCCTATTCTTCGTAATGGCAAGCTCCTGTTTTTTTGTTTTTTTTTTTCCTTAGCTTCAGTTTTTCTATTCTTTGCAACTTTTAATTGGTTTTGTTTTGGCACAAGTGCATTGCTGTGCTCACATCTGCTGGCAATGCTCCTGTATTTGCTGTGGAAGTCTGGCCCTGTCCAACGTCCCTTCCCATCTGCCTCTACTCTACCTCGGACGCCTGCACCAGAACAACTGAAGCAGTGGTGAGGAGGCCCAAACCGAGGATTCCACCCAGCCCATAATGGGCCACAGACCCAGAAGGTGCGGACCTCACCACTGCACCACCGGCCGGCCACTTACATGTTCAGTGGCAACGTGCAGTTGAGTGCAATGGGAGTTAAATATACTAGTGAGCCCAACTCTAGCACTGTGTAGATGAGGCTAGGTTGTTTTTCGGGTCCATTGTGATGTCAGAGGATTTGTCATAATTGTGTCTCTGAGGTCCAGCATGCTTCCTGGATACAGGTTTCAGAGCCTGCTTGGAGCAGTCTCATAACTCACCCTTCCCAGTTAGCCCATGCTTGACCTTCGCTGCCGTTTTTTGGCTTGTGAATTTCTCTGACTTTCAAACGTTCCAGCAGAGTCTGTCTAAAGACGGACATCATCTTTCATTGTGGATAATTCAGGTGTGATTTCTGTTCACCTTCCATTTTCTGGGTCCTCTTTTTCTTTTCCATAGTATACTCGTCATGGTCTTTCTCAGCTATCTCCCTTAGACATGCTTATCAGTCCGTTCTCCTTCATTCCGAGGGATTAGTTTGTATTTCGTTAATCGCTGTATGTTCTCTAGGGTGAGGTGTGAGTGCTTTCGTGACTCTTGGTTGTTGTCCTTGAATTTGCACCGGTCACTTGTAGGACTCTTGGCTACCCTAGCCTAGGTCAAACTAAGCACTGAGAACACGTGGTCATGTGGGTTGGTTTGACATCCTGAGATCAGAAACTCCAAATTCGAGGTGGTCCTGGCAACCCCCTTCACGGACACAATGTTTCCAAGACAACTTAGACAAATCGGATGAATTCCACTCTCCAGGAAAGATATTTTTCTGTCTCTTTTCCGGATTTGGGAAGTTTCGAACTTGACCCCTGATCCTTGAACGTTCCCCTAGATTCCGTCCAGATACGGGCTTACTTAATTTTTATAGGGTGTGCCATTTGTTTGCCCTACATCCTCTACCCTGGCCTGTTTATTTTTCTTGAAACACAACTGTAAAGTTCTAATTTTCGTGCAACTTCCTTACATATGGTGTCAAAACACATAATCAATAATCCTTCTACGGCAAGAGGTAGGGGGAGAGAATTTCGATGGAGGCAAACAGAGCACACTAGCCTGGGAGGGCAGCCTTCACGAAGGAACGAAGCCCTGTGGAAGAGGGTGCTTTTCAGCACCCTTGTAGAGCACTTCCAAACAAAGAGACATACCCCAAGCGTGACAGGGCTCCATTCCTTCAAGGCTTCCAAGACATCTCTTGGGACACATTACCATGTGCCCAGTGGGCCCACGTGACACCAGAGCTTCGGAAAAAGAGACTGACCTGCAAAGAATGCTATGGGCCTTGAAAAGGAGGCATCGATTCTTCTCTTCAATGTCCTCAAGACATCTTTCTTGACTTTGCATTATGCTTAAGGCACAAGGGCACTGTAGGTGTGATGAACGCCAAGTCCGGCCACTTGTTTCCAATGAAGTTGCAAGCTTGAATCAGCATGACCTCCCCATAGACTTGAATAGATGACAATGTTCTCCTCTCCGTGCCTGTCCCTCTATTCTCACTTGTGGCCTAGGGTTCCTTTCTTATCCCTTGCATCAGACTCTGTTTTATCTCTTCTAGTTTCTGTGCCTGCTTTCTGTTTGCCAAACCTGTTTCTGGGTATCTGTCCCTTTAATAGCCTAGCCTAGGCCAATCCTCAGACTGTAACCATGCGGCCACCCTGGGGGACATGTTCACCGTGATGTCATAAGCGACCTCAAAATTCGAAGTTGTCCTGACAACCTCCGTGCACACAGAGTTTCACAGCCATCTCAGACCAGTCTGACTCCTCACCCTGTCTAGGTAGGATAGTTTTCCTTTTTCTGCAATTGTTGTCAGTTTCTATCTTTCTCCTTGAACTTCGAAAGGGCTCCTACATTCTCTCTAGACACTGGTTTCACTCCTGTAAGATTATCCTGGGTTTTATCTCTTATATCTTGGGTAGATGGCAAAATGGGTGGACCTTACCCAGAAAAAGTCCTGGACTCCCTCACAAGTTGAAGTTGCCCAGGGAATGTTCTGATGCACAATGATGGTGTCATCTCGTGGCACTCTGCCAATTCCACCTTGGCAGGTCACAAGTTTTCCTTCCTTCTGCCTTTGGGAAGTGTACCAGATACTTCCATAGATTGTAATATTCTTATGGTTCCTTTTCTTGTGCGTATTGATAACGTATCCTCACAATTGCTGCTTATTTATGATCTCTGCCCGCACCATACCATGAAATCTATATTTCCTAACACTACTAATGTGATATGCACTCGTAATGTGAAACAGTGAGGCCCGGGCCGCCCAAGCGGAATGTGGGCACTTACCTGCTCCACCACAGGGCCGGCCCTGAATTGTACTTTTGGACCAACCTTTTGCCTGAACTTGGGAAGACGTGGGCCTGTTTGGATTATTCGTGAAGGTGATTAGTAATAACATCATGGACGGTAACATTTTCCGTTCGTTCATGGGTTTAGGACTGATCATGTTCTCTTCGTAGTATTCCTCTTCACCTATTTGGAATGGTCTGCCTTTCTGTAGCATCTGTAAGCATTTGGAGGTGATTTTCCATCCTTGGAAGTTCACCTTCTGTAAACTCTTTCCGCCCCCAAAGCTTTATGACATCATTCTGGACCCCTTTTTGGATTTTTGATTTGAGGTGAATTTATAGCCATGACCCTGCATTAGAACGTACTATAACTTCCAGATTCACGTCCTCATTGCTTTAGACTTCTGTGTAGCTTACATCATCTTCACCAGTGTAAGACTAATCACAGGCCCTCACCACACACTTGTGCCTAATCTTCTCTTTCACCCTCCGTCACCGCCCCTCTTTGCCTCTGGGAGCCCGCATACATATGTTCAGTGCCACCTGTTGGTTAGTGCTTGCTTTTTCTTCGCCTTGTAAGTGAGATTCTATGGTATTTGAATTTCTCACTGGGGCTTGTTACACTTCCCCTAAAACCCTCACAGCCATTCTGGTGGTCACAAATGGCTGGATTGCATCATTTGTTCCGGCTGAGTGGTATACCATGGTGTGGCTATAGCCCATCTTCCTTCTCCAATCATCCCTTGCTGGACACCAGGGTGCTTTCCAAGTCTTGGATATCAGGAGTAAGACTGTGGTGAACACAGCCATGCACATGTCTTTATGCGGTAGTCTTTCTGACTGTTTTGGATAAGCAAGCGGCAGATTAATAGCTGGGTCATACGGGACATGGATACTTAAATTTCTGAGGCAGTTCCACACCTTTGGCATCGTGGCTGCACCGGGTTACACTCCCACCAGCAGTGCAGGAGGCTTCCCTTCTCTCCACCTCCTCTCTGACACTTGTTATTTCCTGTCTGCTTCCTCCTAGCCATGCTGACCACAGTGAGCTGCCATGGCCTTGCAGTTTGGATTTGCATTTTCCTGAGACTTCATGATGGTGAACAAGTTTTCATGCACCTACTCGCCCTCTTTCTGTCGTCTTCGGAGAAATCTCTGCTTCCATCTTTTGACCAGGTTTTCATTGGCTTGTTTTTTTTCTTGTGGAGACGTGCGAGTTGATTGTATCTTTGGGCTTTTCACCCCTTGTCCGATGTGTGGTTTGCAAACATCCTCTCCCAATTGTTGTGGTGTCTTAGTATTCAGTTGATGGTTTCCTTGAGTGGGCAGAAGTGTGTGCATTTGATGTGGTCCCGTTTGTTTCTTGTTTCCTTTGTTGCCCTTGCCCAGTCAGACATGCTTCTTCCAAATAGGCGGCTCAGACAGATGGCAAAGAGCACTCTGCCTAGGTCTTCTCCTACAAGGTTCACGGTTTCAAGTCTGCCATTCAAGGCTTTAATCCATTTCAGGTGGTGTGTGTGCCAGGTGTAACATCATGGCGTACTCTCGTTGTGTTCCATGTGGCTGTGCAGGCTTCCCAGCACCGTTTATTGTAGAGACTCTCCTTTCTCCGCTGTCTCCACTTGGCTCCCTGGTCCAAAATGGGCTGTCCATGTAAGTTTGAGTTGGGCTCTGGGCTCTCAATTGTTTTGCATGGGTCTTCATGCCTGTTTTGGGGCCCAGACTGTGCCGTTTCGGTACCTAGCGCTTCGTCCTCTATGTTGAAATCAGAAATTGTGACACGTGCTGCTTTGTTCGTTTTCCTGAGGATTCCTTTGCCTAGTCAGGGTCTCGTGTTGCTGGCTAGAAACTTTAGGATTCTCTCTTCTTCTCTGTGGCAAATACTGCTGCAACTTTGACTGGGATTGCATGGAATCCAGAGATTCCTTACTGCGGTATGAACCTTTCAAGTGTGTTAATCCTTCCATTCCTAGATCCCTCGATATCTTTTTTTTTCTTGTGTCTTCTTGAGTTTCTTTCCCCAAAGGTTTGCTAGTTTTTGAATTAACATAGAATTCACCTGTTTTGCTAAGGTTATTCACAGAGATCCTATTCTTCGTAATGGCAAGCTCCTGTTTTTTTGTTTTTTTTTTCCTTAGCTTCAGTTTTTCTATTCTTTGCAACTTTTAATTGGTTTTGTTTTGGCACAAGTGCATTGCTGTGCTCACATCTGCTGGCAATGCTCCTGTATTTGCTGTGGAAGTCTGGCCCTGTCCAACGTCCCTTCCCATCTGCCTCTACTCTACCTCGGACGCCTGCACCAGAACAACTGAAGCAGTGGTGAGGAGGCCCAAACCGAGGATTCCACCCAGCCCATACTGGGCCACAGACCCAGAAGGTGCGGACCTCACCACTGCACCACCGGCCGGCCACTTACATGTTCAGTGGCAACGTGCAGTTGAGTGCAATGGGAGTTAAATATACTAGTGAGCCCAACTCTAGCACTGTGTAGATGAGGCTAGGTTGTTTTTCGGGTCCATTGTGATGTCAGAGGATTTGTCATAATTGTGTCTCTGAGGTCCAGCATGCTTCCTGGATACAGGTTTCAGAGCCTGCTTGGAGCAGTCTCATAACTCACCCTTCCCAGTTAGCCCATGCTTGACCTTCGCTGCCGTTTTTTGGCTTGTGAATTTCTCTGACTTTCAAACGTTCCAGCAGAGTCTGTCTAAAGACGGACATCATCTTTCATTGTGGATAATTCAGGTGTGATTTCTGTTCACCTTCCATTTTCTGGGTCCTCTTTTTCTTTTCCATAGTATACTCGTCATGGTCTTTCTCAGCTATCTCCCTTAGACATGCTTATCAGTCCGTTCTCCTTCATTCCGAGGGATTTGTTTGTATTTCGTTAATCGCTGTATGTTCTCTAGGGTGAGGTGTGAGTGCTTTCGTGACTCTTGGTTGTTGTCCTTGAATTTGCACCGGTCACTTGTAGGACTCTTGGCTACCCTAGCCTAGGTCAAACTAAGCACTGAGAACACGTGGTCATGTGGGTTGGTTTGACATCCTGAGATCAGAAACTCCAAATTCGAGGTGGTCCTGGCAACCCCCTTCACGGACACAATGTTTCCAAGACAACTTAGACAAATCGGATGAATTCCACTCTCCAGGAAAGATATTTTTCTGTCTCTTTTCCGGATTTGGGAAGTTTCGAACTTGACCCCTGATCCTTGAACGTTCCCCTAGATTCCGTCCAGATACGGGCTTACTTAATTTTTATAGGGTGTGCCATTTGTTTGCCCTACATCCTCTACCCTGGCCTGTTTATTTTTCTTGAAACACAACTGTAAAGTTCTAATTTTCGTGCAACTTCCTTACATATGGTGTCAAAACACATAATCAATAATCCTTCTACGGCAAGAGGTAGGGGGAGAGAATTTCGATGGAGGCAAACAGAGCACACTAGCCTGGGAGGGCAGCCTTCACGAAGGAACGAAGCCCTGTGGAAGAGGGTGCTTTTCAGCACCCTTGTAGAGCACTTCCAAACAAAGAGACATACCCCAAGCGTGACAGGGCTCCATTCCTTCAAGGCTTCCAAGACATCTCTTGGGACACATTACCATGTGCCCAGTGGGCCCACGTGACACCAGAGCTTCGGAAAAAGAGACTGACCTTCAAAGAATGCTATGGGCCTTGGAAAGGAGGCATCGATTCTTCTGTTCAATGTCCTCAAGACATCTTTCTTGACTTTGCATTATGCTTAAGGCACAAGGGCACTGTAGGTGTGATGAACGCCAAGTCCGGCCACTTGTTTCCAATGAAGTTGCAAGCTTGAATCAGCATGACCTCCCCATAGACTTGAATAGATGACAATGTTCTCCTCTCCGTGCCTGTCCCTCTATTCTCACTTGTGGCCTAGGGTTCCTTTCTTATCCCTTGCATCAGACTCTGTTTTATCTCTTCTAGTTTCTGTGCCTGCTTTCTGTTTGCCAAACCTGTTTCTGGGTATCTGTCCCTTTAATAGCCTAGCCTAGGCCAATCCTCAGACTGTAACCATGCGGCCACCCTGGGGGACATGTTCACCGTGATGTCATAAGCGACCTCAAAATTCGAAGTTGTCCTGACAACCTCCGTGCACACAGAGTTTCACAGCCATCTCAGACCAGTCTGACTCCTCACCCTGTCTAGGTAGGATAGTTTTCCTTTTTCTGCAATTGTTGTCAGTTTCTATCTTTCTCCTTGAACTTCGAAAGGGCTCCTACATTCTCTCTAGACACTGGTTTCACTCCTGTAAGATTATCCTGGGTTTTATCTCTTATATCTTGGGTAGATGGCAAAATGGGTGGACCTTACCCAGAAAAAGTCCTGGACTCCCTCACAAGTTGAAGTTGCCCAGGGAATGTTCTGATGCACAATGATGGTGTCATCTCGTGGCACTCTGCCAATTCCACCTTGGCAGGTCACAAGTTTTCCTTCCTTCTGCCTTTGGGAAGTGTACCAGATACTTCCATAGATTGTAATATTCTTATGGTTCCTTTTCTTGTGCGTATTGATAACGTATCCTCACAATTGCTGCTTATTTATGATCTCTGCCCGCACCATACCATGAAATCTATATTTCCTAACACTACTAATGTGATATGCACTCGTAATGTGAAACAGTGAGGCCCGGGCCGCCCAAGCGGAATGTGGGCACTTACCTGCTCCACCACAGGGCCGGCCCTGAATTGTACTTTTGGACCAACCTTTTGCCTGAACTTGGGAAGACGTGGGCCTGTTTGGATTATTCGTGAAGGTGATTAGTAATAACATCATGGACGGTAACATTTTCCGTTCGTTCATGGGTTTAGGACTGATCATGTTCTCTTCGTAGTATTCCTCTTCACCTATTTGGAATGGTCTGCCTTTCTGTAGCATCTGTAAGCATTTGGAGGTGATTTTCCATCCTTGGAAGTTCACCTTCTGTAAACTCTTTCCGCCCCCAAAGCTTTATGACATCATTCTGGACCCCTTTTTGGATTTTTGATTTGAGGTGAATTTATAGCCATGACCCTGCATTAGAACGTACTATAACTTCCAGATTCACGTCCTCATTGCTTTAGACTTCTGTGTAGCTTACATCATCTTCACCAGTGTAAGACTAATCACAGGCCCTCACCACACACTTGTGCCTAATCTTCTCTTTCACCCTCCGTCACCGCCCCTCTTTGCCTCTGGGAGCCCGCATACAAATGTTCAGTGCCACCTGTTGGTTAGTGCTTGCTTTTTCTTCGCCTTGTAAGTGAGATTCTATGGTATTTGAATTTCTCACTGGGGCTTGTTACACTTCCCCTAAAACCCTCACAGCCATTCTGGTGGTCACAAATGGCTGGATTGCATCATTTGTTCCGGCTGAGTGGTATACCATTGTGTGGCTATAGCCCATCTTCCTTCTCCAATCATCCCTTGCTGGACACCAGGGTGCTTTCCAAGTCTTGGATATCAGGAGTAAGACTGTGGTGAACACAGCCATGCACATGTCTTTATGCGGTAGTCTTTCTGACTGTTTTGGATAAGCAAGCGGCAGATTAATAGCTGGGTCATACGGGACATGGATACTTAAACTTCTGAGGCAGTTCCACACCTTTGGCATCGTGGCTGCACCGGGTTACACTCCCACCAGCAGTGCAGGAGGCTTCCCTTCTCTCCACCTCCTCTCTGACACTTGTTATTTCCTGTCTGCTTCCTTCTAGCCATGCTGACCACAGTGAGCTGCCATGGCCTTGCAGTTTGGATTTGCATTTTCCTGAGACTTCATGATGGTGAACAAGTTTTCATGCACCTACTCGCCCTCTTTCTGTCTTCTTCGGAGAAATCTCTGCTTCCATCTTTTGACCAGGTTTTCATTGGCTTGTTTTTTTTCTTGTGGAGACGTGCGAGTTGATTGTATCTTTGGGCTTTTCACCCCTTGTCCGATGTGTGGTTTGCAAACATCCTCTCCCAATTGTTGTGGTGTCTTAGTATTCAGTTGATGGTTTCCTTGAGTGGGCAGAAGTGTGTGCATTTGATGTGGTCCCGTTTGTTTCTTGTTTCCTTTGTTGCCCTTGCCCAGTCAGACATGCTTCTTCCAAATAGGTGGCTCAGACAGATGGCAAAGAGCACTCTGCCTAGGTCTTCTCCTACAAGGTTCACGGTTTCAAGTCTGCCATTCAAGGCTTTAATCCATTTCAGGTGGTGTGTGTGCCAGGTGTAACATCATGGCGTACTCTCGTTGTGTTCCATGTGGCTGTGCAGGCTTCCCAGCACCGTTTATTGTAGAGACTCTCCTTTCTCCGCTGTCTCCACTTGGCTCCCTGGTCCAAAATGGGCTGTCCATGTAAGTTTGAGTTGGGCTCTGGGCTCTCAATTGTTTTGCATGGGTCTTCATGCCTGTTTTGGGGCCCAGACTGTGCCGTTTCGGTACCTAGCGCTTCGTCCTCTATGTTGAAATCAGAAATTGTGACATGTGCTGCTTTGTTCGTTTTCCTGAGGATTCCTTTGCCTAGTCAGGGTCTCGTGTTGCTGGCTAGAAACTTTAGGATTCTCTCTTCTTCTCTGTGGCAAATACTGCTGCAACTTTGACTGGGATTGCATGGAATCCAGAGATTCCTTACTGCGGTATGAACCTTTCAAGTGTGTTAATCCTTCCATTCCTAGATCCCTCGATATCTTTTTTTTTCTTGTGTCTTCTTGAGTTTCTTTCCCCAAAGGTTTGCTAGTTTTTGAATTAACATAGAATTCACCTGTTTTGCTAAGGTTATTCACAGAGATCCTATTCTTCGTAATGGCAAGCTCCTGTTTTTTTGTTTTTTTTTTCTTTAGCTTCAGTTTTTCTATTCTTTGCAACTTTTAATTGGTTTTGTTTTGGCACAAGTGCATTGCTGTGCTCACATCTGCTGGCAATGCTCCTGTATTTGCTGTGGAAGTCTGGCCCTGTCCAACGTCCCTTCCCATCTGCCTCTACTCTACCTCGGACGCCTGCACCAGAACAACTGAAGCAGTGGTGAGGAGGCCCAAACCGAGGATTCCACCCAGCCCATACTGGGCCACAGACCCAGAAGGTGCGGACCTCACCACTGCACCACCGGCCGGCCACTTACATGTTCAGTGGCAACGTGCAGTTGAGTGCAATGGGAGTTAAATATACTAGTGAGCCCAACTCTAGCACTGTGTAGATGAGGCTAGGTTGTTTTTCGGGTCCATTGTGATGTCAGAGGATTTGTCATAATTGTGTCTCTGAGGTCCAGCATGCTTCCTGGATACAGGTTTCAGAGCCTGCTTGGAGCAGTCTCATACCTCACCCTTCCCAGTTAGCCCATGCTTGACCTTCGCTGCCGTTTTTTGGCTTGTGAATTTCTCTGACTTTCAAACGTTCCAGCAGAGTCTGTCTAAAGACGGACATCATCTTTCATTGTGGATAATTCAGGTGTGATTTCTGTTCACCTTCCATTTTCTGGGTCCTCTTTTTCTTTTCCATAGTATACTCGTCATGGTCTTTCTCAGCTATCTCCCTTAGACATGCTTATCAGTCCGTTCTCCTTCATTCCAAGGGATTAGTTTGTATTTCTTTAATCGCTGTATGTTCTCTAGGGTGAGGTGTGAGTGCTTTCGTGACTCTTGGTTGTTGTCCTTGAATTTGCACCGGTCACTTGTAGGACTCTTGGCTACCCTAGCCAAGGTCAAACTAAGCACTGAGAACACGTGGTCATGTGGGTTGGTTTGACATCCTGAGATCAGAAACTCCAAATTCGAGGTGGTCCTGGCAACCCCCTTCACGGACACAATGTTTCCAAGACAACTTAGACAAATCGGATGAATTCCACTCTCCAGGAAAGATATTTTTCTGTCTCTTTTCCGGATTTGGGAAGTTTCGAACTTGACCCCTGATCCTTGAACGTTCCCCTAGATTCCGTCCAGATACGGGCTTACTTAATTTTTATAGGGTGTGCCATTTGTTTGCCCTACATCCTCTACCCTGGCCTGTTTATTTTTCTTGAAACACAACTGTAAAGTTCTAATTTTCGTGCAACTTCCTTACATATGGTGTCAAAACACATAATCAATAATCCTTCTACGGCAAGAGGTAGGGGGAGAGAATTTCGATGGAGGCAAACAGAGCACACTAGCCTGGGAGGGCAGCCTTCACGAAGGAACGAAGCCCTGTGGAAGAGGGTGCTTTTCAGCACCCTTGTAGAGCACTTCCAAACAAAGAGACATACCCCAAGCTTGACAGGGCTCCATTCCTTCAAGGCTTCCAAGACATCTCTTGGGACACATTACCATGTGCCCAGTGGGCCCACGTGACACCAGAGCTTCGGAAAAAGAGACTGACCTTCAAAGAATGCTATGGGCCTTGGAAAGGAGGCATCGATTCTTCTGTTCAATGTCCTCAAGACATCTTTCTTGACTTTGCATTATGCTTAAGGCACAAGGGCACTGTAGGTGTGATGAACGCCAAGTCCGGCCACTTGTTTCCAATGAAGTTGCAAGCTTGAATCAGCATGACCTCCCCATAGACTTGAATAGATGACAATGTTCTCCTCTCCGTGCCTGTCCCTCTATTCTCACTTGTGGCCTAGGGTTCCTTTCTTATCCCTTGCATCAGACTCTGTTTTATCTCTTCTAGTTTCTGTGCCTGCTTTCTGTTTGCCAAACCTGTTTCTGGGTATCTGTCCCTTTAATAGCCTAGCCTAGGCCAATCCTCAGACTGTAACCATGCGGCCACCCTGGGGGACATGTTCACCGTGATGTCATAAGCGACCTCAAAATTCGAAGTTGTCCTGACAACCTCCGTGCACACAGAGTTTCACAGCCATCTCAGACCAGTCTGACTCCTCACCCTGTCTAGGTAGGATAGTTTTCCTTTTTCTGCAATTGTTGTCAGTTTCTATCTTTCTCCTTGAACTTCGAAAGGGCTCCTACATTCTCTCTAGACACTGGTTTCACTCCTGTAAGATTATCCTGGGTTTTATCTCTTATATCTTGGGTAGATGGCAAAATGGGTGGACCTTACCCAGAAAAAGTCCTGGACTCCCTCACAAGTTGAAGTTGCCCAGGGAATGTTCTGATGCACAATGATGGTGTCATCTCGTGGCACTCTGCCAATTCCACCTTGGCAGGTCACAAGTTTTCCTTCCTTCTGCCTTTGGGAAGTGTACCAGATACTTCCATAGATTGTAATATTCTTATGGTTCCTTTTCTTGTGCGTATTGATAACGTATCCTCACAATTGCTGCTTATTTATGATCTCTGCCCGCACCATACCATGAAATCTATATTTCCTAACACTACTAATGTGATATGCACTCGTAATGTGAAACAGTGAGGCCCGGGCCGCCCAAGCGGAATGTGGGCACTTACCTGCTCCACCACAGGGCCGGCCCTGAATTGTACTTTTGGACCAACCTTTTGCCTGAACTTGGGAAGACGTGGGCCTGTTTGGATTATTCGTGAAGGTGATTAGTAATAACATCATGGACGGTAACATTTTCCGTTCGTTCATGGGTTTAGGACTGATCATGTTCTCTTCGTAGTATTCCTCTTCACCTATTTGGAATGGTCTGCCTTTCTGTAGCATCTGTAAGCATTTGGAGGTGATTTTCCATCCTTGGAAGTTCACCTTCTGTAAACTCTTTCCGCCCCCAAAGCTTTATGACATCATTCTGGACCCCTTTTTGGATTTTTGATTTGAGGTGAATTTATAGCCATGACCCTGCATTAGAACGTACTATAACTTCCAGATTCACGTCCTCATTGCTTTAGACTTCTGTGTAGCTTACATCATCTTCACCAGTGTAAGACTAATCACAGGCCCTCACCACACACTTGTGCCTAATCTTCTCTTTCACCCTCCGTCACCGCCCCTCTTTGCCTCTGGGAGCCCGCATACAAATGTTCAGTGCCACCTGTTGGTTAGTGCTTGCTTTTTCTTCTCCTTGTAAGTGAGATTCTATGGTATTTGAATTTCTCACTGGGGCTTGTTACACTTCCCCTAAAACCCTCACAGCCATTCTGGTGGTCACAAATGGCTGGATTGCATCATTTGTTCCGGCTGAGTGGTATACCATTGTGTGGCTATAGCCCATCTTCCTTCTCCAATCATCCCTTGCTGGACACCAGGGTGCTTTCCAAGTCTTGGATATCAGGAGTAAGACTGTGGTGAACACAGCCATGCACATGTCTTTATGCGGTAGTCTTTCTGACTGTTTTGGATAAGCAAGCGGCAGATTAATAGCTGGGTCATACGGGACATGGATACTTAAACTTCTGAGGCAGTTCCACACCTTTGGCATCGTGGCTGCACCGGGTTACACTCCCACCAGCAGTGCAGGAGGCTTCCCTTCTCTCCACCTCCTCTCTGACACTTGTTATTTCCTGTCTGCTTCCTTCTAGCCATGCTGACCACAGTGAGCTGCCATGGCCTTGCAGTTTGGATTTGCATTTTCCTGAGACTTCATGATGGTGAACAAGTTTTCATGCACCTACTCGCCCTCTTTCTGTCTTCTTCGGAGAAATCTCTGCTTCCATCTTTTGACCAGGTTTTCATTGGCTTGTTTTTTTTCTTGTGGAGACGTGCGAGTTGATTGTATCTTTGGGCTTTTCACCCCTTGTCCGATGTGTGGTTTGCAAACATCCTCTCCCAATTGTTGTGGTGTCTTAGTATTCAGTTGATGGTTTCCTTGAGTGGGCAGAAGTGTGTGCATTTGATGTGGTCCCGTTTGTTTCTTGTTTCCTTTGTTGCCCTTGCCCAGTCAGACATGCTTCTTCCAAATAGGCGGCTCAGACAGATGGCAAAGAGCACTCTGCCTAGGTCTTCTCCTACAAGGTTCACGGTTTCAAGTCTGCCATTCAAGGCTTTAATCCATTTCAGGTGGTGTGTGTGCCAGGTGTAACATCATGGCGTACTCTCGTTGTGTTCCATGTGGCTGTGCAGGCTTCCCAGCACCGTTTATTGTAGAGACTCTCCTTTCTCCGCTGTCTCCACTTGGCTCCCTGGTCCAAAATGGGCTGTCCATGCAAGTTTGAGTTGGGCTCTGGGCTCTCAATTGTTTTGCATGGGTCTTCATGCCTGTTTTGGGGCCCAGACTGTGCCGTTTCGGTACCTCGCGCTTCGTCCTCTATGTTGAAATCAGAAATTGTGACACGTGCTGCTTTGTTCGTTTTCCTGAGGATTCCTTTGCCTAGTCAGGGTCTCGCGTTGCTTTCTAGAAACTTTAGGATTCTCTCTTCTTCTCTGTGGCAAATACTGCTGCAACTTTGACTGGGATTGCATGGAATCCAGAGATTCCTTACTGCGGTATGAACCTTTCAAGTGTGTTAATCCTTCCATTCCTAGATCCGTCGATATCTTTTTTTTTCTTGTGTCTTCTTGAGTTTCTTTCCCCAAAGGTTTGCTAGTTTTTGAATTAACATAGAATTCACCTGTTTTGCTAAGGTTATTCACAGAGATCCTATTCTTCGTAATGGCAAGCTCCTGTTTTTTTTTTTTTTTTTTTTCCCTTAGCTTCAGTTTTTCTATTCTTTGCAACTTTTAATTGGTTTTGTTTTGGCACAAGTGCATTGCTGTGCTCACATCTGCTGGCAATGCTCCTGTATTTGCTGTGGAAGTCTGGCCCTGTCCAACGTCCCTTCCCATCTGCCTCTACTCTACCTCGGACGCCTGCACCAGAAAAACTGAAGCAGTGGTGAGGAGGCCCAAACCGAGGATTCCACCCAGCCCATACTGGGCCACAGACCCAGAAGGTGCGGACCTCACCACTGCACCACCGGCCGGCCACTTACATGTTCAGTGGCAACGTGCAGTTGAGTGCAATGGGAGTTAAATATACTAGTGAGCCCAACTCTAGCACTGTGTAGATGAGGCTAGGTTGTTTTTCGGGTCCATTGTGATGTCAGAGGATTTGTCATAATTGTGTCTCTGAGGTCCAGCATGCTTCCTGGATACAGGTTTCAGAGCCTGCTTGGAGCAGTCTCATACCTCACCCTTCCCAGTTAGCCCATGCTTGACCTTCGCTGCCGTTTTTTGGCTTGTGAATTTCTCTGACTTTCAAACGTTCCAGCAGAGTCTGTCTAAAGACGGACATGATCTTTCATTGTGGATAATTCAGGTGTGATTTCTGTTCACCTTCCATTTTCTGGGTCCTCTTTTTCTTTTCCATAGTATACTCGTCATGGTCTTTCTCAGCTATCTCCCTTAGACATGCTTATCAGTCCGTTCTCCTTCATTCCAAGGGATTAGTTTGTATTTCTTTAATCGCTGTATGTTCTCTAGGGTGAGGTGTGAGTGCTTTCGTGACTCTTGGTTGTTGTCCTTGAATTTGCACCGGTCACTTGTAGGACTCTTGGCTACCCTAGCCAAGGTCAAACTAAGCACTGAGAACACGTGGTCATGTGGGTTGGTTTGACATCCTGAGATCAGAAACTCCAAATTCGAGGTGGTCCTGGCAACCCCCTTCACGGACACAATGTTTCCAAGACAACTTAGACAAATCGGATGAATTCCACTCTCCAGGAAAGATATTTTTCTGTCTCTTTTCCGGATTTGGGAAGTTTCGAACTTGACCCCTGATCCTTGAACGTTCCCCTAGATTCCGTCCAGATACGGGCTTACTTAATTTTTATAGGGTGTGCCATTTGTTTGCCCTACATCCTCTACCCTGGCCTGTTTATTTTTCTTGAAACACAACTGTAAAGTTCTAATTTTCGTGCAACTTCCTTACATATGGTGTCAAAACACATAATCAATAATCCTTCTACGGCAAGAGGTAGGGGGAGAGAATTTCGATGGAGGCAAACAGAGCACACTAGCCTGGGAGGGCAGCCTTCACAAAGGAACGAAGCCCTGTGGAAGAGGGTGCTTTTCAGCACCCTTGTAGAGCACTTCCAAACAAAGAGACATACCCCAAGCTTGACAGGGCTCCATTCCTTCAAGGCTTCCAAGACATCTCTTGGGACACATTACCATGTGCCCAGTGGGCCCACGTGACACCAGAGCTTCGGAAAAAGAGACTGACCTTCAAAGAATGCTATGGGCCTTGGAAAGGAGGCATCGATTCTTCTGTTCAATGTCCTCAAGACATCTTTCTTGACTTTGCATTATGCTTAAGGCACAAGGGCACTGTAGGTGTGATGAACGCCAAGTCCGGCCACTTGTTTCCAATGAAGTTGCAAGCTTGAATCAGCATGACCTCCCCATAGACTTGAATAGATGACAATGTTCTCCTCTCCGTGCCTGTCCCTCTATTCTCACTTGTGGCCTAGGGTTCCTTTCTTATCCCTTGCATCAGACTCTGTTTTATCTCTTCTAGTTTCTGTGCCTGCTTTCTGTTTGCCAAACCTGTTTCTGGGTATCTGTCCCTTTAATAGCCTAGCCTAGGCCAATCCTCAGACTGTAACCATGCGGCCACCCTGGGGGACATGTTCACCGTGATGTCATAAGCGACCTCAAAATTCGAAGTTGTCCTGACAACCTCCGTGCACACAGAGTTTCACAGCCATCTCAGACCAGTCTGACTCCTCACCCTGTCTAGGTAGGATAGTTTTCCTTTTTCTGCAATTGTTGTCAGTTTCTATCTTTCTCCTTGAACTTCGAAAGGGCTCCTACATTCTCTCTAGACACTGGTTTCACTCCTGTAAGATTATCCTGGGTTTTATCTCTTATATCTTGGGTAGATGGCAAAATGGGTGGACCTTACCCAGAAAAAGTCCTGGACTCCCTCACAAGTTGAAGTTGCCCAGGGAATGTTCTGATGCACAATGATGGTGTCATCTCGTGGCACTCTGCCAATTCCACCTTGGCAGGTCACAAGTTTTCCTTCCTTCTGCCTTTGGGAAGTGTACCAGATACTTCCATAGATTGTAATATTCTTATGGTTCCTTTTCTTGTGCGTATTGATAACGTATCCTCACAATTGCTGCTTATTTGTGATCTCTGCCCGCACCATACCATGAAATCTATATTTCCTAACACTACTAATGTGATATGCACTCGTAATGTGAAACAGTGAGGCCCGGGCCGCCCAAGCGGAATGTGGGCACTTACCTGCTCCACCACAGGGCCGGCCCTGAATTGTACTTTTGGACCAACCTTTTGCCTGAACTTGGGAAGACGTGGGCCTGTTTGGATTATTCGTGAAGGTGATTAGTAATAACATCATGGACGGTAACATTTTCCGTTCGTTCATGGGTTTAGGACTGATCATGTTCTCTTCGTAGTATTCCTCTTCACCTATTTGGAATGGTCTGCCTTTCTGTAGCATCTGTAAGCATTTGGAGGTGATTTTCCATCCTTGGAAGTTCACCTTCCGTAAACTCTTTCCGCCCCCAAAGCTTTATGACATCATTCTGGACCCCTTTTTGGATTTTTGATTTGAGGTGAATTTATAGCCATGACCCTGCATTAGAACGTACTATAACTTCCAGATTCACGTCCTCATTGCTTTAGACTTCTGTGTAGCTTACATCATCTTCACCAGTGTAAGACTAATCACAGGCCCTCACCACACACTTGTGCCTAATCTTCTCTTTCACCCTCCGTCACCGCCCCTCTTTGCCTCTGGGAGCCCGCATACAAATGTTCAGTGCCACCTGTTGGTTAGTGCTTGCTTTTTCTTCTCCTTGTAAGTGAGATTCTATGGTATTTGAATTTCTCCCTGGGGCTTGTTACACTTCCCCTAAAACCCTCACAGCCATTCTGGTGGTCACAAATGGCTGGACTGCATCATTTGTTCCGGCTGAGTGGTATACCATTGTGTGGCTATAGCCCATCTTCCTTCTCCAATCATCCCTTGCTGGACACCAGGGTGCTTTCCAAGTCTTGGATATCCGGAGTAAGACTGTGGTGAACACAGCCATGCACATGTCTTTATGCGGTAGTCTTTCTGACTGTTTTGGATAAGCAAGCGGCAGATTAATAGCTGGGTCATACGGGACATGGATACTTAAACTTCTGAGGCAGTTCCACACCTTTGGCATCGTGGCTGCACCGGGTTACACTCCCACCAGCAGTGCAGGAGGCTTCCCTTCTCTCCACCTCCTCTCTGACACTTGTTATTTCCTGTCTGCTTCCTTCTAGCCATGCTGACCACAGTGAGCTGCCATGGCCTTGCAGTTTGGATTTGCATTTTCCTGAGACTTCATGATGGTGAACAAGTTTTCATGCACCTACTCGCCCTCTTTCTGTCTTCTTCGGAGAAATCTCTGCTTCCATCTTTTGACCAGGTTTTCATTGGCTTGTTTTTTTTCTTGTGGAGACGTGCGAGTTGATTGTATCTTTGGGCTTTTCACCCCTTGTCCGATGTGTGGTTTGCAAACCTCCTCTCCCAATTGTTGTGGTGTCTTAGTATTCAGTTGATGGTTTCCTTGAGTGGGCAGAAGTGTGTGCATTTGATGTGGTCCCGTTTGTTTCTTGTTTCCTTTGTTGCCCTTGCCCAGTCAGACATGCTTCTTCCAAATAGGCGGCTCAGACAGATGGCAAAGAGCACTCTGCCTAGGTCTTCTCCTACAAGGTTCACGGTTTCAAGTCTGCCATTCAAGGCTTTAATCCATTTCAGGTGGTGTGTGTGCCAGGTGTAACATCATGGTGTACTCTCGTTGTGTTCCATGTGGCTGTGCAGGCTTCCCAGCACCGTTTATTGTAGAGACTCTCCTTCCTCCGCTGTCTCCACTTGGCTCCCTGGGCCAAAATGGGCTGTCCATGTAAGTTTGAGTTGGGCTCTGGGCTCTCAATTGTTTTGCATGGGTCTTCATGCCTGTTTTGGGGCCCAGACTGTGCCGTTTCGGTACCTCGCGCTTCGTCCTCTATGTTGAAATCAGAAATTGTGACACGTGCTGCTTTGTTCGTTTTCCTGAGGATTCCTTTGCCTAGTCAGGGTCTCGTGTTGCTGGCTAGAAACTTTAGGATTCTCTCTTCTTCTCTGTGGCAAATACTCCTGCAACTTTGACTGGGATTGCATGGAATCCAGAGATTCCTTACTGCGGTATGAACCTTTCAAGTGTGTTAATCCTTCCATTCCTAGATCCCTCGATATCTTTTTTTTTCTTGTGTCTTCTTGAGTTTCTTTCCCCAAAGGTTTGCTAGTTTTTGAATTAACATAGAATTCACCTGTTTTGCTAAGGTTATTCACAGAGATCCTATTCTTCGTAATGGCAAGCTCCTGTTTTTTTGTTTTTTTTTTCCTTAGCTTCAGTTTTTCTATTCTTTGCAACTTTTAATTGGTTTTGTTTTGGCACAAGTGCATTGCTGTGCTCACATCTGCTGGCAATGCTCCTGTATTTGCTGTGGAAGTCTGGCCCTGTCCAACGTCCCTTCCCATCTGCCTCTACTCTACCTCGGACGCCTGCACCAGAACAACTGAAGCAGTGGTGAGGAGGCCCAAACCGAGGATTCCACCCAGCCCATACTGGGCCACAGACCCAGAAGGTGTGGACCTCACCACTGCACCACCGGCCGGCCACTTACATGTTCAGTGGCAACGTGCAGTTGAGTGCAACGGGAGTTAAATATACTAGTGAGCCCAACTCTAGCACTGTGTAGATGAGGCTAGGTTGTTTTTCGGGTCCATTGTGATGTCAGAGGATTTGTCATAATTGTGTCTCTGAGGTCCAGCATGCTTCCTGGATACAGGTTTCAGAGCCTGCTTGGAGCAGTCTCATAACTCACCCTTCCCAGTTAGCCCATGCTTGACCTTCGCTGCCGTTTTTTGGCTTGTGAATTTCTCTGACTTTCAAACGTTCCAGCAGAGTCTGTCTAAAGACGGACATCATCTTTCATTGTGGATAATTCAGGTGTGATTTCTGTTCACCTTCCATTTTCTGGGTCCTCTTTTTCTTTTCCATAGTATACTCGTCATGGTCTTTCTCAGCTATCTCCCTTAGACATGCTTATCAGTCCGTTCTCCTTCATTCCGAGGGATTAGTTTGTATTTCGTTAATCGCTGTATGTTCTCTAGGGTGAGGTGTGAGTGCTTTCGTGACTCTTGGTTGTTGTCCTTGAATTTGCACCGGTCACTTGTAGGACTCTTGGCTACCCTAGCCTAGGTCAAACTAAGCACTGAGAACACGTGGTCATGTGGGTTGGTTTGACATCCTGAGATCAGAAACTCCAAATTCGAGGTGGTCCTGGCAACCCCCTTCACGGACACAATGTTTCCAAGACAACTTAGACAAATCGGATGAATTCCACTCTCCAGGAAAGATATTTTTCTGTCTCTTTTCCGGATTTGGGAAGTTTCGAACTTGACCCCTGATCCTTGAACGTTCCCCTAGATTCCGTCCAGATACGGGCTTACTTAATTTTTATAGGGTGTGCCATTTGTTTGCCCTACATCCTCTACCCTGGCCTGTTTATTTTTCTTGAAACACAACTGTAAAGTTCTAATTTTCGTGCAACTTCCTTACATATGGTGTCAAAACACATAATCAATAATCCTTCTACGGCAAGAGGTAGGGGGAGAGAATTTCGATGGAGGCAAACAGAGCACACTAGCCTGGGAGGGCAGCCTTCACGAAGGAACGAAGCCCTGTGGAAGAGGGTGCTTTTCAGCACCCTTGTAGAGCACTTCCAAACAAAGAGACATACCCCAAGCGTGACAGGGCTCCATTCCTTCAAGGCTTCCAAGACATCTCTTGGGACACATTACCATGTGCCCAGTGGGCCCACGTGACACCAGAGCTTCGGAAAAAGAGACTGACCTGCAAAGAATGCTATGGGCCTTGGAAAGGAGGCATCGATTCTTCTCTTCAATGTCCTCAAGACATCTTTCTTGACTTTGCATTATGCTTAAGGCACAAGGGCACTGTAGGTGTGATGAACGCCAAGTCCGGCCACTTGTTTCCAATGAAGTTGCAAGCTTGAATCAGCATGACCTCCCCATAGACTTGAATAGATGACAATGTTCTCCTCTCCGTGCCTGTCCCTCTATTCTCACTTGTGGCCTAGGGTTCCTTTCTTATCCCTTGCATCAGACTCTGTTTTATCTCTTCTAGTTTCTGTGCCTGCTTTCTGTTTGCCAAACCTGTTTCTGGGTATCTGTCCCTTTAATAGCCTAGCCTAGGCCAATCCTCAGACTGTAACCATGCGGCCACCCTGGGGGACATGTTCACCGTGATGTCATAAGCGACCTCAAAATTCGAAGTTGTCCTGACAACCTCCGTGCACACAGAGTTTCACAGCCATCTCAGACCAGTCTGACTCCTCACCCTGTCTAGGTAGGATAGTTTTCCTTTTTCTGCAATTGTTGTCAGTTTCTATCTTTCTCCTTGAACTTCGAAAGGGCTCCTACATTCTCTCTAGACACTGGTTTCACTCCTGTAAGATTATCCTGGGTTTTATCTCTTATATCTTGGGTAGATGGCAAAATGGGTGGACCTTACCCAGAAAAAGTCCTGGACTCCCTCACAAGTTGAAGTTGCCCAGGGAATGTTCTGATGCACAATGATGGTGTCATCTCGTGGCACTCTGCCAATTCCACCTTGGCAGGTCACAAGTTTTCCTTCCTTCTGCCTTTGGGAAGTGTACCAGATACTTCCATAGATTGTAATATTCTTATGGTTCCTTTTCTTGTGCGTATTGATAACGTATCCTCACAATTGCTGCTTATTTATGATCTCTGCCCGCACCATACCATGAAATCTATATTTCCTAACACTACTAATGTGATATGCACTCGTAATGTGAAACAGTGAGGCCCGGGCCGCCCAAGCGGAATGTGGGCACTTACCTGCTCCACCACAGGGCCGGCCCTGAATTGTACTTTTGGACCAACCTTTTGCCTGAACTTGGGAAGACGTGGGCCTGTTTGGATTATTCGTGAAGGTGATTAGTAATAACATCATGGACGGTAACATTTTCCGTTCGTTCATGGGTTTAGGACTGATCATGTTCTCTTCGTAGTATTCCTCTTCACCTATTTGGAATGGTCTGCCTTTCTGTAGCATCTGTAAGCATTTGGAGGTGATTTTCCATCCTTGGAAGTTCACCTTCTGTAAACTCTTTCCGCCCCCAAAGCTTTATGACATCATTCTGGACCCCTTTTTGGATTTTTGATTTGAGGTGAATTTATAGCCATGACCCTGCATTAGAACGTACTATAACTTCCAGATTCACGTCCTCATTGCTTTAGACTTCTGTGTAGCTTACATCATCTTCACCAGTGTAAGACTAATCACAGGCCCTCACCACACACTTGTGCCTAATCTTCTCTTTCACCCTCCGTCACCGCCCCTCTTTGCCTCTGGGAGCCCGCATACAAATGTTCAGTGCCACCTGTTGGTTAGTGCTTGCTTTTTCTTCTCCTTGTAAGTGAGATTCTATGGTATTTGAATTTCTCACTGGGGCTTGTTACACTTCCCCTAAAACCCTCACAGCCATTCTGGTGGTCACAAATGGCTGGATTGCATCATTTGTTCCGGCTGAGTGGTATACCATTGTGTGGCTATAGCCCATCTTCCTTCTCCAATCATCCCTTGCTGGACACCAGGGTGCTTTCCAAGTCTTGGATATCAGGAGTAAGACTGTGGTGAACACAGCCATGCACATGTCTTTATGCGGTAGTCTTTCTGACTGTTTTGGATAAGCAAGCGGCAGATTAATAGCTGGGTCATACGGGACATGGATACTTAAACTTCTGAGGCAGTTCCACACCTTTGGCATCGTGGCTGCACCGGGTTACACTCCCACCAGCAGTGCAGGAGGCTTCCCTTCTCTCCACCTCCTCTCTGACACTTGTTATTTCCTGTCTGCTTCCTTCTAGCCATGCTGACCACAGTGAGCTGCCATGGCCTTGCAGTTTGGATTTGCATTTTCCTGAGACTTCATGATGGTGAACAAGTTTTCATGCACCTACTCGCCCTCTTTCTGTCTTCTTCGGAGAAATCTCTGCTTCCATCTTTTGACCAGGTTTTCATTGGCTTGTTTTTTTTCTTGTGGAGACGTGCGAGTTGATTGTATCTTTGGGCTTTTCACCCCTTGTCCGATGTGTGGTTTGCAAACATCCTCTCCCAATTGTTGTGGTGTCTTAGTATTCAGTTGATGGTTTCCTTGAGTGGGCAGAAGTGTGTGCATTTGATGTGGTCCCGTTTGTTTCTTGTTTCCTTTGTTGCCCTTGCCCAGTCAGACATGCTTCTTCCAAATAGGCGGCTCAGACAGATGGCAAAGAGCACTCTGCCTAGGTCTTCTCCTACAAGGTTCACGGTTTCAAGTCTGCCATTCAAGGCTTTAATCCATTTCAGGTGGTGTGTGTGCCAGGTGTAACATCATGGCGTACTCTCGTTGTGTTCCATGTGGCTGTGCAGGCTTCCCAGCACCGTTTATTGTAGAGACTCTCCTTTCTCCGCTGTCTCCACTTGGCTCCCTGGTCCAAAATGGGCTGTCCATGCAAGTTTGAGTTGGGCTCTGGGCTCTCAATTGTTTTGCATGGGTCTTCATGCCTGTTTTGGGGCCCAGACTGTGCCGTTTCGGTACCTCGCGCTTCGTCCTCTATGTTGAAATCAGAAATTGTGACACGTGCTGCTTTGTTCGTTTTCCTGAGGATTCCTTTGCCTAGTCAGGGTCTCGCGTTGCTTTCTAGAAACTTTAGGATTCTCTCTTCTTCTCTGTGGCAAATACTGCTGCAACTTTGACTGGGATTGCATGGAATCCAGAGATTCCTTACTGCGGTATGAACCTTTCAAGTGTGTTAATCCTTCCATTCCTAGATCCGTCGATATCTTTTTTTTTCTTGTGTCTTCTTGAGTTTCTTTCCCCAAAGGTTTGCTAGTTTTTGAATTAACATAGAATTCACCTGTTTTGCTAAGGTTATTCACAGAGATCCTATTCTTCGTAATGGCAAGCTCCTGTTTTTTTTTTTTTTTTTTTTCCCTTAGCTTCAGTTTTTCTATTCTTTGCAACTTTTAATTGGTTTTGTTTTGGCACAAGTGCATTGCTGTGCTCACATCTGCTGGCAATGCTCCTGTATTTGCTGTGGAAGTCTGGCCCTGTCCAACGTCCCTTCCCATCTGCCTCTACTCTACCTCGGACGCCTGCACCAGAAAAACTGAAGCAGTGGTGAGGAGGCCCAAACCGAGGATTCCACCCAGCCCATACTGGGCCACAGACCCAGAAGGTGCGGACCTCACCACTGCACCACCGGCCGGCCACTTACATGTTCAGTGGCAACGTGCAGTTGAGTGCAATGGGAGTTAAATATACTAGTGAGCCCAACTCTAGCACTGTGTAGATGAGGCTAGGTTGTTTTTCGGGTCCATTGTGATGTCAGAGGATTTGTCATAATTGTGTCTCTGAGGTCCAGCATGCTTCCTGGATACAGGTTTCAGAGCCTGCTTGGAGCAGTCTCATACCTCACCCTTCCCAGTTAGCCCATGCTTGACCTTCGCTGCCGTTTTTTGGCTTGTGAATTTCTCTGACTTTCAAACGTTCCAGCAGAGTCTGTCTAAAGACGGACATGATCTTTCATTGTGGATAATTCAGGTGTGATTTCTGTTCACCTTCCATTTTCTGGGTCCTCTTTTTCTTTTCCATAGTATACTCGTCATGGTCTTTCTCAGCTATCTCCCTTAGACATGCTTATCAGTCCGTTCTCCTTCATTCCAAGGGATTAGTTTGTATTTCTTTAATCGCTGTATGTTCTCTAGGGTGAGGTGTGAGTGCTTTCGTGACTCTTGGTTGTTGTCCTTGAATTTGCACCGGTCACTTGTAGGACTCTTGGCTACCCTAGCCAAGGTCAAACTAAGCACTGAGAACACGTGGTCATGTGGGTTGGTTTGACATCCTGAGATCAGAAACTCCAAATTCGAGGTGGTCCTGGCAACCCCCTTCACGGACACAATGTTTCCAAGACAACTTAGACAAATCGGATGAATTCCACTCTCCAGGAAAGATATTTTTCTGTCTCTTTTCCGGATTTGGGAAGTTTCGAACTTGACCCCTGATCCTTGAACGTTCCCCTAGATTCCGTCCAGATACGGGCTTACTTAATTTTTATAGGGTGTGCCATTTGTTTGCCCTACATCCTCTACCCTGGCCTGTTTATTTTTCTTGAAACACAACTGTAAAGTTCTAATTTTCGTGCAACTTCCTTACATATGGTGTCAAAACACATAATCAATAATCCTTCTACGGCAAGAGGTAGGGGGAGAGAATTTCGATGGAGGCAAACAGAGCACACTAGCCTGGGAGGGCAGCCTTCACAAAGGAACGAAGCCCTGTGGAAGAGGGTGCTTTTCAGCACCCTTGTAGAGCACTTCCAAACAAAGAGACATACCCCAAGCTTGACAGGGCTCCATTCCTTCAAGGCTTCCAAGACATCTCTTGGGACACATTACCATGTGCCCAGTGGGCCCACGTGACACCAGAGCTTCGGAAAAAGAGACTGACCTTCAAAGAATGCTATGGGCCTTGGAAAGGAGGCATCGATTCTTCTGTTCAATGTCCTCAAGACATCTTTCTTGACTTTGCATTATGCTTAAGGCACAAGGGCACTGTAGGTGTGATGAACGCCAAGTCCGGCCACTTGTTTCCAATGAAGTTGCAAGCTTGAATCAGCATGACCTCCCCATAGACTTGAATAGATGACAATGTTCTCCTCTCCGTGCCTGTCCCTCTATTCTCACTTGTGGCCTAGGGTTCCTTTCTTATCCCTTGCATCAGACTCTGTTTTATCTCTTCTAGTTTCTGTGCCTGCTTTCTGTTTGCCAAACCTGTTTCTGGGTATCTGTCCCTTTAATAGCCTAGCCTAGGCCAATCCTCAGACTGTAACCATGCGGCCACCCTGGGGGACATGTTCACCGTGATGTCATAAGCGACCTCAAAATTCGAAGTTGTCCTGACAACCTCCGTGCACACAGAGTTTCACAGCCATCTCAGACCAGTCTGACTCCTCACCCTGTCTAGGTAGGATAGTTTTCCTTTTTCTGCAATTGTTGTCAGTTTCTATCTTTCTCCTTGAACTTCGAAAGGGCTCCTACATTCTCTCTAGACACTGGTTTCACTCCTGTAAGATTATCCTGGGTTTTATCTCTTATATCTTGGGTAGATGGCAAAATGGGTGGACCTTACCCAGAAAAAGTCCTGGACTCCCTCACAAGTTGAAGTTGCCCAGGGAATGTTCTGATGCACAATGATGGTGTCATCTCGTGGCACTCTGCCAATTCCACCTTGGCAGGTCACAAGTTTTCCTTCCTTCTGCCTTTGGGAAGTGTACCAGATACTTCCATAGATTGTAATATTCTTATGGTTCCTTTTCTTGTGCGTATTGATAACGTATCCTCACAATTGCTGCTTATTTGTGATCTCTGCCCGCACCATACCATGAAATCTATATTTCCTAACACTACTAATGTGATATGCACTCGTAATGTGAAACAGTGAGGCCCGGGCCGCCCAAGCGGAATGTGGGCACTTACCTGCTCCACCACAGGGCCGGCCCTGAATTGTACTTTTGGACCAACCTTTTGCCTGAACTTGGGAAGACGTGGGCCTGTTTGGATTATTCGTGAAGGTGATTAGTAATAACATCATGGACGGTAACATTTTCCGTTCGTTCATGGGTTTAGGACTGATCATGTTCTCTTCGTAGTATTCCTCTTCACCTATTTGGAATGGTCTGCCTTTCTGTAGCATCTGTAAGCATTTGGAGGTGATTTTCCATCCTTGGAAGTTCACCTTCCGTAAACTCTTTCCGCCCCCAAAGCTTTATGACATCATTCTGGACCCCTTTTTGGATTTTTGATTTGAGGTGAATTTATAGCCATGACCCTGCATTAGAACGTACTATAACTTCCAGATTCACGTCCTCATTGCTTTAGACTTCTGTGTAGCTTACATCATCTTCACCAGTGTAAGACTAATCACAGGCCCTCACCACACACTTGTGCCTAATCTTCTCTTTCACCCTCCGTCACCGCCCCTCTTTGCCTCTGGGAGCCCGCATACAAATGTTCAGTGCCACCTGTTGGTTAGTGCTTGCTTTTTCTTCTCCTTGTAAGTGAGATTCTATGGTATTTGAATTTCTCCCTGGGGCTTGTTACACTTCCCCTAAAACCCTCACAGCCATTCTGGTGGTCACAAATGGCTGGACTGCATCATTTGTTCCGGCTGAGTGGTATACCATTGTGTGGCTATAGCCCATCTTCCTTCTCCAATCATCCCTTGCTGGACACCAGGGTGCTTTCCAAGTCTTGGATATCCGGAGTAAGACTGTGGTGAACACAGCCATGCACATGTCTTTATGCGGTAGTCTTTCTGACTGTTTTGGATAAGCAAGCGGCAGATTAATAGCTGGGTCATACGGGACATGGATACTTAAACTTCTGAGGCAGTTCCACACCTTTGGCATCGTGGCTGCACCGGGTTACACTCCCACCAGCAGTGCAGGAGGCTTCCCTTCTCTCCACCTCCTCTCTGACACTTGTTATTTCCTGTCTGCTTCCTTCTAGCCATGCTGACCACAGTGAGCTGCCATGGCCTTGCAGTTTGGATTTGCATTTTCCTGAGACTTCATGATGGTGAACAAGTTTTCATGCACCTACTCGCCCTCTTTCTGTCTTCTTCGGAGAAATCTCTGCTTCCATCTTTTGACCAGGTTTTCATTGGCTTGTTTTTTTTCTTGTGGAGACGTGCGAGTTGATTGTATCTTTGGGCTTTTCACCCCTTGTCCGATGTGTGGTTTGCAAACCTCCTCTCCCAATTGTTGTGGTGTCTTAGTATTCAGTTGATGGTTTCCTTGAGTGGGCAGAAGTGTGTGCATTTGATGTGGTCCCGTTTGTTTCTTGTTTCCTTTGTTGCCCTTGCCCAGTCAGACATGCTTCTTCCAAATAGGCGGCTCAGACAGATGGCAAAGAGCACTCTGCCTAGGTCTTCTCCTACAAGGTTCACGGTTTCAAGTCTGCCATTCAAGGCTTTAATCCATTTCAGGTGGTGTGTGTGCCAGGTGTAACATCATGGTGTACTCTCGTTGTGTTCCATGTGGCTGTGCAGGCTTCCCAGCACCGTTTATTGTAGAGACTCTCCTTCCTCCGCTGTCTCCACTTGGCTCCCTGGGCCAAAATGGGCTGTCCATGTAAGTTTGAGTTGGGCTCTGGGCTCTCAATTGTTTTGCATGGGTCTTCATGCCTGTTTTGGGGCCCAGACTGTGCCGTTTCGGTACCTCGCGCTTCGTCCTCTATGTTGAAATCAGAAATTGTGACACGTGCTGCTTTGTTCGTTTTCCTGAGGATTCCTTTGCCTAGTCAGGGTCTCGTGTTGCTGGCTAGAAACTTTAGGATTCTCTCTTCTTCTCTGTGGCAAATACTCCTGCAACTTTGACTGGGATTGCATGGAATCCAGAGATTCCTTACTGCGGTATGAACCTTTCAAGTGTGTTAATCCTTCCATTCCTAGATCCCTCGATATCTTTTTTTTTCTTGTGTCTTCTTGAGTTTCTTTCCCCAAAGGTTTGCTAGTTTTTGAATTAACATAGAATTCACCTGTTTTGCTAAGGTTATTCACAGAGATCCTATTCTTCGTAATGGCAAGCTCCTGTTTTTTTGTTTTTTTTTTCCTTAGCTTCAGTTTTTCTATTCTTTGCAACTTTTAATTGGTTTTGTTTTGGCACAAGTGCATTGCTGTGCTCACATCTGCTGGCAATGCTCCTGTATTTGCTGTGGAAGTCTGGCCCTGTCCAACGTCCCTTCCCATCTGCCTCTACTCTACCTCGGACGCCTGCACCAGAACAACTGAAGCAGTGGTGAGGAGGCCCAAACCGAGGATTCCACCCAGCCCATACTGGGCCACAGACCCAGAAGGTGTGGACCTCACCACTGCACCACCGGCCGGCCACTTACATGTTCAGTGGCAACGTGCAGTTGAGTGCAACGGGAGTTAAATATACTAGTGAGCCCAACTCTAGCACTGTGTAGATGAGGCTAGGTTGTTTTTCGGGTCCATTGTGATGTCAGAGGATTTGTCATAATTGTGTCTCTGAGGTCCAGCATGCTTCCTGGATACAGGTTTCAGAGCCTGCTTGGAGCAGTCTCATAACTCACCCTTCCCAGTTAGCCCATGCTTGACCTTCGCTGCCGTTTTTTGGCTTGTGAATTTCTCTGACTTTCAAACGTTCCAGCAGAGTCTGTCTAAAGACGGACATCATCTTTCATTGTGGATAATTCAGGTGTGATTTCTGTTCACCTTCCATTTTCTGGGTCCTCTTTTTCTTTTCCATAGTATACTCGTCATGGTCTTTCTCAGCTATCTCCCTTAGACATGCTTATCAGTCCGTTCTCCTTCATTCCGAGGGATTAGTTTGTATTTCGTTAATCGCTGTATGTTCTCTAGGGTGAGGTGTGAGTGCTTTCGTGACTCTTGGTTGTTGTCCTTGAATTTGCACCGGTCACTTGTAGGACTCTTGGCTACCCTAGCCTAGGTCAAACTAAGCACTGAGAACACGTGGTCATGTGGGTTGGTTTGACATCCTGAGATCAGAAACTCCAAATTCGAGGTGGTCCTGGCAACCCCCTTCACGGACACAATGTTTCCAAGACAACTTAGACAAATCGGATGAATTCCACTCTCCAGGAAAGATATTTTTCTGTCTCTTTTCCGGATTTGGGAAGTTTCGAACTTGACCCCTGATCCTTGAACGTTCCCCTAGATTCCGTCCAGATACGGGCTTACTTAATTTTTATAGGGTGTGCCATTTGTTTGCCCTACATCCTCTACCCTGGCCTGTTTATTTTTCTTGAAACACAACTGTAAAGTTCTAATTTTCGTGCAACTTCCTTACATATGGTGTCAAAACACATAATCAATAATCCTTCTACGGCAAGAGGTAGGGGGAGAGAATTTCGATGGAGGCAAACAGAGCACACTAGCCTGGGAGGGCAGCCTTCACGAAGGAACGAAGCCCTGTGGAAGAGGGTGCTTTTCAGCACCCTTGTAGAGCACTTCCAAACAAAGAGACATACCCCAAGCGTGACAGGGCTCCATTCCTTCAAGGCTTCCAAGACATCTCTTGGGACACATTACCATGTGCCCAGTGGGCCCACGTGACACCAGAGCTTCGGAAAAAGAGACTGACCTGCAAAGAATGCTATGGGCCTTGGAAAGGAGGCATCGATTCTTCTCTTCAATGTCCTCAAGACATCTTTCTTGACTTTGCATTATGCTTAAGGCACAAGGGCACTGTAGGTGTGATGAACGCCAAGTCCGGCCACTTGTTTCCAATGAAGTTGCAAGCTTGAATCAGCATGACCTCCCCATAGACTTGAATAGATGACAATGTTCTCCTCTCCGTGCCTGTCCCTCTATTCTCACTTGTGGCCTAGGGTTCCTTTCTTATCCCTTGCATCAGACTCTGTTTTATCTCTTCTAGTTTCTGTGCCTGCTTTCTGTTTGCCAAACCTGTTTCTGGGTATCTGTCCCTTTAATAGCCTAGCCTAGGCCAATCCTCAGACTGTAACCATGCGGCCACCCTGGGGGACATGTTCACCGTGATGTCATAAGCGACCTCAAAATTCGAAGTTGTCCTGACAACCTCCGTGCACACAGAGTTTCACAGCCATCTCAGACCAGTCTGACTCCTCACCCTGTCTAGGTAGGATAGTTTTCCTTTTTCTGCAATTGTTGTCAGTTTCTATCTTTCTCCTTGAACTTCGAAAGGGCTCCTACATTCTCTCTAGACACTGGTTTCACTCCTGTAAGATTATCCTGGGTTTTATCTCTTATATCTTGGGTAGATGGCAAAATGGGTGGACCTTACCCAGAAAAAGTCCTGGACTCCCTCACAAGTTGAAGTTGCCCAGGGAATGTTCTGATGCACAATGATGGTGTCATCTCGTGGCACTCTGCCAATTCCACCTTGGCAGGTCACAAGTTTTCCTTCCTTCTGCCTTTGGGAAGTGTACCAGATACTTCCATAGATTGTAATATTCTTATGGTTCCTTTTCTTGTGCGTATTGATAACGTATCCTCACAATTGCTGCTTATTTATGATCTCTGCCCGCACCATACCATGAAATCTATATTTCCTAACACTACTAATGTGATATGCACTCGTAATGTGAAACAGTGAGGCCCGGGCCGCCCAAGCGGAATGTGGGCACTTACCTGCTCCACCACAGGGCCGGCCCTGAATTGTACTTTTGGACCAACCTTTTGCCTGAACTTGGGAAGACGTGGGCCTGTTTGGATTATTCGTGAAGGTGATTAGTAATAACCATCATGGACGGTAACATTTTCCGTTCGTTCATGGGTTTAGGACTGATCATGTTCTCTTCGTAGTATTCCTCTTCACCTATTTGGAATGGTCTGCCTTTCTGTAGCATCTGTAAGCATTTGGAGGTGATTTTCCATCCTTGGAAGTTCACCTTCCGTAAACTCTTTCCGCCCCCAAAGCTTTATGACATCATTCTGGACCCCTTTTTGGATTTTTGATTTGAGGTGAATTTATAGCCATGACCCTGCATTAGAACGTACTATAACTTCCAGATTCACGTCCTCATTGCTTTAGACTTCTGTGTAGCTTACATCATCTTCACCAGTGTAAGACTAATCACAGGCCCTCACCACACACTTGTGCCTAATCTTCTCTTTCACCCTCCGTCACCGCCCCTCTTTGCCTCTGGGAGCCCGCATACAAATGTTCAGTGCCACCTGTTGGTTAGTGCTTGCTTTTTCTTCTCCTTGTAAGTGAGATTCTATGGTATTTGAATTTCTCACTGGGGCTTGTTACACTTCCCCTAAAACCCTCACAGCCATTCTGGTGGTCACAAATGGCTGGATTGCATCATTTGTTCCGGCTGAGTGGTATACCATTGTGTGGCTATAGCCCATCTTCCTTCTCCAATCATCCCTTGCTGGACACCAGGGTGCTTTCCAAGTCTTGGATATCAGGAGTAAGACTGTGGTGAACACAGCCATGCACATGTCTTTATGCGGTAGTCTTTCTGACTGTTTTGGATAAGCAAGCGGCAGATTAATAGCTGGGTCATACGGGACATGGATACTTAAATTTCTGAGGCAGTTCCACACCTTTGGCATCGTGGCTGCACCGGGTTACACTCCCACCAGCAGTGCAGGAGGCTTCCCTTCTCTCCACCTCCTCTCTGACACTTGTTATTTCCTGTCTGCTTCCTTCTAGCCATGCTGACCACAGTGAGCTGCCATGGCCTTGCAGTTTGGATTTGCATTTTCCTGAGACTTCATGATGGTGAACAAGTTTTCATGCACCTACTGGCCCTCTTTCTGTCTTCTTCGGAGAAATCTCTGCTTCCATCTTTTGACCAGGTTTTCATTGGCTTGTTTTTTTTCTTGTGGAGACGTGCGAGTTGATTGTATCTTTGGGCTTTTCACCCCTTGTCCGATGTGTGGTTTGCAAACATCCTCTCCCAATTGTTGTGGTGTCTTAGTATTCAGTTGATGGTTTCCTTGAGTGGGCAGAAGTGTGTGCATTTGATGTGGTCCCGTTTGTTTCTTGTTTCCTTTGTTGCCCTTGCCCAGTCAGACATGCTTCTTCCAAATAGGCGGCTCAGACAGATGGCAAAGAGCACTCTGCCTAGGTCTTCTCCTACAAGGTTCACGGTTTCAAGTCTGCCATTCAAGGCTTTAATCCATTTCAGGTGGTGTGTGTGCCAGGTGTAACATCATGGTGTACTCTCGTTGTGTTCCATGTGGCTGTGCAGGCTTCCCAGCACCGTTTATTGTAGAGACTCTCCTTTCTCCGCTGTCTCCACTTGGCTCCCTGGTCCAAAATGGGCTGTCCATGTAAGTTTGAGTTGGGCTCTGGGCTCTCAATTGTTTTGCATGGGTCTTCATGCCTGTTTTGGGGCCCAGACTGTGCCGTTTCGGTACCTAGCGCTTCGTCCTCTATGTTGAAATCAGAAATTGTGACACGTGCTGCTTTGTTCGTTTTCCTGAGGATTCCTTTGCCTAGTCAGGGTCTCGTGTTGCTGGCTAGAAACTTTAGGATTCTCTCTTCTTCTCTGTGGCAAATACTGCTGCAACTTTGACTGGGATTGCATGGAATCCAGAGATTCCTTACTGCGGTATGAACCTTTCAAGTGTGTTAATCCTTCCATTCCTAGATCCCTCGATATCTTTTTTTTTCTTGTGTCTTCTTGAGTTTCTTTCCCCAAAGGTTTGCTAGTTTTTGAATTAACATAGAATTCACCTGTTTTGCTAAGGTTATTCACAGAGATCCTATTCTTCGTAATGGCAAGCTCCTGTTTTTTTGTTTTTTTTTTCCTTAGCTTCAGTTTTTCTATTCTTTGCAACTTTTAATTGGTTTTGTTTTGGCACAAGTGCATTGCTGTGCTCACATCTGCTGGCAATGCTCCTGTATTTGCTGTGGAAGTCTGGCCCTGTCCAACGTCCCTTCCCATCTGCCTCTACTCTACCTCGGACGCCTGCACCAGAACAACTGAAGCAGTGGTGAGGAGGCCCAAACCGAGGATTCCACCCAGCCCATACTGGGCCACAGACCCAGAAGGTGCGGACCTCACCACTGCACCACCGGCCGGCCACTTACATGTTCAGTGGCAACGTGCAGTTGAGTGCAACGGGAGTTAAATATACTAGTGAGCCCAACTCTAGCACTGTGTAGATGAGGCTAGGTTGTTTTTCGGGTCCATTGTGATGTCAGAGGATTTGTCATAATTGTGTCTCTGAGGTCCAGCATGCTTCCTGGATACAGGTTTCAGAGCCTGCTTGGAGCAGTCTCATAACTCACCCTTCCCAGTTAGCCCATGCTTGACCTTCGCTGCCGTTTTTTGCCTTGTGAATTTCTCTGACTTTCAAACGTTCCAGCAGAGTCTGTCTAAAGACGGACATCATCTTTCATTGTGGATAATTCAGGTGTGATTTCTGTTCACCTTCCATTTTCTGGGTCCTCTTTTTCTTTTCCATAGTATACTCGTCATGGTCTTTCTCAGCTATCTCCCTTAGACATGCTTATCAGTCCGTTCTCCTTCATTCCGAGGGATTAGTTTGTATTTCGTTAATCGCTGTATGTTCTCTAGGGTGAGGTGTGAGTGCTTTCGTGACTCTTGGTTGTTGTCCTTGAATTTGCACCGGTCACTTGTAGGACTCTTGGCTACCCTAGCCTAGGTCAAACTAAGCACTGAGAACACGTGGTCATGTGGGTTGGTTTGACATCCTGAGATCAGAAACTCCAAATTCGAGGTGGTCCTGGCAACCCCCTTCACGGACACAATGTTTCCAAGACAACTTAGACAAATCGGATGAATTCCACTCTCCAGGAAAGATATTTTTCTGTCTCTTTTCCGGATTTGGGAAGTTTCGAACTTGACCCCTGATCCTTGAACGTTCCCCTAGATTCCGTCCAGATACGGGCTTACTTAATTTTTATAGGGTGTGCCATTTGTTTGCCCTACATCCTCTACCCTGGCCTGTTTATTTTTCTTGAAACACAACTGTAAAGTTCTAATTTTCGTGCAACTTCCTTACATATGGTGTCAAAACACATAATCAATAATCCTTCTACGGCAAGAGGTAGGGGGAGAGAATTTCGATGGAGGCAAACAGAGCACACTAGCCTGGGAGGGCAGCCTTCACGAAGGAACGAAGCCCTGTGGAAGAGGGTGCTTTTCAGCACCCTTGTAGAGCACTTCCAAACAAAGAGACATACCCCAAGCGTGACAGGGCTCCATTCCTTCAAGGCTTCCAAGACATCTCTTGGGACACATTACCATGTGCCCAGTGGGCCCACGTGACACCAGAGCTTCGGAAAAAGAGACTGACCTGCAAAGAATGCTATGGGCCTTGGAAAGGAGGCATCGATTCTTCTCTTCAATGTCCTCAAGACATCTTTCTTGACTTTGCATTATGCTTAAGGCACAAGGGCACTGTAGGTGTGATGAACGCCAAGTCCGGCCACTTGTTTCCAATGAAGTTGCAAGCTTGAATCAGCATGACCTCCCCATAGACTTGAATAGATGACAATGTTCTCCTCTCCGTGCCTGTCCCTCTATTCTCACTTGTGGCCTAGGGTTCCTTTCTTATCCCTTGCATCAGACTCTGTTTTATCTCTTCTAGTTTCTGTGCCTGCTTTCTGTTTGCCAAACCTGTTTCTGGGTATCTGTCCCTTTAATAGCCTAGCCTAGGCCAATCCTCAGACTGTAACCATGCGGCCACCCTGGGGGACATGTTCACCGTGATGTCATAAGCGACCTCAAAATTCGAAGTTGTCCTGACAACCTCCGTGCACACAGAGTTTCACAGCCATCTCAGACCAGTCTGACTCCTCACCCTGTCTAGGTAGGATAGTTTTCCTTTTTCTGCAATTGTTGTCAGTTTCTATCTTTCTCCTTGAACTTCGAAAGGGCTCCTACATTCTCTCTAGACACTGGTTTCACTCCTGTAAGATTATCCTGGGTTTTATCTCTTATATCTTGGGTAGATGGCAAAATGGGTGGACCTTACCCAGAAAAAGTCCTGGACTCCCTCACAAGTTGAAGTTGCCCAGGGAATGTTCTGATGCACAATGATGGTGTCATCTCGTGGCACTCTGCCAATTCCACCTTGGCAGGTCACAAGTTTTCCTTCCTTCTGCCTTTGGGAAGTGTACCAGATACTTCCATAGATTGTAATATTCTTATGGTTCCTTTTCTTGTGCGTATTGATAACGTATCCTCACAATTGCTGCTTATTTATGATCTCTGCCCGCACCATACCATGAAATCTATATTTCCTAACACTACTAATGTGATATGCACTCGTAATGTGAAACAGTGAGGCCCGGGCCGCCCAAGCGGAATGTGGGCACTTACCTGCTCCACCACAGGGCCGGCCCTGAATTGTACTTTTGGACCAACCTTTTGCCTGAACTTGGGAAGACGTGGGCCTGTTTGGATTATTCGTGAAGGTGATTAGTAATAACCATCATGGACGGTAACATTTTCCGTTCGTTCATGGGTTTAGGACTGATCATGTTCTCTTCGTAGTATTCCTCTTCACCTATTTGGAATGGTCTGCCTTTCTGTAGCATCTGTAAGCATTTGGAGGTGATTTTCCATCCTTGGAAGTTCACCTTCCGTAAACTCTTTCCGCCCCCAAAGCTTTATGACATCATTCTGGACCCCTTTTTGGATTTTTGATTTGAGGTGAATTTATAGCCATGACCCTGCATTAGAACGTACTATAACTTCCAGATTCACGTCCTCATTGCTTTAGACTTCTGTGTAGCTTACATCATCTTCACCAGTGTAAGACTAATCACAGGCCCTCACCACACACTTGTGCCTAATCTTCTCTTTCACCCTCCGTCACCGCCCCTCTTTGCCTCTGGGAGCCCGCATACAAATGTTCAGTGCCACCTGTTGGTTAGTGCTTGCTTTTTCTTCTCCTTGTAAGTGAGATTCTATGGTATTTGAATTTCTCACTGGGGCTTGTTACACTTCCCCTAAAACCCTCACAGCCATTCTGGTGGTCACAAATGGCTGGATTGCATCATTTGTTCCGGCTGAGTGGTATACCATTGTGTGGCTATAGCCCATCTTCCTTCTCCAATCATCCCTTGCTGGACACCAGGGTGCTTTCCAAGTCTTGGATATCAGGAGTAAGACTGTGGTGAACACAGCCATGCACATGTCTTTATGCGGTAGTCTTTCTGACTGTTTTGGATAAGCAAGCGGCAGATTAATAGCTGGGTCATACGGGACATGGATACTTAAATTTCTGAGGCAGTTCCACACCTTTGGCATCGTGGCTGCACCGGGTTACACTCCCACCAGCAGTGCAGGAGGCTTCCCTTCTCTCCACCTCCTCTCTGACACTTGTTATTTCCTGTCTGCTTCCTTCTAGCCATGCTGACCACAGTGAGCTGCCATGGCCTTGCAGTTTGGATTTGCATTTTCCTGAGACTTCATGATGGTGAACAAGTTTTCATGCACCTACTGGCCCTCTTTCTGTCTTCTTCGGAGAAATCTCTGCTTCCATCTTTTGACCAGGTTTTCATTGGCTTGTTTTTTTTCTTGTGGAGACGTGCGAGTTGATTGTATCTTTGGGCTTTTCACCCCTTGTCCGATGTGTGGTTTGCAAACATCCTCTCCCAATTGTTGTGGTGTCTTAGTATTCAGTTGATGGTTTCCTTGAGTGGGCAGAAGTGTGTGCATTTGATGTGGTCCCGTTTGTTTCTTGTTTCCTTTGTTGCCCTTGCCCAGTCAGACATGCTTCTTCCAAATAGGCGGCTCAGACAGATGGCAAAGAGCACTCTGCCTAGGTCTTCTCCTACAAGGTTCACGGTTTCAAGTCTGCCATTCAAGGCTTTAATCCATTTCAGGTGGTGTGTGTGCCAGGTGTAACATCATGGTGTACTCTCGTTGTGTTCCATGTGGCTGTGCAGGCTTCCCAGCACCGTTTATTGTAGAGACTCTCCTTTCTCCGCTGTCTCCACTTGGCTCCCTGGTCCAAAATGGGCTGTCCATGTAAGTTTGAGTTGGGCTCTGGGCTCTCAATTGTTTTGCATGGGTCTTCATGCCTGTTTTGGGGCCCAGACTGTGCCGTTTCGGTACCTAGCGCTTCGTCCTCTATGTTGAAATCAGAAATTGTGACACGTGCTGCTTTGTTCGTTTTCCTGAGGATTCCTTTGCCTAGTCAGGGTCTCGTGTTGCTGGCTAGAAACTTTAGGATTCTCTCTTCTTCTCTGTGGCAAATACTGCTGCAACTTTGACTGGGATTGCATGGAATCCAGAGATTCCTTACTGCGGTATGAACCTTTCAAGTGTGTTAATCCTTCCATTCCTAGATCCCTCGATATCTTTTTTTTTCTTGTGTCTTCTTGAGTTTCTTTCCCCAAAGGTTTGCTAGTTTTTGAATTAACATAGAATTCACCTGTTTTGCTAAGGTTATTCACAGAGATCCTATTCTTCGTAATGGCAAGCTCCTGTTTTTTTGTTTTTTTTTTCCTTAGCTTCAGTTTTTCTATTCTTTGCAACTTTTAATTGGTTTTGTTTTGGCACAAGTGCATTGCTGTGCTCACATCTGCTGGCAATGCTCCTGTATTTGCTGTGGAAGTCTGGCCCTGTCCAACGTCCCTTCCCATCTGCCTCTACTCTACCTCGGACGCCTGCACCAGAACAACTGAAGCAGTGGTGAGGAGGCCCAAACCGAGGATTCCACCCAGCCCATACTGGGCCACAGACCCAGAAGGTGCGGACCTCACCACTGCACCACCGGCCGGCCACTTACATGTTCAGTGGCAACGTGCAGTTGAGTGCAACGGGAGTTAAATATACTAGTGAGCCCAACTCTAGCACTGTGTAGATGAGGCTAGGTTGTTTTTCGGGTCCATTGTGATGTCAGAGGATTTGTCATAATTGTGTCTCTGAGGTCCAGCATGCTTCCTGGATACAGGTTTCAGAGCCTGCTTGGAGCAGTCTCATAACTCACCCTTCCCAGTTAGCCCATGCTTGACCTTCGCTGCCGTTTTTTGCCTTGTGAATTTCTCTGACTTTCAAACGTTCCAGCAGAGTCTGTCTAAAGACGGACATCATCTTTCATTGTGGATAATTCAGGTGTGATTTCTGTTCACCTTCCATTTTCTGGGTCCTCTTTTTCTTTTCCATAGTATACTCGTCATGGTCTTTCTCAGCTATCTCCCTTAGACATGCTTATCAGTCCGTTCTCCTTCATTCCGAGGGATTAGTTTGTATTTCTTTAATCGCTGTATGTTCTCTAGGGTGAGGTGTGAGTGCTTTCGTGACTCTTGGTTGTTGTCCTTGAATTTGCACCGGTCACTTGTAGGACTCTTGGCTACCCTAGCCAAGGTCAAACTAAGCACTGAGAACACGTGGTCATGTGGGTTGGTTTGACATCCTGAGATCAGAAACTCCAAATTCGAGGTGGTCCTGGCAACCCCCTTCACGGACACAATGTTTCCAAGACAACTTAGACAAATCGGATGAATTCCACTCTCCAGGAAAGATATTTTTCTGTCTCTTTTCCGGATTTGGGAAGTTTCGAACTTGACCCCTGATCCTTGAACGTTCCCCTAGATTCCGTCCAGATACGGGCTTACTTAATTTTTATAGGGTGTGCCATTTGTTTGCCCTACATCCTCTACCCTGGCCTGTTTATTTTTCTTGAAACACAACTGTAAAGTTCTAATTTTCGTGCAACTTCCTTACATATGGTGTCAAAACACATAATCAATAATCCTTCTACGGCAAGAGGTAGGGGGAGAGAATTTCGATGGAGGCAAACAGAGCACACTAGCCTGGGAGGGCAGCCTTCACGAAGGAACGAAGCCCTGTGGAAGAGGGTGCTTTTCAGCACCCTTGTAGAGCACTTCCAAACAAAGAGACATACCCCAAGCGTGACAGGGCTCCATTCCTTCAAGGCTTCCAAGACATCTCTTGGGACACATTACCATGTGCCCAGTGGGCCCACGTGACACCAGAGCTTCGGAAAAAGAGACTGACCTGCAAAGAATGCTATGGGCCTTGGAAAGGAGGCATCGATTCTTCTCTTCAATGTCCTCAAGACATCTTTCTTGACTTTGCATTATGCTTAAGGCACAAGGGCACTGTAGGTGTGATGAACGCCAAGTCCGGCCACTTGTTTCCAATGAAGTTGCAAGCTTGAATCAGCATGACCTCCCCATAGACTTGAATAGATGACAATGTTCTCCTCTCCGTGCCTGTCCCTCTATTCTCACTTGTGGCCTAGGGTTCCTTTCTTATCCCTTGCATCAGACTCTGTTTTATCTCTTCTAGTTTCTGTGCCTGCTTTCTGTTTGCCAAACCTGTTTCTGGGTATCTGTCCCTTTAATAGCCTAGCCTAGGCCAATCCTCAGACTGTAACCATGCGGCCACCCTGGGGGACATGTTCACCGTGATGTCATAAGCGACCTCAAAATTCGAAGTTGTCCTGACAACCTCCGTGCACACAGAGTTTCACAGCCATCTCAGACCAGTCTGACTCCTCACCCTGTCTAGGTAGGATAGTTTTCCTTTTTCTGCAATTGTTGTCAGTTTCTATCTTTCTCCTTGAACTTCGAAAGGGCTCCTACATTCTCTCTAGACACTGGTGTCACTCCTGTAAGATTATCCTGGGTTTTATCTCTTATATCTTGGGTAGATGGCAAAATGGGTGGACCTTACCCAGAAAAAGTCCTGGACTCCCTCACAAGTTGAAGTTGCCCAGGGAATGTTCTGATGCACAATGATGGTGTCATCTCGTGGCACTCTGCCAATTCCACCTTGGCAGGTCACAAGTTTTCCTTCCTTCTGCCTTTGGGAAGTGTACCAGATACTTCCATAGATTGTAATATTCTTATGGTTCCTTTTCTTGTGCGTATTGATAACGTATCCTCACAATTGCTGCTTATTTATGATCTCTGCCCGCACCATACCATGAAATCTATATTTCCTAACACTACTAATGTGATATGCACTCGTAATGTGAAACAGTGAGGCCCGGGCCGCCCAAGCGGAATGTGGGCACTTACCTGCTCCACCACAGGGCCGGCCCTGAATTGTACTTTTGGACCAACCTTTTGCCTGAACTTGGGAAGACGTGGGCCTGTTTGGATTATTCGTGAAGGTGATTAGTAATAACATCATGGACGGTAACATTTTCCGTTCGTTCATGGGTTTAGGACTGATCATGTTCTCTTCGTAGTATTCCTCTTCACCTATTTGGAATGGTCTGCCTTTCTGTAGCATCTGTAAGCATTTGGAGGTGATTTTCCATCCTTGGAAGTTCACCTTCCGTAAACTCTTTCCGCCCCCAAAGCTTTATGACATCATTCTGGACCCCTTTTTGGATTTTTGATTTGAGGTGAATTTATAGCCATGACCCTGCATTAGAACGTACTATAACTTCCAGATTCACATCCTCATTGCTTTAGACTTCTGTGTAGCTTACATCATCTTCACCAGTGTAAGACTAATCACAGGCCCTCACCACACACTTGTGCCTAATCTTCTCTTTCACCCTCCGTCACCGCCCCTCTTTGCCTCTGGGAGCCCGCATACAAATGTTCAGTGCCACCTGTTGGTTAGTGCTTGCTTTTTCTTCGCCTTGTAAGTGAGATTCTATGGTATTTGAATTTCTCACTGGGGCTTGTTACACTTCCCCTAAAACCCTCACAGCCATTCTGGTGGTCACAAATGGCTGGATTGCATCATTTGTTCCGGCTGAGTGGTATACCATTGTGTGGCTATAGCCCATCTTCCTTCTCCAATCATCCCTTGCTGGACACCAGGGTGCTTTCCAAGTCTTGGATATCAGGAGTAAGACTGTGGTGAACACAGCCATGCACATGTCTTTATGCGGTAGTCTTTCTGACTGTTTTGGATAAGCAAGCGGCAGATTAATAGCTGGGTCATACGGGACATGGATACTTAAATTTCTGAGGCAGTTCCACACCTTTGGCATCGTGGCTGCACCGGGTTACACTCCCACCAGCAGTGCAGGAGGCTTCCCTTCTCTGCACCTCCTCTCTGACACTTGTTATTTCCTGTCTGCTTCCTTCTAGCCATGCTGACCACAGTGAGCTGCCATGGCCTTGCAGTTTGGATTTGCATTTTCCTGAGACTTCATGATGGTGAACAAGTTTTCATGCACCTACTGGCCCTCTTTCTGTCTTCTTCGGAGAAATCTCTGCTTCCATCTTTTGACCAGGTTTTCATTGGCTTGTTTTTTTTCTTGTGGAGACGTGCGAGTTGATTGTATCTTTGGGCTTTTCACCCCTTGTCCGATGTGTGGTTTGCAAACATCCTCTCCCAATTGTTGTGGTGTCTTAGTATTCAGTTGATGGTTTCCTTGAGTGGGCAGAAGTGTGTGCATTTGATGTGGTCCCGTTTGTTTCTTGTTTCCTTTGTTGCCCTTGCCCAGTCAGACATGCTTCTTCCAAATAGGCGGCTCAGACAGATGGCAAAGAGCACTCTGCCTAGGTCTTCTCCTACAAGGTTCACGGTTTCAAGTCTGCCATTCAAGGCTTTAATCCATTTCAGGTGATGTGTGTGCCAGGTGTAACATCATGGTGTACTCTCGTTGTGTTCCATGTGGCTGTGCAGGCTTCCCAGCACCGTTTATTGTAGAGACTCTCCTTTCTCCGCTGTCTCCACTTGGCTCCCTGGTCCAAAATGGGCTGTCCATGTAAGTTTGAGTTGGGCTCTGGGCTCTCAATTGTTTTGCATGGGTCTTCATGCCTGTTTTGTGGCCCAGACTGTGCCGTTTCGGTACCTAGCGCTTCGTCCTCTATGTTGAAATCAGAAATTGTGACACGTGCTGCTTTGTTCGTTTTCCTGAGGATTCCTTTGCCTAGTCAGGGTCTCGCGTTGCTGGCTAGAAACTTTAGGATTCTCTCTTCTTCTCTGTGGCAAATACTGCTGCAACTTTGACTGGGATTGCATGGAATCCAGAGATTCCTTACTGCGGTATGAACCTTTCAAGTGTGTTAATCCTTCCATTCCTAGATCCCTCGATATCTTTTTTTTTCTTGTGTCTTCTTGAGTTTCTTTCCCCAAAGGTTTGCTAGTTTTTGAATTAACATAGAATTCACCTGTTTTGCTAAGGTTATTCACAGAGATCCTATTCTTCGTAATGGCAAGCTCCTGTTTTTTTGTTTTTTTTTTCCTTAGCTTCAGTTTTTCTATTCTTTGCAACTTTTAATTGGTTTTGTTTTGGCACAAGTGCATTGCTGTGCTCACATCTGCTGGCAATGCTCCTGTATTTGCTGTGGAAGTCTGGCCCTGTCCAACGTCCCTTCCCATCTGCCTCTACTCTACCTCGGACGCCTGCACCAGAACAACTGAAGCAGTGGTGAGGAGGCCCAAACCGAGGATTCCACCCAGCCCATACTGGGCCACAGACCCAGAAGGTGCGGACCTCACCACTGCACCACCGGCCGGCCACTTACATGTTCAGTGGCAACGTGCAGTTGAGTGCAACGGGAGTTAAATATACTAGTGAGCCCAACTCTAGCACTGTGTAGATGAGGCTAGGTTGTTTTTCGGGTCCATTGTGATGTCAGAGGATTTGTCATAATTGTGTCTCTGAGGTCCAGCATGCTTCCTGGATACAGGTTTCAGAGCCTGCTTGGAGCAGTCTCATAACTCACCCTTCCCAGTTAGCCCATGCTTGACCTTCGCTGCCGTTTTTTGCCTTGTGAATTTCTCTGACTTTCAAACGTTCCAGCAGAGTCTGTCTAAAGACGGACATCATCTTTCATTGTGGATAATTCAGGTGTGATTTCTGTTCACCTTCCATTTTCTGGGTCCTCTTTTTCTTTTCCATAGTATACTCGTCATGGTCTTTCTCAGCTATCTCCCTTAGACATGCTTATCAGTCCGTTCTCCTTCATTCCAAGGGATTAGTTTGTATTTCTTTAATCGCTGTATGTTCTCTAGGGTGAGGTGTGAGTGCTTTCGTGACTCTTGGTTGTTGTCCTTGAATTTGCACCGGTCACTTGTAGGACTCTTGGCTACCCTAGCCAAGGTCAAACTAAGCACTGAGAACACGTGGTCATGTGGGTTGGTTTGACATCCTGAGATCAGAAACTCCAAATTCGAGGTGGTCCTGGCAACCCCCTTCACGGACACAATGTTTCCAAGACAACTTAGACAAATCGGATGAATTCCACTCTCCAGGAAAGATATTTTTCTGTCTCTTTTCCGGATTTGGGAAGTTTCGAACTTGACCCCTGATCCTTGAACGTTCCCCTAGATTCCGTCCAGATACGGGCTTACTTAATTTTTATAGGGTGTGCCATTTGTTTGCCCTACATCCTCTACCCTGGCCTGTTTATTTTTCTTGAAACACAACTGTAAAGTTCTAATTTTCGTGCAACTTCCTTACATATGGTGTCAAAACACATAATCAATAATCCTTCTACGGCAAGAGGTAGGGGGAGAGAATTTCGATGGAGGCAAACAGAGCACACTAGCCTGGGAGGGCAGCCTTCACGAAGGAACGAAGCCCTGTGGAAGAGGGTGCTTTTCAGCACCCTTGTAGAGCACTTCCAAACAAAGAGACATACCCCAAGCGTGACAGGGCTCCATTCCTTCAAGGCTTCCAAGACATCTCTTGGGACACATTACCATGTGCCCAGTGGGCCCACGTGACACCAGAGCTTCGGAAAAAGAGACTGACCTGCAAAGAATGCTATGGGCCTTGGAAAGGAGGCATCGATTCTTCTCTTCAATGTCCTCAAGACATCTTTCTTGACTTTGCATTATGCTTAAGGCACAAGGGCACTGTAGGTGTGATGAACGCCAAGTCCGGCCACTTGTTTCCAATGAAGTTGCAAGCTTGAATCAGCATGACCTCCCCATAGACTTGAATAGATGACAATGTTCTCCTCTCCGTGCCTGTCCCTCTATTCTCACTTGTGGCCTAGGGTTCCTTTCTTATCCCTTGCATCAGACTCTGTTTTATCTCTTCTAGTTTCTGTGCCTGCTTTCTGTTTGCCAAACCTGTTTCTGGGTATCTGTCCCTTTAATAGCCTAGCCTAGGCCAATCCTCAGACTGTAACCATGCGGCCACCCTGGGGGACATGTTCACCGTGATGTCATAAGCGACCTCAAAATTCGAAGTTGTCCTGACAACCTCCGTGCACACAGAGTTTCACAGCCATCTCAGACCAGTCTGACTCCTCACCCTGTCTAGGTAGGATAGTTTTCCTTTTTCTGCAATTGTTGTCAGTTTCTATCTTTCTCCTTGAACTTCGAAAGGGCTCCTACATTCTCTCTAGACACTGGTGTCACTCCTGTAAGATTATCCTGGGTTTTATCTCTTATATCTTGGGTAGATGGCAAAATGGGTGGACCTTACCCAGAAAAAGTCCTGGACTCCCTCACAAGTTGAAGTTGCCCAGGGAATGTTCTGATGCACAATGATGGTGTCATCTCGTGGCACTCTGCCAATTCCACCTTGGCAGGTCACAAGTTTTCCTTCCTTCTGCCTTTGGGAAGTGTACCAGATACTTCCATAGATTGTAATATTCTTATGGTTCCTTTTCTTGTGCGTATTGATAACGTATCCTCACAATTGCTGCTTATTTATGATCTCTGCCCGCACCATACCATGAAATCTATATTTCCTAACACTACTAATGTGATATGCACTCGTAATGTGAAACAGTGAGGCCCGGGCCGCCCAAGCGGAATGTGGGCACTTACCTGCTCCACCACAGGGCCGGCCCTGAATTGTACTTTTGGACCAACCTTTTGCCTGAACTTGGGAAGACGTGGGCCTGTTTGGATTATTCGTGAAGGTGATTAGTAATAACATCATGGACGGTAACATTTTCCGTTCGTTCATGGGTTTAGGACTGATCATGTTCTCTTCGTAGTATTCCTCTTCACCTATTTGGAATGGTCTGCCTTTCTGTAGCATCTGTAAGCATTTGGAGGTGATTTTCCATCCTTGGAAGTTCACCTTCCGTAAACTCTTTCCGCCCCCAAAGCTTTATGACATCATTCTGGACCCCTTTTTGGATTTTTGATTTGAGGTGAATTTATAGCCATGACCCTGCATTAGAACGTACTATAACTTCCAGATTCACATCCTCATTGCTTTAGACTTCTGTGTAGCTTACATCATCTTCACCAGTGTAAGACTAATCACAGGCCCTCACCACACACTTGTGCCTAATCTTCTCTTTCACCCTCCGTCACCGCCCCTCTTTGCCTCTGGGAGCCCGCATACAAATGTTCAGTGCCACCTGTTGGTTAGTGCTTGCTTTTTCTTCGCCTTGTAAGTGAGATTCTATGGTATTTGAATTTCTCACTGGGGCTTGTTACACTTCCCCTAAAACCCTCACAGCCATTCTGGTGGTCACAAATGGCTGGATTGCATCATTTGTTCCGGCTGAGTGGTATACCATTGTGTGGCTATAGCCCATCTTCCTTCTCCAATCATCCCTTGCTGGACACCAGGGTGCTTTCCAAGTCTTGGATATCAGGAGTAAGACTGTGGTGAACACAGCCATGCACATGTCTTTATGCGGTAGTCTTTCTGACTGTTTTGGATAAGCAAGCGGCAGATTAATAGCTGGGTCATACGGGACATGGATACTTAAATTTCTGAGGCAGTTCCACACCTTTGGCATCGTGGCTGCACCGGGTTACACTCCCACCAGCAGTGCAGGAGGCTTCCCTTCTCTGCACCTCCTCTCTGACACTTGTTATTTCCTGTCTGCTTCCTTCTAGCCATGCTGACCACAGTGAGCTGCCATGGCCTTGCAGTTTGGATTTGCATTTTCCTGAGACTTCATGATGGTGAACAAGTTTTCATGCACCTACTGGCCCTCTTTCTGTCTTCTTCGGAGAAATCTCTGCTTCCATCTTTTGACCAGGTTTTCATTGGCTTGTTTTTTTTCTTGTGGAGACGTGCGAGTTGATTGTATCTTTGGGCTTTTCACCCCTTGTCCGATGTGTGGTTTGCAAACATCCTCTCCCAATTGTTGTGGTGTCTTAGTATTCAGTTGATGGTTTCCTTGAGTGGGCAGAAGTGTGTGCATTTGATGTGGTCCCGTTTGTTTCTTGTTTCCTTTGTTGCCCTTGCCCAGTCAGACATGCTTCTTCCAAATAGGCGGCTCAGACAGATGGCAAAGAGCACTCTGCCTAGGTCTTCTCCTACAAGGTTCACGGTTTCAAGTCTGCCATTCAAGGCTTTAATCCATTTCAGGTGATGTGTGTGCCAGGTGTAACATCATGGTGTACTCTCGTTGTGTTCCATGTGGCTGTGCAGGCTTCCCAGCACCGTTTATTGTAGAGACTCTCCTTTCTCCGCTGTCTCCACTTGGCTCCCTGGTCCAAAATGGGCTGTCCATGTAAGTTTGAGTTGGGCTCTGGGCTCTCAATTGTTTTGCATGGGTCTTCATGCCTGTTTTGTGGCCCAGACTGTGCCGTTTCGGTACCTAGCGCTTCGTCCTCTATGTTGAAATCAGAAATTGTGACACGTGCTGCTTTGTTCGTTTTCCTGAGGATTCCTTTGCCTAGTCAGGGTCTCGCGTTGCTGGCTAGAAACTTTAGGATTCTCTCTTCTTCTCTGTGGCAAATACTGCTGCAACTTTGACTGGGATTGCATGGAATCCAGAGATTCCTTACTGCGGTATGAACCTTTCAAGTGTGTTAATCCTTCCATTCCTAGATCCCTCGATATCTTTTTTTTTCTTGTGTCTTCTTGAGTTTCTTTCCCCAAAGGTTTGCTAGTTTTTGAATTAACATAGAATTCACCTGTTTTGCTAAGGTTATTCACAGAGATCCTATTCTTCGTAATGGCAAGCTCCTGTTTTTTTGTTTTTTTTTTCCTTAGCTTCAGTTTTTCTATTCTTTGCAACTTTTAATTGGTTTTGTTTTGGCACAAGTGCATTGCTGTGCTCACATCTGCTGGCAATGCTCCTGTATTTGCTGTGGAAGTCTGGCCCTGTCCAACGTCCCTTCCCATCTGCCTCTACTCTACCTCGGACGCCTGCACCAGAACAACTGAAGCAGTGGTGAGGAGGCCCAAACCGAGGATTCCACCCAGCCCATACTGGGCCACAGACCCAGAAGGTGCGGACCTCACCACTGCACCACCGGCCGGCCACTTACATGTTCAGTGGCAACGTGCAGTTGAGTGCAACGGGAGTTAAATATACTAGTGAGCCCAACTCTAGCACTGTGTAGATGAGGCTAGGTTGTTTTTCGGGTCCATTGTGATGTCAGAGGATTTGTCATAATTGTGTCTCTGAGGTCCAGCATGCTTCCTGGATACAGGTTTCAGAGCCTGCTTGGAGCAGTCTCATAACTCACCCTTCCCAGTTAGCCCATGCTTGACCTTCGCTGCCGTTTTTTGCCTTGTGAATTTCTCTGACTTTCAAACGTTCCAGCAGAGTCTGTCTAAAGACGGACATCATCTTTCATTGTGGATAATTCAGGTGTGATTTCTGTTCACCTTCCATTTTCTGGGTCCTCTTTTTCTTTTCCATAGTATACTCGTCATGGTCTTTCTCAGCTATCTCCCTTAGACATGCTTATCAGTCCGTTCTCCTTCATTCCAAGGGATTAGTTTGTATTTCTTTAATCGCTGTATGTTCTCTAGGGTGAGGTGTGAGTGCTTTCGTGACTCTTGGTTGTTGTCCTTGAATTTGCACCGGTCACTTGTAGGACTCTTGGCTACCCTAGCCAAGGTCAAACTAAGCACTGAGAACACGTGGTCATGTGGGTTGGTTTGACATCCTGAGATCAGAAACTCCAAATTCGAGGTGGTCCTGGCAACCCCCTTCACGGACACAATGTTTCCAAGACAACTTAGACAAATCGGATGAATTCCACTCTCCAGGAAAGATATTTTTCTGTCTCTTTTCCGGATTTGGGAAGTTTCGAACTTGACCCCTGATCCTTGAACGTTCCCCTAGATTCCGTCCAGATACGGGCTTACTTAATTTTTATAGGGTGTGCCATTTGTTTGCCCTACATCCTCTACCCTGGCCTGTTTATTTTTCTTGAAACACAACTGTAAAGTTCTAATTTTCGTGCAACTTCCTTACATATGGTGTCAAAACACATAATCAATAATCCTTCTACGGCAAGAGGTAGGGGGAGAGAATTTCGATGGAGGCAAACAGAGCACACTAGCCTGGGAGGGCAGCCTTCACGAAGGAACGAAGCCCTGTGGAAGAGGGTGCTTTTCAGCACCCTTGTAGAGCACTTCCAAACAAAGAGACATACCCCAAGCGTGACAGGGCTCCATTCCTTCAAGGCTTCCAAGACATCTCTTGGGACACATTACCATGTGCCCAGTGGGCCCACGTGACACCAGAGCTTCGGAAAAAGAGACTGACCTGCAAAGAATGCTATGGGCCTTGGAAAGGAGGCATCGATTCTTCTCTTCAATGTCCTCAAGACATCTTTCTTGACTTTGCATTATGCTTAAGGCACAAGGGCACTGTAGGTGTGATGAACGCCAAGTCCGGCCACTTGTTTCCAATGAAGTTGCAAGCTTGAATCAGCATGACCTCCCCATAGACTTGAATAGATGACAATGTTCTCCTCTCCGTGCCTGTCCCTCTATTCTCACTTGTGGCCTAGGGTTCCTTTCTTATCCCTTGCATCAGACTCTGTTTTATCTCTTCTAGTTTCTGTGCCTGCTTTCTGTTTGCCAAACCTGTTTCTGGGTATCTGTCCCTTTAATAGCCTAGCCTAGGCCAATCCTCAGACTGTAACCATGCGGCCACCCTGGGGGACATGTTCACCGTGATGTCATAAGCGACCTCAAAATTCGAAGTTGTCCTGACAACCTCCGTGCACACAGAGTTTCACAGCCATCTCAGACCAGTCTGACTCCTCACCCTGTCTAGGTAGGATAGTTTTCCTTTTTCTGCAATTGTTGTCAGTTTCTATCTTTCTCCTTGAACTTCGAAAGGGCTCCTACATTCTCTCTAGACACTGGTTTCACTCCTGTAAGATTATCCTGGGTTTTATCTCTTATATCTTGGGTAGATGGCAAAATGGGTGGACCTTACCCAGAAAAAGTCCTGGACTCCCTCACAAGTTGAAGTTGCCCAGGGAATGTTCTGATGCACAATGATGGTGTCATCTCGTGGCACTCTGCCAATTCCACCTTGGCAGGTCACAAGTTTTCCTTCCTTCTGCCTTTGGGAAGTGTACCAGATACTTCCATAGATTGTAATATTCTTATGGTTCCTTTTCTTGTGCGTATTGATAACGTATCCTCACAATTGCTGCTTATTTATGATCTCTGCCCGCACCATACCATGAAATCTATATTTCCTAACACTACTAATGTGATATGCACTCGTAATGTGAAACAGTGAGGCCCGGGCCGCCCAAGCGGAATGTGGGCACTTACCTGCTCCACCACAGGGCCGGCCCTGAATTGTACTTTTGGACCAACCTTTTGCCTGAACTTGGGAAGACGTGGGCCTGTTTGGATTATTCGTGAAGGTGATTAGTAATAACCATCATGGACGGTAACATTTTCCGTTCGTTCATGGGTTTAGGACTGATCATGTTCTCTTCGTAGTATTCCTCTTCACCTATTTGGAATGGTCTGCCTTTCTGTAGCATCTGTAAGCATTTGGAGGTGATTTTCCATCCTTGGAAGTTCACCTTCCGTAAACTCTTTCCGCCCCCAAAGCTTTATGACATCATTCTGGACCCCTTTTTGGATTTTTGATTTGAGGTGAATTTATAGCCATGACCCTGCATTAGAACGTACTATAACTTCCAGATTCACGTCCTCATTGCTTTAGACTTCTGTGTAGCTTACATCATCTTCACCAGTGTAAGACTAATCACAGGCCCTCACCACACACTTGTGCCTAATCTTCTCTTTCACCCTCCGTCACCGCCCCTCTTTGCCTCTGGGAGCCCGCATACAAATGTTCAGTGCCACCTGTTGGTTAGTGCTTGCTTTTTCTTCTCCTTGTAAGTGAGATTCTATGGTATTTGAATTTCTCACTGGGGCTTGTTACACTTCCCCTAAAACCCTCACAGCCATTCTGGTGGTCACAAATGGCTGGATTGCATCATTTGTTCCGGCTGAGTGGTATACCATTGTGTGGCTATAGCCCATCTTCCTTCTCCAATCATCCCTTGCTGGACACCAGGGTGCTTTCCAAGTCTTGGATATCAGGAGTAAGACTGTGGTGAACACAGCCATGCACATGTCTTTATGCGGTAGTCTTTCTGACTGTTTTGGATAAGCAAGCGGCAGATTAATAGCTGGGTCATACGGGACATGGATACTTAAATTTCTGAGGCAGTTCCACACCTTTGGCATCGTGGCTGCACCGGGTTACACTCCCACCAGCAGTGCAGGAGGCTTCCCTTCTCTCCACCTCCTCTCTGACACTTGTTATTTCCTGTCTGCTTCCTTCTAGCCATGCTGACCACAGTGAGCTGCCATGGCCTTGCAGTTTGGATTTGCATTTTCCTGAGACTTCATGATGGTGAACAAGTTTTCATGCACCTACTGGCCCTCTTTCTGTCTTCTTCGGAGAAATCTCTGCTTCCATCTTTTGACCAGGTTTTCATTGGCTTGTTTTTTTTCTTGTGGAGACGTGCGAGTTGATTGTATCTTTGGGCTTTTCACCCCTTGTCCGATGTGTGGTTTGCAAACATCCTCTCCCAATTGTTGTGGTGTCTTAGTATTCAGTTGATGGTTTCCTTGAGTGGGCAGAAGTGTGTGCATTTGATGTGGTCCCGTTTGTTTCTTGTTTCCTTTGTTGCCCTTGCCCAGTCAGACATGCTTCTTCCAAATAGGCGGCTCAGACAGATGGCAAAGAGCACTCTGCCTAGGTCTTCTCCTACAAGGTTCACGGTTTCAAGTCTGCCATTCAAGGCTTTAATCCATTTCAGGTGGTGTGTGTGCCAGGTGTAACATCATGGTGTACTCTCGTTGTGTTCCATGTGGCTGTGCAGGCTTCCCAGCACCGTTTATTGTAGAGACTCTCCTTTCTCCGCTGTCTCCACTTGGCTCCCTGGTCCAAAATGGGCTGTCCATGTAAGTTTGAGTTGGGCTCTGGGCTCTCAATTGTTTTGCATGGGTCTTCATGCCTGTTTTGGGGCCCAGACTGTGCCGTTTCGGTACCTAGCGCTTCGTCCTCTATGTTGAAATCAGAAATTGTGACACGTGCTGCTTTGTTCGTTTTCCTGAGGATTCCTTTGCCTAGTCAGGGTCTCGTGTTGCTGGCTAGAAACTTTAGGATTCTCTCTTCTTCTCTGTGGCAAATACTGCTGCAACTTTGACTGGGATTGCATGGAATCCAGAGATTCCTTACTGCGGTATGAACCTTTCAAGTGTGTTAATCCTTCCATTCCTAGATCCCTCGATATCTTTTTTTTTCTTGTGTCTTCTTGAGTTTCTTTCCCCAAAGGTTTGCTAGTTTTTGAATTAACATAGAATTCACCTGTTTTGCTAAGGTTATTCACAGAGATCCTATTCTTCGTAATGGCAAGCTCCTGTTTTTTTGTTTTTTTTTTCCTTAGCTTCAGTTTTTCTATTCTTTGCAACTTTTAATTGGTTTTGTTTTGGCACAAGTGCATTGCTGTGCTCACATCTGCTGGCAATGCTCCTGTATTTGCTGTGGAAGTCTGGCCCTGTCCAACGTCCCTTCCCATCTGCCTCTACTCTACCTCGGACGCCTGCACCAGAACAACTGAAGCAGTGGTGAGGAGGCCCAAACCGAGGATTCCACCCAGCCCATACTGGGCCACAGACCCAGAAGGTGCGGACCTCACCACTGCACCACCGGCCGGCCACTTACATGTTCAGTGGCAACGTGCAGTTGAGTGCAACGGGAGTTAAATATACTAGTGAGCCCAACTCTAGCACTGTGTAGATGAGGCTAGGTTGTTTTTCGGGTCCATTGTGATGTCAGAGGATTTGTCATAATTGTGTCTCTGAGGTCCAGCATGCTTCCTGGATACAGGTTTCAGAGCCTGCTTGGAGCAGTCTCATAACTCACCCTTCCCAGTTAGCCCATGCTTGACCTTCGCTGCCGTTTTTTGCCTTGTGAATTTCTCTGACTTTCAAACGTTCCAGCAGAGTCTGTCTAAAGACGGACATCATCTTTCATTGTGGATAATTCAGGTGTGATTTCTGTTCACCTTCCATTTTCTGGGTCCTCTTTTTCTTTTCCATAGTATACTCGTCATGGTCTTTCTCAGCTATCTCCCTTAGACATGCTTATCAGTCCGTTCTCCTTCATTCCGAGGGATTAGTTTGTATTTCTTTAATCGCTGTATGTTCTCTAGGGTGAGGTGTGAGTGCTTTCGTGACTCTTGGTTGTTGTCCTTGAATTTGCACCGGTCACTTGTAGGACTCTTGGCTACCCTAGCCAAGGTCAAACTAAGCACTGAGAACACGTGGTCATGTGGGTTGGTTTGACATCCTGAGATCAGAAACTCCAAATTCGAGGTGGTCCTGGCAACCCCCTTCACGGACACAATGTTTCCAAGACAACTTAGACAAATCGGATGAATTCCACTCTCCAGGAAAGATATTTTTCTGTCTCTTTTCCGGATTTGGGAAGTTTCGAACTTGACCCCTGATCCTTGAACGTTCCCCTAGATTCCGTCCAGATACGGGCTTACTTAATTTTTATAGGGTGTGCCATTTGTTTGCCCTACATCCTCTACCCTGGCCTGTTTATTTTTCTTGAAACACAACTGTAAAGTTCTAATTTTCGTGCAACTTCCTTACATATGGTGTCAAAACACATAATCAATAATCCTTCTACGGCAAGAGGTAGGGGGAGAGAATTTCGATGGAGGCAAACAGAGCACACTAGCCTGGGAGGGCAGCCTTCACGAAGGAACGAAGCCCTGTGGAAGAGGGTGCTTTTCAGCACCCTTGTAGAGCACTTCCAAACAAAGAGACATACCCCAAGCGTGACAGGGCTCCATTCCTTCAAGGCTTCCAAGACATCTCTTGGGACACATTACCATGTGCCCAGTGGGCCCACGTGACACCAGAGCTTCGGAAAAAGAGACTGACCTGCAAAGAATGCTATGGGCCTTGGAAAGGAGGCATCGATTCTTCTCTTCAATGTCCTCAAGACATCTTTCTTGACTTTGCATTATGCTTAAGGCACAAGGGCACTGTAGGTGTGATGAACGCCAAGTCCGGCCACTTGTTTCCAATGAAGTTGCAAGCTTGAATCAGCATGACCTCCCCATAGACTTGAATAGATGACAATGTTCTCCTCTCCGTGCCTGTCCCTCTATTCTCACTTGTGGCCTAGGGTTCCTTTCTTATCCCTTGCATCAGACTCTGTTTTATCTCTTCTAGTTTCTGTGCCTGCTTTCTGTTTGCCAAACCTGTTTCTGGGTATCTGTCCCTTTAATAGCCTAGCCTAGGCCAATCCTCAGACTGTAACCATGCGGCCACCCTGGGGGACATGTTCACCGTGATGTCATAAGCGACCTCAAAATTCGAAGTTGTCCTGACAACCTCCGTGCACACAGAGTTTCACAGCCATCTCAGACCAGTCTGACTCCTCACCCTGTCTAGGTAGGATAGTTTTCCTTTTTCTGCAATTGTTGTCAGTTTCTATCTTTCTCCTTGAACTTCGAAAGGGCTCCTACATTCTCTCTAGACACTGGTGTCACTCCTGTAAGATTATCCTGGGTTTTATCTCTTATATCTTGGGTAGATGGCAAAATGGGTGGACCTTACCCAGAAAAAGTCCTGGACTCCCTCACAAGTTGAAGTTGCCCAGGGAATGTTCTGATGCACAATGATGGTGTCATCTCGTGGCACTCTGCCAATTCCACCTTGGCAGGTCACAAGTTTTCCTTCCTTCTGCCTTTGGGAAGTGTACCAGATACTTCCATAGATTGTAATATTCTTATGGTTCCTTTTCTTGTGCGTATTGATAACGTATCCTCACAATTGCTGCTTATTTATGATCTCTGCCCGCACCATACCATGAAATCTATATTTCCTAACACTACTAATGTGATATGCACTCGTAATGTGAAACAGTGAGGCCCGGGCCGCCCAAGCGGAATGTGGGCACTTACCTGCTCCACCACAGGGCCGGCCCTGAATTGTACTTTTGGACCAACCTTTTGCCTGAACTTGGGAAGACGTGGGCCTGTTTGGATTATTCGTGAAGGTGATTAGTAATAACATCATGGACGGTAACATTTTCCGTTCGTTCATGGGTTTAGGACTGATCATGTTCTCTTCGTAGTATTCCTCTTCACCTATTTGGAATGGTCTGCCTTTCTGTAGCATCTGTAAGCATTTGGAGGTGATTTTCCATCCTTGGAAGTTCACCTTCCGTAAACTCTTTCCGCCCCCAAAGCTTTATGACATCATTCTGGACCCCTTTTTGGATTTTTGATTTGAGGTGAATTTATAGCCATGACCCTGCATTAGAACGTACTATAACTTCCAGATTCACATCCTCATTGCTTTAGACTTCTGTGTAGCTTACATCATCTTCACCAGTGTAAGACTAATCACAGGCCCTCACCACACACTTGTGCCTAATCTTCTCTTTCACCCTCCGTCACCGCCCCTCTTTGCCTCTGGGAGCCCGCATACAAATGTTCAGTGCCACCTGTTGGTTAGTGCTTGCTTTTTCTTCGCCTTGTAAGTGAGATTCTATGGTATTTGAATTTCTCACTGGGGCTTGTTACACTTCCCCTAAAACCCTCACAGCCATTCTGGTGGTCACAAATGGCTGGATTGCATCATTTGTTCCGGCTGAGTGGTATACCATTGTGTGGCTATAGCCCATCTTCCTTCTCCAATCATCCCTTGCTGGACACCAGGGTGCTTTCCAAGTCTTGGATATCAGGAGTAAGACTGTGGTGAACACAGCCATGCACATGTCTTTATGCGGTAGTCTTTCTGACTGTTTTGGATAAGCAAGCGGCAGATTAATAGCTGGGTCATACGGGACATGGATACTTAAATTTCTGAGGCAGTTCCACACCTTTGGCATCGTGGCTGCACCGGGTTACACTCCCACCAGCAGTGCAGGAGGCTTCCCTTCTCTGCACCTCCTCTCTGACACTTGTTATTTCCTGTCTGCTTCCTTCTAGCCATGCTGACCACAGTGAGCTGCCATGGCCTTGCAGTTTGGATTTGCATTTTCCTGAGACTTCATGATGGTGAACAAGTTTTCATGCACCTACTGGCCCTCTTTCTGTCTTCTTCGGAGAAATCTCTGCTTCCATCTTTTGACCAGGTTTTCATTGGCTTGTTTTTTTTCTTGTGGAGACGTGCGAGTTGATTGTATCTTTGGGCTTTTCACCCCTTGTCCGATGTGTGGTTTGCAAACATCCTCTCCCAATTGTTGTGGTGTCTTAGTATTCAGTTGATGGTTTCCTTGAGTGGGCAGAAGTGTGTGCATTTGATGTGGTCCCGTTTGTTTCTTGTTTCCTTTGTTGCCCTTGCCCAGTCAGACATGCTTCTTCCAAATAGGCGGCTCAGACAGATGGCAAAGAGCACTCTGCCTAGGTCTTCTCCTACAAGGTTCACGGTTTCAAGTCTGCCATTCAAGGCTTTAATCCATTTCAGGTGATGTGTGTGCCAGGTGTAACATCATGGTGTACTCTCGTTGTGTTCCATGTGGCTGTGCAGGCTTCCCAGCACCGTTTATTGTAGAGACTCTCCTTTCTCCGCTGTCTCCACTTGGCTCCCTGGTCCAAAATGGGCTGTCCATGTAAGTTTGAGTTGGGCTCTGGGCTCTCAATTGTTTTGCATGGGTCTTCATGCCTGTTTTGTGGCCCAGACTGTGCCGTTTCGGTACCTAGCGCTTCGTCCTCTATGTTGAAATCAGAAATTGTGACACGTGCTGCTTTGTTCGTTTTCCTGAGGATTCCTTTGCCTAGTCAGGGTCTCGCGTTGCTGGCTAGAAACTTTAGGATTCTCTCTTCTTCTCTGTGGCAAATACTGCTGCAACTTTGACTGGGATTGCATGGAATCCAGAGATTCCTTACTGCGGTATGAACCTTTCAAGTGTGTTAATCCTTCCATTCCTAGATCCCTCGATATCTTTTTTTTTCTTGTGTCTTCTTGAGTTTCTTTCCCCAAAGGTTTGCTAGTTTTTGAATTAACATAGAATTCACCTGTTTTGCTAAGGTTATTCACAGAGATCCTATTCTTCGTAATGGCAAGCTCCTGTTTTTTTGTTTTTTTTTTCCTTAGCTTCAGTTTTTCTATTCTTTGCAACTTTTAATTGGTTTTGTTTTGGCACAAGTGCATTGCTGTGCTCACATCTGCTGGCAATGCTCCTGTATTTGCTGTGGAAGTCTGGCCCTGTCCAACGTCCCTTCCCATCTGCCTCTACTCTACCTCGGACGCCTGCACCAGAACAACTGAAGCAGTGGTGAGGAGGCCCAAACCGAGGATTCCACCCAGCCCATACTGGGCCACAGACCCAGAAGGTGCGGACCTCACCACTGCACCACCGGCCGGCCACTTACATGTTCAGTGGCAACGTGCAGTTGAGTGCAACGGGAGTTAAATATACTAGTGAGCCCAACTCTAGCACTGTGTAGATGAGGCTAGGTTGTTTTTCGGGTCCATTGTGATGTCAGAGGATTTGTCATAATTGTGTCTCTGAGGTCCAGCATGCTTCCTGGATACAGGTTTCAGAGCCTGCTTGGAGCAGTCTCATAACTCACCCTTCCCAGTTAGCCCATGCTTGACCTTCGCTGCCGTTTTTTGGCTTGTGAATTTCTCTGACTTTCAAACGTTCCAGCAGAGTCTGTCTAAAGACGGACATCATCTTTCATTGTGGATAATTCAGGTGTGATTTCTGTTCACCTTCCATTTTCTGGGTCCTCTTTTTCTTTTCCATAGTATACTCGTCATGGTCTTTCTCAGCTATCTCCCTTAGACATGCTTATCAGTCCGTTCTCCTTCATTCCAAGGGATTAGTTTGTATTTCTTTAATCGCTGTATGTTCTCTAGGGTGAGGTGTGAGTGCTTTCGTGACTCTTGGTTGTTGTCCTTGAATTTGCACCGGTCACTTGTAGGACTCTTGGCTACCCTAGCCAAGGTCAAACTAAGCACTGAGAACACGTGGTCATGTGGGTTGGTTTGACATCCTGAGATCAGAAACTCCAAATTCGAGGTGGTCCTGGCAACCCCCTTCACGGACACAATGTTTCCAAGACAACTTAGACAAATCGGATGAATTCCACTCTCCAGGAAAGATATTTTTCTGTCTCTTTTCCGGATTTGGGAAGTTTCGAACTTGACCCCTGATCCTTGAACGTTCCCCTAGATTCCGTCCAGATACGGGCTTACTTAATTTTTATAGGGTGTGCCATTTGTTTGCCCTACATCCTCTACCCTGGCCTGTTTATTTTTCTTGAAACACAACTGTAAAGTTCTAATTTTCGTGCAACTTCCTTACATATGGTGTCAAAACACATAATCAATAATCCTTCTACGGCAAGAGGTAGGGGGAGAGAATTTCGATGGAGGCAAACAGAGCACACTAGCCTGGGAGGGCAGCCTTCACGAAGGAACGAAGCCCTGTGGAAGAGGGTGCTTTTCAGCACCCTTGTAGAGCACTTCCAAACAAAGAGACATACCCCAAGCGTGACAGGGCTCCATTCCTTCAAGGCTTCCAAGACATCTCTTGGGACACATTACCATGTGCCCAGTGGGCCCACGTGACACCAGAGCTTCGGAAAAAGAGACTGACCTGCAAAGAATGCTATGGGCCTTGGAAAGGAGGCATCGATTCTTCTCTTCAATGTCCTCAAGACATCTTTCTTGACTTTGCATTATGCTTAAGGCACAAGGGCACTGTAGGTGTGATGAACGCCAAGTCCGGCCACTTGTTTCCAATGAAGTTGCAAGCTTGAATCAGCATGACCTCCCCATAGACTTGAATAGATGACAATGTTCTCCTCTCCGTGCCTGTCCCTCTATTCTCACTTGTGGCCTAGGGTTCCTTTCTTATCCCTTGCATCAGACTCTGTTTTATCTCTTCTAGTTTCTGTGCCTGCTTTCTGTTTGCCAAACCTGTTTCTGGGTATCTGTCCCTTTAATAGCCTAGCCTAGGCCAATCCTCAGACTGTAACCATGCGGCCACCCTGGGGGACATGTTCACCGTGATGTCATAAGCGACCTCAAAATTCGAAGTTGTCCTGACAACCTCCGTGCACACAGAGTTTCACAGCCATCTCAGACCAGTCTGACTCCTCACCCTGTCTAGGTAGGATAGTTTTCCTTTTTCTGCAATTGTTGTCAGTTTCTATCTTTCTCCTTGAACTTCGAAAGGGCTCCTACATTCTCTCTAGACACTGGTGTCACTCCTGTAAGATTATCCTGGGTTTTATCTCTTATATCTTGGGTAGATGGCAAAATGGGTGGACCTTACCCAGAAAAAGTCCTGGACTCCCTCACAAGTTGAAGTTGCCCAGGGAATGTTCTGATGCACAATGATGGTGTCATCTCGTGGCACTCTGCCAATTCCACCTTGGCAGGTCACAAGTTTTCCTTCCTTCTGCCTTTGGGAAGTGTACCAGATACTTCCATAGATTGTAATATTCTTATGGTTCCTTTTCTTGTGCGTATTGATAACGTATCCTCACAATTGCTGCTTATTTATGATCTCTGCCCGCACCATACCATGAAATCTATATTTCCTAACACTACTAATGTGATATGCACTCGTAATGTGAAACAGTGAGGCCCGGGCCGCCCAAGCGGAATGTGGGCACTTACCTGCTCCACCACAGGGCCGGCCCTGAATTGTACTTTTGGACCAACCTTTTGCCTGAACTTGGGAAGACGTGGGCCTGTTTGGATTATTCGTGAAGGTGATTAGTAATAACATCATGGACGGTAACATTTTCCGTTCGTTCATGGGTTTAGGACTGATCATGTTCTCTTCGTAGTATTCCTCTTCACCTATTTGGAATGGTCTGCCTTTCTGTAGCATCTGTAAGCATTTGGAGGTGATTTTCCATCCTTGGAAGTTCACCTTCCGTAAACTCTTTCCGCCCCCAAAGCTTTATGACATCATTCTGGACCCCTTTTTGGATTTTTGATTTGAGGTGAATTTATAGCCATGACCCTGCATTAGAACGTACTATAACTTCCAGATTCACATCCTCATTGCTTTAGACTTCTGTGTAGCTTACATCATCTTCACCAGTGTAAGACTAATCACAGGCCCTCACCACACACTTGTGCCTAATCTTCTCTTTCACCCTCCGTCACCGCCCCTCTTTGCCTCTGGGAGCCCGCATACAAATGTTCAGTGCCACCTGTTGGTTAGTGCTTGCTTTTTCTTCGCCTTGTAAGTGAGATTCTATGGTATTTGAATTTCTCACTGGGGCTTGTTACACTTCCCCTAAAACCCTCACAGCCATTCTGGTGGTCACAAATGGCTGGATTGCATCATTTGTTCCGGCTGAGTGGTATACCATTGTGTGGCTATAGCCCATCTTCCTTCTCCAATCATCCCTTGCTGGACACCAGGGTGCTTTCCAAGTCTTGGATATCAGGAGTAAGACTGTGGTGAACACAGCCATGCACATGTCTTTATGCGGTAGTCTTTCTGACTGTTTTGGATAAGCAAGCGGCAGATTAATAGCTGGGTCATACGGGACATGGATACTTAAATTTCTGAGGCAGTTCCACACCTTTGGCATCGTGGCTGCACCGGGTTACACTCCCACCAGCAGTGCAGGAGGCTTCCCTTCTCTGCACCTCCTCTCTGACACTTGTTATTTCCTGTCTGCTTCCTTCTAGCCATGCTGACCACAGTGAGCTGCCATGGCCTTGCAGTTTGGATTTGCATTTTCCTGAGACTTCATGATGGTGAACAAGTTTTCATGCACCTACTGGCCCTCTTTCTGTCTTCTTCGGAGAAATCTCTGCTTCCATCTTTTGACCAGGTTTTCATTGGCTTGTTTTTTTTCTTGTGGAGACGTGCGAGTTGATTGTATCTTTGGGCTTTTCACCCCTTGTCCGATGTGTGGTTTGCAAACATCCTCTCCCAATTGTTGTGGTGTCTTAGTATTCAGTTGATGGTTTCCTTGAGTGGGCAGAAGTGTGTGCATTTGATGTGGTCCCGTTTGTTTCTTGTTTCCTTTGTTGCCCTTGCCCAGTCAGACATGCTTCTTCCAAATAGGCGGCTCAGACAGATGGCAAAGAGCACTCTGCCTAGGTCTTCTCCTACAAGGTTCACGGTTTCAAGTCTGCCATTCAAGGCTTTAATCCATTTCAGGTGATGTGTGTGCCAGGTGTAACATCATGGTGTACTCTCGTTGTGTTCCATGTGGCTGTGCAGGCTTCCCAGCACCGTTTATTGTAGAGACTCTCCTTTCTCCGCTGTCTCCACTTGGCTCCCTGGTCCAAAATGGGCTGTCCATGTAAGTTTGAGTTGGGCTCTGGGCTCTCAATTGTTTTGCATGGGTCTTCATGCCTGTTTTGTGGCCCAGACTGTGCCGTTTCGGTACCTAGCGCTTCGTCCTCTATGTTGAAATCAGAAATTGTGACACGTGCTGCTTTGTTCGTTTTCCTGAGGATTCCTTTGCCTAGTCAGGGTCTCGCGTTGCTGGCTAGAAACTTTAGGATTCTCTCTTCTTCTCTGTGGCAAATACTGCTGCAACTTTGACTGGGATTGCATGGAATCCAGAGATTCCTTACTGCGGTATGAACCTTTCAAGTGTGTTAATCCTTCCATTCCTAGATCCCTCGATATCTTTTTTTTTCTTGTGTCTTCTTGAGTTTCTTTCCCCAAAGGTTTGCTAGTTTTTGAATTAACATAGAATTCACCTGTTTTGCTAAGGTTATTCACAGAGATCCTATTCTTCGTAATGGCAAGCTCCTGTTTTTTTGTTTTTTTTTTCCTTAGCTTCAGTTTTTCTATTCTTTGCAACTTTTAATTGGTTTTGTTTTGGCACAAGTGCATTGCTGTGCTCACATCTGCTGGCAATGCTCCTGTATTTGCTGTGGAAGTCTGGCCCTGTCCAACGTCCCTTCCCATCTGCCTCTACTCTACCTCGGACGCCTGCACCAGAACAACTGAAGCAGTGGTGAGGAGGCCCAAACCGAGGATTCCACCCAGCCCATACTGGGCCACAGACCCAGAAGGTGCGGACCTCACCACTGCACCACCGGCCGGCCACTTACATGTTCAGTGGCAACGTGCAGTTGAGTGCAACGGGAGTTAAATATACTAGTGAGCCCAACTCTAGCACTGTGTAGATGAGGCTAGGTTGTTTTTCGGGTCCATTGTGATGTCAGAGGATTTGTCATAATTGTGTCTCTGAGGTCCAGCATGCTTCCTGGATACAGGTTTCAGAGCCTGCTTGGAGCAGTCTCATAACTCACCCTTCCCAGTTAGCCCATGCTTGACCTTCGCTGCCGTTTTTTGCCTTGTGAATTTCTCTGACTTTCAAACGTTCCAGCAGAGTCTGTCTAAAGACGGACATCATCTTTCATTGTGGATAATTCAGGTGTGATTTCTGTTCACCTTCCATTTTCTGGGTCCTCTTTTTCTTTTCCATAGTATACTCGTCATGGTCTTTCTCAGCTATCTCCCTTAGACATGCTTATCAGTCCGTTCTCCTTCATTCCAAGGGATTAGTTTGTATTTCTTTAATCGCTGTATGTTCTCTAGGGTGAGGTGTGAGTGCTTTCGTGACTCTTGGTTGTTGTCCTTGAATTTGCACCGGTCACTTGTAGGACTCTTGGCTACCCTAGCCAAGGTCAAACTAAGCACTGAGAACACGTGGTCATGTGGGTTGGTTTGACATCCTGAGATCAGAAACTCCAAATTCGAGGTGGTCCTGGCAACCCCCTTCACGGACACAATGTTTCCAAGACAACTTAGACAAATCGGATGAATTCCACTCTCCAGGAAAGATATTTTTCTGTCTCTTTTCCGGATTTGGGAAGTTTCGAACTTGACCCCTGATCCTTGAACGTTCCCCTAGATTCCGTCCAGATACGGGCTTACTTAATTTTTATAGGGTGTGCCATTTGTTTGCCCTACATCCTCTACCCTGGCCTGTTTATTTTTCTTGAAACACAACTGTAAAGTTCTAATTTTCGTGCAACTTCCTTACATATGGTGTCAAAACACATAATCAATAATCCTTCTACGGCAAGAGGTAGGGGGAGAGAATTTCGATGGAGGCAAACAGAGCACACTAGCCTGGGAGGGCAGCCTTCACGAAGGAACGAAGCCCTGTGGAAGAGGGTGCTTTTCAGCACCCTTGTAGAGCACTTCCAAACAAAGAGACATACCCCAAGCGTGACAGGGCTCCATTCCTTCAAGGCTTCCAAGACATCTCTTGGGACACATTACCATGTGCCCAGTGGGCCCACGTGACACCAGAGCTTCGGAAAAAGAGACTGACCTGCAAAGAATGCTATGGGCCTTGGAAAGGAGGCATCGATTCTTCTCTTCAATGTCCTCAAGACATCTTTCTTGACTTTGCATTATGCTTAAGGCACAAGGGCACTGTAGGTGTGATGAACGCCAAGTCCGGCCACTTGTTTCCAATGAAGTTGCAAGCTTGAATCAGCATGACCTCCCCATAGACTTGAATAGATGACAATGTTCTCCTCTCCGTGCCTGTCCCTCTATTCTCACTTGTGGCCTAGGGTTCCTTTCTTATCCCTTGCATCAGACTCTGTTTTATCTCTTCTAGTTTCTGTGCCTGCTTTCTGTTTGCCAAACCTGTTTCTGGGTATCTGTCCCTTTAATAGCCTAGCCTAGGCCAATCCTCAGACTGTAACCATGCGGCCACCCTGGGGGACATGTTCACCGTGATGTCATAAGCGACCTCAAAATTCGAAGTTGTCCTGACAACCTCCGTGCACACAGAGTTTCACAGCCATCTCAGACCAGTCTGACTCCTCACCCTGTCTAGGTAGGATAGTTTTCCTTTTTCTGCAATTGTTGTCAGTTTCTATCTTTCTCCTTGAACTTCGAAAGGGCTCCTACATTCTCTCTAGACACTGGTTTCACTCCTGTAAGATTATCCTGGGTTTTATCTCTTATATCTTGGGTAGATGGCAAAATGGGTGGACCTTACCCAGAAAAAGTCCTGGACTCCCTCACAAGTTGAAGTTGCCCAGGGAATGTTCTGATGCACAATGATGGTGTCATCTCGTGGCACTCTGCCAATTCCACCTTGGCAGGTCACAAGTTTTCCTTCCTTCTGCCTTTGGGAAGTGTACCAGATACTTCCATAGATTGTAATATTCTTATGGTTCCTTTTCTTGTGCGTATTGATAACGTATCCTCACAATTGCTGCTTATTTATGATCTCTGCCCGCACCATACCATGAAATCTATATTTCCTAACACTACTAATGTGATATGCACTCGTAATGTGAAACAGTGAGGCCCGGGCCGCCCAAGCGGAATGTGGGCACTTACCTGCTCCACCACAGGGCCGGCCCTGAATTGTACTTTTGGACCAACCTTTTGCCTGAACTTGGGAAGACGTGGGCCTGTTTGGATTATTCGTGAAGGTGATTAGTAATAACCATCATGGACGGTAACATTTTCCGTTCGTTCATGGGTTTAGGACTGATCATGTTCTCTTCGTAGTATTCCTCTTCACCTATTTGGAATGGTCTGCCTTTCTGTAGCATCTGTAAGCATTTGGAGGTGATTTTCCATCCTTGGAAGTTCACCTTCCGTAAACTCTTTCCGCCCCCAAAGCTTTATGACATCATTCTGGACCCCTTTTTGGATTTTTGATTTGAGGTGAATTTATAGCCATGACCCTGCATTAGAACGTACTATAACTTCCAGATTCACGTCCTCATTGCTTTAGACTTCTGTGTAGCTTACATCATCTTCACCAGTGTAAGACTAATCACAGGCCCTCACCACACACTTGTGCCTAATCTTCTCTTTCACCCTCCGTCACCGCCCCTCTTTGCCTCTGGGAGCCCGCATACAAATGTTCAGTGCCACCTGTTGGTTAGTGCTTGCTTTTTCTTCTCCTTGTAAGTGAGATTCTATGGTATTTGAATTTCTCACTGGGGCTTGTTACACTTCCCCTAAAACCCTCACAGCCATTCTGGTGGTCACAAATGGCTGGATTGCATCATTTGTTCCGGCTGAGTGGTATACCATTGTGTGGCTATAGCCCATCTTCCTTCTCCAATCATCCCTTGCTGGACACCAGGGTGCTTTCCAAGTCTTGGATATCAGGAGTAAGACTGTGGTGAACACAGCCATGCACATGTCTTTATGCGGTAGTCTTTCTGACTGTTTTGGATAAGCAAGCGGCAGATTAATAGCTGGGTCATACGGGACATGGATACTTAAATTTCTGAGGCAGTTCCACACCTTTGGCATCGTGGCTGCACCGGGTTACACTCCCACCAGCAGTGCAGGAGGCTTCCCTTCTCTCCACCTCCTCTCTGACACTTGTTATTTCCTGTCTGCTTCCTTCTAGCCATGCTGACCACAGTGAGCTGCCATGGCCTTGCAGTTTGGATTTGCATTTTCCTGAGACTTCATGATGGTGAACAAGTTTTCATGCACCTACTGGCCCTCTTTCTGTCTTCTTCGGAGAAATCTCTGCTTCCATCTTTTGACCAGGTTTTCATTGGCTTGTTTTTTTTCTTGTGGAGACGTGCGAGTTGATTGTATCTTTGGGCTTTTCACCCCTTGTCCGATGTGTGGTTTGCAAACATCCTCTCCCAATTGTTGTGGTGTCTTAGTATTCAGTTGATGGTTTCCTTGAGTGGGCAGAAGTGTGTGCATTTGATGTGGTCCCGTTTGTTTCTTGTTTCCTTTGTTGCCCTTGCCCAGTCAGACATGCTTCTTCCAAATAGGCGGCTCAGACAGATGGCAAAGAGCACTCTGCCTAGGTCTTCTCCTACAAGGTTCACGGTTTCAAGTCTGCCATTCAAGGCTTTAATCCACTTCAGGTGGTGTGTGTGCCAGGTGTAACATCATGGTGTACTCTCGTTGTGTTCCATGTGGCTGTGCAGGCTTCCCAGCACCGTTTATTGTAGAGACTCTCCTTTCTCCGCTGTCTCCACTTGGCTCCCTGGTCCAAAATGGGCTGTCCATGTAAGTTTGAGTTGGGCTCTGGGCTCTCAATTGTTTTGCATGGGTCTTCATGCCTGTTTTGGGGCCCAGACTGTGCCGTTTCGGTACCTAGCGCTTCGTCCTCTATGTTGAAATCAGAAATTGTGACACGTGCTGCTTTGTTCGTTTTCCTGAGGATTCCTTTGCCTAGTCAGGGTCTCGTGTTGCTGGCTAGAAACTTTAGGATTCTCTCTTCTTCTCTGTGGCAAATACTGCTGCAACTTTGACTGGGATTGCATGGAATCCAGAGATTCCTTACTGCGGTATGAACCTTTCAAGTGTGTTAATCCTTCCATTCCTAGATCCCTCGATATCTTTTTTTTTCTTGTGTCTTCTTGAGTTTCTTTCCCCAAAGGTTTGCTAGTTTTTGAATTAACATAGAATTCACCTGTTTTGCTAAGGTTATTCACAGAGATCCTATTCTTCGTAATGGCAAGCTCCTGTTTTTTTGTTTTTTTTTTCCTTAGCTTCAGTTTTTCTATTCTTTGCAACTTTTAATTGGTTTTGTTTTGGCACAAGTGCATTGCTGTGCTCACATCTGCTGGCAATGCTCCTGTATTTGCTGTGGAAGTCTGGCCCTGTCCAACGTCCCTTCCCATCTGCCTCTACTCTACCTCGGACGCCTGCACCAGAACAACTGAAGCAGTGGTGAGGAGGCCCAAACCGAGGATTCCACCCAGCCCATACTGGGCCACAGACCCAGAAGGTGCGGACCTCACCACTGCACCACCGGCCGGCCACTTACATGTTCAGTGGCAACGTGCAGTTGAGTGCAACGGGAGTTAAATATACTAGTGAGCCCAACTCTAGCACTGTGTAGATGAGGCTAGGTTGTTTTTCGGGTCCATTGTGATGTCAGAGGATTTGTCATAATTGTGTCTCTGAGGTCCAGCATGCTTCCTGGATACAGGTTTCAGAGCCTGCTTGGAGCAGTCTCATAACTCACCCTTCCCAGTTAGCCCATGCTTGACCTTCGCTGCCGTTTTTTGCCTTGTGAATTTCTCTGACTTTCAAACGTTCCAGCAGAGTCTGTCTAAAGACGGACATCATCTTTCATTGTGGATAATTCAGGTGTGATTTCTGTTCACCTTCCATTTTCTGGGTCCTCTTTTTCTTTTCCATAGTATACTCGTCATGGTCTTTCTCAGCTATCTCCCTTAGACATGCTTATCAGTCCGTTCTCCTTCATTCCGAGGGATTAGTTTGTATTTCTTTAATCGCTGTATGTTCTCTAGGGTGAGGTGTGAGTGCTTTCGTGACTCTTGGTTGTTGTCCTTGAATTTGCACCGGTCACTTGTAGGACTCTTGGCTACCCTAGCCAAGGTCAAACTAAGCACTGAGAACACGTGGTCATGTGGGTTGGTTTGACATCCTGAGATCAGAAACTCCAAATTCGAGGTGGTCCTGGCAACCCCCTTCACGGACACAATGTTTCCAAGACAACTTAGACAAATCGGATGAATTCCACTCTCCAGGAAAGATATTTTTCTGTCTCTTTTCCGGATTTGGGAAGTTTCGAACTTGACCCCTGATCCTTGAACGTTCCCCTAGATTCCGTCCAGATACGGGCTTACTTAATTTTTATAGGGTGTGCCATTTGTTTGCCCTACATCCTCTACCCTGGCCTGTTTATTTTTCTTGAAACACAACTGTAAAGTTCTAATTTTCGTGCAACTTCCTTACATATGGTGTCAAAACACATAATCAATAATCCTTCTACGGCAAGAGGTAGGGGGAGAGAATTTCGATGGAGGCAAACAGAGCACACTAGCCTGGGAGGGCAGCCTTCACGAAGGAACGAAGCCCTGTGGAAGAGGGTGCTTTTCAGCACCCTTGTAGAGCACTTCCAAACAAAGAGACATACCCCAAGCGTGACAGGGCTCCATTCCTTCAAGGCTTCCAAGACATCTCTTGGGACACATTACCATGTGCCCAGTGGGCCCACGTGACACCAGAGCTTCGGAAAAAGAGACTGACCTGCAAAGAATGCTATGGGCCTTGGAAAGGAGGCATCGATTCTTCTCTTCAATGTCCTCAAGACATCTTTCTTGACTTTGCATTATGCTTAAGGCACAAGGGCACTGTAGGTGTGATGAACGCCAAGTCCGGCCACTTGTTTCCAATGAAGTTGCAAGCTTGAATCAGCATGACCTCCCCATAGACTTGAATAGATGACAATGTTCTCCTCTCCGTGCCTGTCCCTCTATTCTCACTTGTGGCCTAGGGTTCCTTTCTTATCCCTTGCATCAGACTCTGTTTTATCTCTTCTAGTTTCTGTGCCTGCTTTCTGTTTGCCAAACCTGTTTCTGGGTATCTGTCCCTTTAATAGCCTAGCCTAGGCCAATCCTCAGACTGTAACCATGCGGCCACCCTGGGGGACATGTTCACCGTGATGTCATAAGCGACCTCAAAATTCGAAGTTGTCCTGACAACCTCCGTGCACACAGAGTTTCACAGCCATCTCAGACCAGTCTGACTCCTCACCCTGTCTAGGTAGGATAGTTTTCCTTTTTCTGCAATTGTTGTCAGTTTCTATCTTTCTCCTTGAACTTCGAAAGGGCTCCTACATTCTCTCTAGACACTGGTGTCACTCCTGTAAGATTATCCTGGGTTTTATCTCTTATATCTTGGGTAGATGGCAAAATGGGTGGACCTTACCCAGAAAAAGTCCTGGACTCCCTCACAAGTTGAAGTTGCCCAGGGAATGTTCTGATGCACAATGATGGTGTCATCTCGTGGCACTCTGCCAATTCCACCTTGGCAGGTCACAAGTTTTCCTTCCTTCTGCCTTTGGGAAGTGTACCAGATACTTCCATAGATTGTAATATTCTTATGGTTCCTTTTCTTGTGCGTATTGATAACGTATCCTCACAATTGCTGCTTATTTATGATCTCTGCCCGCACCATACCATGAAATCTATATTTCCTAACACTACTAATGTGATATGCACTCGTAATGTGAAACAGTGAGGCCCGGGCCGCCCAAGCGGAATGTGGGCACTTACCTGCTCCACCACAGGGCCGGCCCTGAATTGTACTTTTGGACCAACCTTTTGCCTGAACTTGGGAAGACGTGGGCCTGTTTGGATTATTCGTGAAGGTGATTAGTAATAACATCATGGACGGTAACATTTTCCGTTCGTTCATGGGTTTAGGACTGATCATGTTCTCTTCGTAGTATTCCTCTTCACCTATTTGGAATGGTCTGCCTTTCTGTAGCATCTGTAAGCATTTGGAGGTGATTTTCCATCCTTGGAAGTTCACCTTCCGTAAACTCTTTCCGCCCCCAAAGCTTTATGACATCATTCTGGACCCCTTTTTGGATTTTTGATTTGAGGTGAATTTATAGCCATGACCCTGCATTAGAACGTACTATAACTTCCAGATTCACATCCTCATTGCTTTAGACTTCTGTGTAGCTTACATCATCTTCACCAGTGTAAGACTAATCACAGGCCCTCACCACACACTTGTGCCTAATCTTCTCTTTCACCCTCCGTCACCGCCCCTCTTTGCCTCTGGGAGCCCGCATACAAATGTTCAGTGCCACCTGTTGGTTAGTGCTTGCTTTTTCTTCGCCTTGTAAGTGAGATTCTATGGTATTTGAATTTCTCACTGGGGCTTGTTACACTTCCCCTAAAACCCTCACAGCCATTCTGGTGGTCACAAATGGCTGGATTGCATCATTTGTTCCGGCTGAGTGGTATACCATTGTGTGGCTATAGCCCATCTTCCTTCTCCAATCATCCCTTGCTGGACACCAGGGTGCTTTCCAAGTCTTGGATATCAGGAGTAAGACTGTGGTGAACACAGCCATGCACATGTCTTTATGCGGTAGTCTTTCTGACTGTTTTGGATAAGCAAGCGGCAGATTAATAGCTGGGTCATACGGGACATGGATACTTAAATTTCTGAGGCAGTTCCACACCTTTGGCATCGTGGCTGCACCGGGTTACACTCCCACCAGCAGTGCAGGAGGCTTCCCTTCTCTGCACCTCCTCTCTGACACTTGTTATTTCCTGTCTGCTTCCTTCTAGCCATGCTGACCACAGTGAGCTGCCATGGCCTTGCAGTTTGGATTTGCATTTTCCTGAGACTTCATGATGGTGAACAAGTTTTCATGCACCTACTGGCCCTCTTTCTGTCTTCTTCGGAGAAATCTCTGCTTCCATCTTTTGACCAGGTTTTCATTGGCTTGTTTTTTTTCTTGTGGAGACGTGCGAGTTGATTGTATCTTTGGGCTTTTCACCCCTTGTCCGATGTGTGGTTTGCAAACATCCTCTCCCAATTGTTGTGGTGTCTTAGTATTCAGTTGATGGTTTCCTTGAGTGGGCAGAAGTGTGTGCATTTGATGTGGTCCCGTTTGTTTCTTGTTTCCTTTGTTGCCCTTGCCCAGTCAGACATGCTTCTTCCAAATAGGCGGCTCAGACAGATGGCAAAGAGCACTCTGCCTAGGTCTTCTCCTACAAGGTTCACGGTTTCAAGTCTGCCATTCAAGGCTTTAATCCACTTCAGGTGATGTGTGTGCCAGGTGTAACATCATGGTGTACTCTCGTTGTGTTCCATGTGGCTGTGCAGGCTTCCCAGCACCGTTTATTGTAGAGACTCTCCTTTCTCCGCTGTCTCCACTTGGCTCCCTGGTCCAAAATGGGCTGTCCATGTAAGTTTGAGTTGGGCTCTGGGCTCTCAATTGTTTTGCATGGGTCTTCATGCCTGTTTTGTGGCCCAGACTGTGCCGTTTCGGTACCTCGCGCTTCGTCCTCTATGTTGAAATCAGAAATTGTGACACGTGCTGCTTTGTTCGTTTTCCTGAGGATTCCTTTGCCTAGTCAGGGTCTCGCGTTGCTGGCTAGAAACTTTAGGATTCTCTCTTCTTCTCTGTGGCAAATACTGCTGCAACTTTGACTGGGATTGCATGGAATCCAGAGATTCCTTACTGCGGTATGAACCTTTCAAGTGTGTTAATCCTTCCATTCCTAGATCCCTCGATATCTTTTTTTTTCTTGTGTCTTCTTGAGTTTCTTTCCCCAAAGGTTTGCTAGTTTTTGAATTAACATAGAATTCACCTGTTTTGCTAAGGTTATTCACAGAGATCCTATTCTTCGTAATGGCAAGCTCCTGTTTTTTTGTTTTTTTTTTCCTTAGCTTCAGTTTTTCTATTCTTTGCAACTTTTAATTGGTTTTGTTTTGGCACAAGTGCATTGCTGTGCTCACATCTGCTGGCAATGCTCCTGTATTTGCTGTGGAAGTCTGGCCCTGTCCAACGTCCCTTCCCATCTGCCTCTACTCTACCTCGGACGCCTGCACCAGAACAACTGAAGCAGTGGTGAGGAGGCCCAAACCGAGGATTCCACCCAGCCCATACTGGGCCACAGACCCAGAAGGTGCGGACCTCACCACTGCACCACCGGCCGGCCACTTACATGTTCAGTGGCAACGTGCAGTTGAGTGCAATGGGAGTTAAATATACTAGTGAGCCCAACTCTAGCACTGTGTAGATGAGGCTAGGTTGTTTTTCGGGTCCATTGTGATGTCAGAGGATTTGTCATAATTGTGTCTCTGAGGTCCAGCATGCTTCCTGGATACAGGTTTCAGAGCCTGCTTGGAGCAGTCTCATAACTCACCCTTCCCAGTTAGCCCATGCTTGACCTTCGCTGCCGTTTTTTGCCTTGTGAATTTCTCTGACTTTCAAACGTTCCAGCAGAGTCTGTCTAAAGACGGACATCATCTTTCATTGTGGATAATTCAGGTGTGATTTCTGTTCACCTTCCATTTTCTGGGTCCTCTTTTTCTTTTCCATAGTATACTCGTCATGGTCTTTCTCAGCTATCTCCCTTAGACATGCTTATCAGTCCGTTCTCCTTCATTCCAAGGGATTAGTTTGTATTTCTTTAATCGCTGTATGTTCTCTAGGGTGAGGTGTGAGTGCTTTCGTGACTCTTGGTTGTTGTCCTTGAATTTGCACCGGTCACTTGTAGGACTCTTGGCTACCCTAGCCTAGGTCAAACTAAGCACTGAGAACACGTGGTCATGTGGGTTGGTTTGACATCCTGAGATCAGAAACTCCAAATTCGAGGTGGTCCTGGCAACCCCCTTCACGGACACAATGTTTCCAAGACAACTTAGACAAATCGGATGAATTCCACTCTCCAGGAAAGATATTTTTCTGTCTCTTTTCCGGATTTGGGAAGTTTCGAACTTGACCCCTGATCCTTGAACGTTCCCCTAGATTCCGTCCAGATACGGGCTTACTTAATTTTTATAGGGTGTGCCATTTGTTTGCCCTACATCCTCTACCCTGGCCTGTTTATTTTTCTTGAAACACAACTGTAAAGTTCTAATTTTCGTGCAACTTCCTTACATATGGTGTCAAAACACATAATCAATAATCCTTCTACGGCAAGAGGTAGGGGGAGAGAATTTCGATGGAGGCAAACAGAGCACACTAGCCTGGGAGGGCAGCCTTCACGAAGGAACGAAGCCCTGTGGAAGAGGGTGCTTTTCAGCACCCTTGTAGAGCACTTCCAAACAAAGAGACATACCCCAAGCGTGACAGGGCTCCATTCCTTCAAGGCTTCCAAGACATCTCTTGGGACACATTACCATGTGCCCAGTGGGCCCACGTGACACCAGAGCTTCGGAAAAAGAGACTGACCTGCAAAGAATGCTATGGGCCTTGGAAAGGAGGCATCGATTCTTCTCTTCAATGTCCTCAAGACATCTTTCTTGACTTTGCATTATGCTTAAGGCACAAGGGCACTGTAGGTGTGATGAACGCCAAGTCCGGCCACTTGTTTCCAATGAAGTTGCAAGCTTGAATCAGCATGACCTCCCCATAGACTTGAATAGATGACAATGTTCTCCTCTCCGTGCCTGTCCCTCTATTCTCACTTGTGGCCTAGGGTTCCTTTCTTATCCCTTGCATCAGACTCTGTTTTATCTCTTCTAGTTTCTGTGCCTGCTTTCTGTTTGCCAAACCTGTTTCTGGGTATCTGTCCCTTTAATAGCCTAGCCTAGGCCAATCCTCAGACTGTAACCATGCGGCCACCCTGGGGGACATGTTCACCGTGATGTCATAAGCGACCTCAAAATTCGAAGTTGTCCTGACAACCTCCGTGCACACAGAGTTTCACAGCCATCTCAGACCAGTCTGACTCCTCACCCTGTCTAGGTAGGATAGTTTTCCTTTTTCTGCAATTGTTGTCAGTTTCTATCTTTCTCCTTGAACTTCGAAAGGGCTCCTACATTCTCTCTAGACACTGGTTTCACTCCTGTAAGATTATCCTGGGTTTTATCTCTTATATCTTGGGTAGATGGCAAAATGGGTGGACCTTACCCAGAAAAAGTCCTGGACTCCCTCACAAGTTGAAGTTGCCCAGGGAATGTTCTGATGCACAATGATGGTGTCATCTCGTGGCACTCTGCCAATTCCACCTTGGCAGGTCACAAGTTTTCCTTCCTTCTGCCTTTGGGAAGTGTACCAGATACTTCCATAGATTGTAATATTCTTATGGTTCCTTTTCTTGTGCGTATTGATAACGTATCCTCACAATTGCTGCTTATTTGTGATCTCTGCCCGCACCATACCATGAAATCTATATTTCCTAACACTACTAATGTGATATGCACTCGTAATGTGAAACAGTGAGGCCCGGGCCGCCCAAGCGGAATGTGGGCACTTACCTGCTCCACCACAGGGCCGGCCCTGAATTGTACTTTTGGACCAACCTTTTGCCTGAACTTGGGAAGACGTGGGCCTGTTTGGATTATTCGTGAAGGTGATTAGTAATAACATCATGGACGGTAACATTTTCCGTTCGTTCATGGGTTTAGGACTGATCATGTTCTCTTCGTAGTATTCCTCTTCACCTATTTGGAATGGTCTGCCTTTCTGTAGCATCTGTAAGCATTTGGAGGTGATTTTCCATCCTTGGAAGTTCACCTTCTGTAAACTCTTTCCGCCCCCAAAGCTTTATGACATCATTCTGGACCCCTTTTTGGATTTTTGATTTGAGGTGAACTTATAGCCATGACCCTGCATTAGAACGTACTATAACTTCCAGATTCACATCCTCATTGCTTTAGACTTCTGTGTAGCTTACATCATCTTCACCAGTGTAAGACTAATCACAGGCCCTCACCACACACTTGTGCCTAATCTTCTCTTTCACCTTCCGTCACCGCCCCTCTTTGCCTCTGGGAGCCCGCATACAAATGTTCAGTGCCACCTGTTGGTTAGTGCTTGCTTTTTCTTCGCCTTGTAAGTGAGATTCTATGGTATTTGAATTTCTCACTGGGGCTTGTTACACTTCCCCTAAAACCCTCACAGCCATTCTGGTGGTCACAAATGGCTGGATTGCATCATTTGTTCCGGCTGAGTGGTATACCATTGTGTGGCTATAGCCCATCTTCCTTCTCCAATCATCCCTTGCTGGACACCAGGGTGCTTTCCAAGTCTTGGATATCAGGAGTAAGACTGTGGTGAACACAGCCATGCACATGTCTTTATGCGGTAGTCTTTCTGACTGTTTTGGATAAGCAAGCGGCAGATTAATAGCTGGGTCATACGGGACATGGATACTTAAATTTCTGAGGCAGTTCCACACCTTTGGCATCGTGGCTGCACCGGGTTACACTCCCACCAGCAGTGCAGGAGGCTTCCCTTCTCTCCACCTCCTCTCTGACACTTGTTATTTCCTGTCTGCTTCCTTCTAGCCATGCTGACCACAGTGAGCTGCCATGGCCTTGCAGTTTAGATTTGCATTTTCCTGAGACTTCATGATGGTGAACAAGTTTTCATGCACCTACTGGCCCTCTTTCTGTCTTCTTCGGAGAAATCTCTGCTTCCATCTTTTGACCAGGTTTTCATTGGCTTGTTTTTTTTCTTGTGGAGACGTGCGAGTTGATTGTATCTTTGGGCTTTTCACCCCTTGTCCGATGTGTGGTTTGCAAACATCCTCTCCCAATTGTTGTGGTGTCTTAGTATTCAGTTGATGGTTTCCTTGAGTGGGCAGAAGTGTGTGCATTTGATGTGGTCCCGTTTGTTTCTTGTTTCCTTTGTTGCCCTTGCCCAGTCAGACATGCTTCTTCCAAATAGGCGGCTCAGACAGATGGCAAAGAGCACTCTGCCTAGGTCTTCTCCTACAAGGTTCACGGTTTCAAGTCTGCCATTCAAGGCTTTAATCCACTTCAGGTGGTGTGTGTGCCAGGTGTAACATCATGGTGTACTCTCGTTGTGTTCCATGTGGCTGTGCAGGCTTCCCAGCACCGTTTATTGTAGAGACTCTCCTTTCTCCGCTGTCTCCACTTGGCTCCCTGGTCCAAAATGGGCTGTCCATGTAAGTTTGAGTTGGGCTCTGGGCTCTCAATTGTTTTGCATGGGTCTTCATGCCTGTTTTGGGGCCCAGACTGTGCCGTTTCGGTACCTCGCGCTTCGTCCTCTATGTTGAAATCAGAAATTGTGACACGTGCTGCTTTGTTCGTTTTCCTGAGGATTCCTTTGCCTAGTCAGGGTCTCGCGTTGCTGGCTAGAAACTTTAGGATTCTCTCTTCTTCTCTGTGGCAAATACTGCTGCAACTTTGACTGGGATTGCATGGAATCCAGAGATTCCTTACTGCGGTATGAACCTTTCAAGTGTGTTAATCCTTCCATTCCTAGATCCGTCGATATCTTTTTTTTTCTTGTGTCTTCTTGAGTTTCTTTCCCCAAAGGTTTGCTAGTTTTTGAATTAACATAGAATTCACCTGTTTTGCTAAGGTTATTCACAGAGATCCTATTCTTCGTAATGGCAAGCTCCTGTTTTTTTTTTTTTTTTTTCCCTTAGCTTCAGTTTTTCTATTCTTTGCAACTTTTAATTGGTTTTGTTTTGGCACAAGTGCATTGCTGTGCTCACATCTGCTGGCAATGCTCCTGTATTTGCTGTGGAAGTCTGGCCCTGTCCAACGTCCCTTCCCATCTGCCTCTACTCTACCTCGGACGCCTGCACCAGAACAACTGAAGCAGTGGTGAGGAGGCCCAAACCGAGGATTCCACCCAGCCCATACTGGGCCACAGACCCAGAAGGTGCGGACCTCACCACTGCACCACCGGCCGGCCACTTACATGTTCAGTGGCAACGTGCAGTTGAGTGCAACGGGAGTTAAATATACTAGTGAGCCCAACTCTAGCACTGTGTAGATGAGGCTAGGTTGTTTTTCGGGTCCATTGTGATGTCAGAGGATTTGTCATAATTGTGTCTCTGAGGTCCAGCATGCTTCCTGGATACAGGTTTCAGAGCCTGCTTGGAGCAGTCTCATAACTCACCCTTCCCAGTTAGCCCATGCTTGACCTTCGCTGCCGTTTTTTGCCTTGTGAATTTCTCTGACTTTCAAACGTTCCAGCAGAGTCTGTCTAAAGACGGACATCATCTTTCATTGTGGATAATTCAGGTGTGATTTCTGTTCACCTTCCATTTTCTGGGTCCTCTTTTTCTTTTCCATAGTATACTCGTCATGGTCTTTCTCAGCTATCTCCCTTAGACATGCTTATCAGTCCGTTCTCCTTCATTCCAAGGGATTAGTTTGTATTTCTTTAATCGCTGTATGTTCTCTAGGGTGAGGTGTGAGTGCTTTCGTGACTCTTGGTTGTTGTCCTTGAATTTGCACCGGTCACTTGTAGGACTCTTGGCTACCCTAGCCAAGGTCAAACTAAGCACTGAGAACACGTGGTCATGTGGGTTGGTTTGACATCCTGAGATCAGAAACTCCAAATTCGAGGTGGTCCTGGCAACCCCCTTCACGGACACAATGTTTCCAAGACAACTTAGACAAATCGGATGAATTCCACTCTCCAGGAAAGATATTTTTCTGTCTCTTTTCCGGATTTGGGAAGTTTCGAACTTGACCCCTGATCCTTGAACATTCCCCTAGATTCCGTCCAGATACGGGCTTACTTAATTTTTATAGGGTGTGCCATTTGTTTGCCCTACATCCTCTACCCTGGCCTGTTTATTTTTCTTGAAACACAACTGTAAAGTTCTAATTTTCGTGCAACTTCCTTACATATGGTGTCAAAACACATAATCAATAATCCTTCTACGGCAAGAGGTAGGGGGAGAGAATTTCGATGGAGGCAAACAGAGCACACTAGCCTGGGAGGGCAGCCTTCACGAAGGAACGAAGCCCTGTGGAAGAGGGTGCTTTTCAGCACCCTTGTAGAGCACTTCCAAACAAAGAGACATACCCCAAGCGTGACAGGGCTCCATTCCTTCAAGGCTTCCAAGACATCTCTTGGGACACATTACCATGTGCCCAGTGGGCCCACGTGACACCAGAGCTTCGGAAAAAGAGACTGACCTGCAAAGAATGCTATGGGCCTTGGAAAGGAGGCATCGATTCTTCTCTTCAATGTCCTCAAGACATCTTTCTTGACTTTGCATTATGCTTAAGGCACAAGGGCACTGTAGGTGTGATGAACCCCAAGTCCGGCCACTTGTTTCCAATGAAGTTGCAAGCTTGAATCAGCATGACCTCCCCATAGACTTGAATAGATGACAATGTTCTCCTCTCCGTGCCTGTCCCTCTATTCTCACTTGTGGCCTAGGGTTCCTTTCTTATCCCTTGCATCAGACTCTGTTTTATCTCTTCTAGTTTCTGTGCCTGCTTTCTGTTTGCCAAACCTGTTTCTGGGTATCTGTCCCTTTAATAGCCTAGCCTAGGCCAATCCTCAGACTGTAACCATGCGGCCACCCTGGGGGACATGTTCACCGTGATGTCATAAGCGACCTCAAAATTCGAAGTTGTCCTGACAACCTCCGTGCACACAGAGTTTCACAGCCATCTCAGACCAGTCTGACTCCTCACCCTGTCTAGGTAGGATAGTTTTCCTTTTTCTGCAATTGTTGTCAGTTTCTATCTTTCTCCTTGAACTTCGAAAGGGCTCCTACATTCTCTCTAGACACTGGTGTCACTCCTGTAAGATTATCCTGGGTTTTATCTCTTATATCTTGGGTAGATGGCAAAATGGGTGGACCTTACCCAGAAAAAGTCCTGGACTCCCTCACAAGTTGAAGTTGCCCAGGGAATGTTCTGATGCACAATGATGGTGTCATCTCGTGGCACTCTGCCAATTCCACCTTGGCAGGTCACAAGTTTTCCTTCCTTCTGCCTTTGGGAAGTGTACCAGATACTTCCATAGATTGTAATATTCTTATGGTTCCTTTTCTTGTGCGTATTGATAACGTATCCTCACAATTGCTGCTTATTTATGATCTCTGCCCGCACCATACCATGAAATCTATATTTCCTAACACTACTAATGTGATATGCACTCGTAATGTGAAACAGTGAGGCCCGGGCCGCCCAAGCGGAATGTGGGCACTTACCTGCTCCACCACAGGGCCGGCCCTGAATTGTACTTTTGGACCAACCTTTTGCCTGAACTTGGGAAGACGTGGGCCTGTTTGGATTATTCGTGAAGGTGATTAGTAATAACATCATGGACGGTAACATTTTCCGTTCGTTCATGGGTTTAGGACTGATCATGTTCTCTTCGTAGTATTCCTCTTCACCTATTTGGAATGGTCTGCCTTTCTGTAGCATCTGTAAGCATTTGGAGGTGATTTTCCATCCTTGGAAGTTCACCTTCTGTAAACTCTTTCCGCCCCCAAAGCTTTATGACATCATTCTGGACCCCTTTTTGGATTTTTGATTTGAGGTGAATTTATAGCCATGACCCTGCATTAGAACGTACTATAACTTCCAGATTCACATCCTCATTGCTTTAGACTTCTGTGTAGCTTACATCATCTTCACCAGTGTAAGACTAATCACAGGCCCTCACCACACACTTGTGCCTAATCTTCTCTTTCACCTTCCGTCACCGCCCCTCTTTGCCTCTGGGAGCCCGCATACAAATGTTCAGTGCCACCTGTTGGTTAGTGCTTGCTTTTTCTTCGCCTTGTAAGTGAGATTCTATGGTATTTGAATTTCTCACTGGGGCTTGTTACACTTCCCCTAAAACCCTCACAGCCATTCTGGTGGTCACAAATGGCTGGATTGCATCATTTGTTCCGGCTGAGTGGTATACCATTGTGTGGCTATAGCCCATCTTCCTTCTCCAATCATCCCTTGCTGGACACCAGGGTGCTTTCCAAGTCTTGGATATCAGGAGTAAGACTGTGGTGAACACAGCCATGCACATGTCTTTATGCGGTAGTCTTTCTGACTGTTTTGGATAAGCAAGCGGCAGATTAATAGCTGGGTCATACGGGACATGGATACTTAAATTTCTGAGGCAGTTCCACACCTTTGGCATCGTGGCTGCACCGGGTTACACTCCCACCAGCAGTGCAGGAGGCTTCCCTTCTCTCCACCTCCTCTCTGACACTTGTTATTTCCTGTCTGCTTCCTTCTAGCCATGCTGACCACAGTGAGCTGCCATGGCCTTGCAGTTTGGATTTGCATTTTCCTGAGACTTCATGATGGTGAACAAGTTTTCATGCACCTACTGGCCCTCTTTCTGTCTTCTTCGGAGAAATCTCTGCTTCCATCTTTTGACCAGGTTTTCATTGGCTTGTTTTTTTTCTTGTGGAGACGTGCGAGTTGATTGTATCTTTGGGCTTTTCACCCCTTGTCCGATGTGTGGTTTGCAAACATCCTCTCCCAATTGTTGTGGTGTCTTAGTATTCAGTTGATGGTTTCCTTGAGTGGGCAGAAGTGTGTGCATTTGATGTGGTCCCGTTTGTTTCTTGTTTCCTTTGTTGCCCTTGCCCAGTCAGACATGCTTCTTCCAAATAGGCGGCTCAGACAGATGGCAAAGAGCACTCTGCCTAGGTCTTCTCCTACAAGGTTCACGGTTTCAAGTCTGCCATTCAAGGCTTTAATCCACTTCAGGTGGTGTGTGTGCCAGGTGTAACATCATGGTGTACTCTCGTTGTGTTCCATGTGGCTGTGCAGGCTTCCCAGCACCGTTTATTGTAGAGACTCTCCTTTCTCCGCTGTCTCCACTTGGCTCCCTGGTCCAAAATGGGCTGTCCATGTAAGTTTGAGTTGGGCTCTGGGCTCTCAATTGTTTTGCATGGGTCTTCATGCCTGTTTTGGGGCCCAGACTGTGCCGTTTCGGTACCTCGCGCTTCGTCCTCTATGTTGAAATCAGAAATTGTGACACGTGCTGCTTTGTTCGTTTTCCTGAGGATTCCTTTGCCTAGTCAGGGTCTCGCGTTGCTGGCTAGAAACTTTAGGATTCTCTCTTCTTCTCTGTGGCAAATACTGCTGCAACTTTGACTGGGATTGCATGGAATCCAGAGATTCCTTACTGCGGTATGAACCTTTCAAGTGTGTTAATCCTTCCATTCCTAGATCCGTCGATATCTTTTTTTTTCTTGTGTCTTCTTGAGTTTCTTTCCCCAAAGGTTTGCTAGTTTTTGAATTAACATAGAATTCACCTGTTTTGCTAAGGTTATTCACAGAGATCCTATTCTTCGTAATGGCAAGCTCCTGTTTTTTTTTTTTTTTTTTTTCCCTTAGCTTCAGTTTTTCTGTTCTTTGCAACTTTTAATTGGTTTTGTTTTGGCACAAGTGCATTGCTGTGCTCACATCTGCTGGCAATGCTCCTGTATTCGCTGTGGAAGTCTGGCCCTGTCCAACGTCCCTTCCCATCTGCCTCTACTCTACCTCGGACGCCTGCACCAGAACAACTGAAGCAGTGGTGAGGAGGCCCAAACCGAGGATTCCACCCAGCCCATACTGGGCCACAGACCCAGAAGGTGCGGACCTCACCACTGCACCACCGGCCGGCCACTTACATGTTCAGTGGCAACGTGCAGTTGAGTGCAACGGGAGTTAAATATACTAGTGAGCCCAACTCTAGCACTGTGTAGATGAGGCTAGGTTGTTTTTCGGGTCCATTGTGATGTCAGAGGATTTGTCATAATTGTGTCTCTGAGGTCCAGCATGCTTCCTGGATACAGGTTTCAGAGCCTGCTTGGAGCAGTCTCATAACTCACCCTTCCCAGTTAGCCCATGCTTGACCTTCGCTGCCGTTTTTTGGCTTGTGAATTTCTCTGACTTTCAAACGTTCCAGCAGAGTCTGTCTAAAGACGGACATCATCTTTCATTGTGGATAATTCAGGTGTGATTTCTGTTCACCTTCCATTTTCTGGGTCCTCTTTTTCTTTTCCATAGTATACTCGTCATGGTCTTTCTCAGCTATCTCCCTTAGACATGCTTATCAGTCCGTTCTCCTTCATTCCAAGGGATTAGTTTGTATTTCTTTAATCGCTGTATGTTCTCTAGGGTGAGGTGTGAGTGCTTTCGTGACTCTTGGTTGTTGTCCTTGAATTTGCACCGGTCACTTGTAGGACTCTTGGCTACCCTAGCCTAGGTCAAACTAAGCACTGAGAACACGTGGTCATGTGGGTTGGTTTGACATCCTGAGATCAGAAACTCCAAATTCGAGGTGGTCCTGGCAACCCCCTTCACGGACACAATGTTTCCAAGACAACTTAGACAAATCGGATGAATTCCACTCTCCAGGAAAGATATTTTTCTGTCTCTTTTCCGGATTTGGGAAGTTTCGAACTTGACCCCTGATCCTTGAACGTTCCCCTAGATTCCGTCCAGATACGGGCTTACTTAATTTTTATAGGGTGTGCCATTTGTTTGCCCTACATCCTCTACCCTGGCCTGTTTATTTTTCTTGAAACACAACTGTAAAGTTCTAATTTTCGTGCAACTTCCTTACATATGGTGTCAAAACACATAATCAATAATCCTTCTACGGCAAGAGGTAGGGGGAGAGAATTTCGATGGAGGCAAACAGAGCACACTAGCCTGGGAGGGCAGCCTTCACGAAGGAACGAAGCCCTGTGGAAGAGGGTGCTTTTCAGCACCCTTGTAGAGCACTTCCAAACAAAGAGACATACCCCAAGCGTGACAGGGCTCCATTCCTTCAAGGCTTCCAAGACATCTCTTGGGACACATTACCATGTGCCCAGTGGGCCCACGTGACACCAGAGCTTCGGAAAAAGAGACTGACCTTCAAAGAATGCTATGGGCCTTGGAAAGGAGGCATCGATTCTTCTCTTCAATGTCCTCAAGACATCTTTCTTGACTTTGCATTATGCTTAAGGCACAAGGGCACTGTAGGTGTGATGAACGCCAAGTCCGGCCACTTGTTTCCAATGAAGTTGCAAGCTTGAATCAGCATGACCTCCCCATAGACTTGAATAGATGACAATGTTCTCCTCTCCGTGCCTGTCCCTCTATTCTCACTTGTGGCCTAGGGTTCCTTTCTTATCCCTTGCATCAGACTCTGTTTTATCTCTTCTAGTTTCTGTGCCTGCTTTCTGTTTGCCAAACCTGTTTCTGGGTATCTGTCCCTTTAATAGCCTAGCCTAGGCCAATCCTCAGACTGTAACCATGCGGCCACCCTGGGGGACATGTTCACCGTGATGTCATAAGCGACCTCAAAATTCGAAGTTGTCCTGACAACCTCCGTGCACACAGAGTTTCACAGCCATCTCAGACCAGTCTGACTCCTCACCCTGTCTAGGTAGGATAGTTTTCCTTTTTCTGCAATTGTTGTCAGTTTCTATCTTTCTCCTTGAACTTCGAAAGGGCTCCTACATTCTCTCTAGACACTGGTGTCACTCCTGTAAGATTATCCTGGGTTTTATCTCTTATATCTTGGGTAGATGGCAAAATGGGTGGACCTTACCCAGAAAAAGTCCTGGACTCCCTCACAAGTTGAAGTTGCCCAGGGAATGTTCTGATGCACAATGATGGTGTCATCTCGTGGCACTCTGCCAATTCCACCTTGGCAGGTCACAAGTTTTCCTTCCTTCTGCCTTTGGGAAGTGTACCAGATACTTCCATAGATTGTAATATTCTTATGGTTCCTTTTCTTGTGCGTATTGATAACGTATCCTCACAATTGCTGCTTATTTATGATCTCTGCCCGCACCATACCATGAAATCTATATTTCCTAACACTACTAATGTGATATGCACTCGTAATGTGAAACAGTGAGGCCCGGGCCGCCCAAGCGGAATGTGGGCACTTACCTGCTCCACCACAGGGCCGGCCCTGAATTGTACTTTTGGACCAACCTTTTGCCTGAACTTGGGAAGACGTGGGCCTGTTTGGATTATTCGTGAAGGTGATTAGTAATAACATCATGGACGGTAACATTTTCCGTTCGTTCATGGGTTTAGGACTGATCATGTTCTCTTCGTAGTATTCCTCTTCACCTATTTGGAATGGTCTGCCTTTCTGTAGCATCTGTAAGCATTTGGAGGTGATTTTCCATCCTTGGAAGTTCACCTTCTGTAAACTCTTTCCGCCCCCAAAGCTTTATGACATCATTCTGGACCCCTTTTTGGATTTTTGATTTGAGGTGAATTTATAGCCATGACCCTGCATTAGAACGTACTATAACTTCCAGATTCACATCCTCATTGCTTTAGACTTCTGTGTAGCTTACATCATCTTCACCAGTGTAAGACTAATCACAGGCCCTCACCACACACTTGTGCCTAATCTTCTCTTTCACCCTCCGTCACCGCCCCTCTTTGCCTCTGGGAGCCCGCATACAAATGTTCAGTGCCACCTGTTGGTTAGTGCTTGCTTTTTCTTCGCCTTGTAAGTGAGATTCTATGGTATTTGAATTTCTCACTGGGGCTTGTTACACTTCCCCTAAAACCCTCACAGCCATTCTGGTGGTCACAAATGGCTGGATTGCATCATTTGTTCCGGCTGAGTGGTATACCATTGTGTGGCTATAGCCCATCTTCCTTCTCCAATCATCCCTTGCTGGACACCAGGGTGCTTTCCAAGTCTTGGATATCAGGAGTAAGACTGTGGTGAACACAGCCATGCACATGTCTTTATGCGGTAGTCTTTCTGACTTTTTTGGATAAGCAAGCGGCAGATTAATAGCTGGGTCATACGGGACATGGATACTTAAATTTCTGAGGCAGTTCCACACCTTTGGCATCGTGGCTGCACCGGGTTACACTCCCACCAGCAGTGCAGGAGGCTTCCCTTCTCTCCACCTCCTCTCTGACACTTGTTATTTCCTGTCTGCTTCCTTCTAGCCATGCTGACCACAGTGAGCTGCCATGGCCTTGCAGTTTGGATTTGCATTTTCCTGAGACTTCATGATGGTGAACAAGTTTTCATGCACCTACTGGCCCTCTTTCTGTCTTCTTCGGAGAAATCTCTGCTTCCATCTTTTGACCAGGTTTTCATTGGCTTGTTTTTTTTCTTGTGGAGACGTGCGAGTTGATTGTATCTTTGGGCTTTTCACCCCTTGTCCGATGTGTGGTTTGCAAACATCCTCTCCCAATTGTTGTGGTGTCTTAGTATTCAGTTGATGGTTTCCTTGAGTGGGCAGAAGTGTGTGCATTTGATGTGGTCCCGTTTGTTTCTTGTTTCCTTTGTTGCCCTTGCCCAGTCAGACATGCTTCTTCCAAATAGGCGGCTCAGACAGATGGCAAAGAGCACTCTGCCTAGGTCTTCTCCTACAAGGTTCACGGTTTCAAGTCTGCCATTCAAGGCTTTAATCCACTTCAGGTGGTGTGTGTGCCAGGTGTAACATCATGGTGTACTCTCGTTGTGTTCCATGTGGCTGTGCAGGCTTCCCAGCACCGTTTATTGTAGAGACTCTCCTTTCTCCGCTGTCTCCACTTGGCTCCCTGGTCCAAAATGGGCTGTCCATGTAAGTTTGAGTTGGGCTCTGGGCTCTCAATTGTTTTGCATGGGTCTTCATGCCTGTTTTGGGGCCCAGACTGTGCCGTTTCGGTACCTCGCGCTTCGTCCTCTATGTTGAAATCAGAAATTGTGACACGTGCTGCTTTGTTCGTTTTCCTGAGGATTCCTTTGCCTAGTCAGGGTCTCGCGTTGCTGTCTAGAAACTTTAGGATTCTCTCTTCTTCTCTGTGGCAAATACTGCTGCAACTTTGACTGGGATTGCATGGAATCCAGAGATTCCTTACTGCGGTATGAACCTTTCAAGTGTGTTAATCCTTCCATTCCTAGATCCGTCGATATCTTTTTTTTTCTTGTGTCTTCTTGAGTTTCTTTCCCCAAAGGTTTGCTAGTTTTTGAATTAACATAGAATTCACCTGTTTTGCTAAGGTTATTCACAGAGATCCTATTCTTCGTAATGGCAAGCTCCTGTTTTTTTTTTTTTTTTTTTCCCTTAGCTTCAGTTTTTCTGTTCTTTGCAACTTTTAATTGGTTTTGTTTTGGCACAAGTGCATTGCTGTGCTCACATCTGCTGGCAATGCTCCTGTATTCGCTGTGGAAGTCTGGCCCTGTCCAACGTCCCTTCCCATCTGCCTCTACTCTACCTCGGACGCCTGCACCAGAACAACTGAAGCAGTGGTGAGGAGGCCCAAACCGAGGATTCCACCCAGCCCATACTGGGCCACAGACCCAGAAGGTGCGGACCTCACCACTGCACCACCGGCCGGCCACTTACATGTTCAGTGGCAACGTGCAGTTGAGTGCAACGGGAGTTAAATATACTAGTGAGCCCAACTCTAGCACTGTGTAGATGAGGCTAGGTTGTTTTTCGGGTCCATTGTGATGTCAGAGGATTTGTCATAATTGTGTCTCTGAGGTCCAGCATGCTTCCTGGATACAGGTTTCAGAGCCTGCTTGGAGCAGTCTCATAACTCACCCTTCCCAGTTAGCCCATGCTTGACCTTCGCTGCCGTTTTTTGGCTTGTGAATTTCTCTGACTTTCAAACGTTCCAGCAGAGTCTGTCTAAAGACGGACATCATCTTTCATTGTGGATAATTCAGGTGTGATTTCTGTTCACCTTCCATTTTCTGGGTCCTCTTTTTCTTTTCCATAGTATACTCGTCATGGTCTTTCTCAGCTATCTCCCTTAGACATGCTTATCAGTCCGTTCTCCTTCATTCCAAGGGATTAGTTTGTATTTCTTTAATCGCTGTATGTTCTCTAGGGTGAGGTGTGAGTGCTTTCGTGACTCTTGGTTGTTGTCCTTGAATTTGCACCGGTCACTTGTAGGACTCTTGGCTACCCTAGCCTAGGTCAAACTAAGCACTGAGAACACGTGGTCATGTGGGTTGGTTTGACATCCTGAGATCAGAAACTCCAAATTCGAGGTGGTCCTGGCAACCCCCTTCACGGACACAATGTTTCCAAGACAACTTAGACAAATCGGATGAATTCCACTCTCCAGGAAAGATATTTTTCTGTCTCTTTTCCGGATTTGGGAAGTTTCGAACTTGACCCCTGATCCTTGAACGTTCCCCTAGATTCCGTCCAGATACGGGCTTACTTAATTTTTATAGGGTGTGCCATTTGTTTGCCCTACATCCTCTACCCTGGCCTGTTTATTTTTCTTGAAACACAACTGTAAAGTTCTAATTTTCGTGCAACTTCCTTACATATGGTGTCAAAACACATAATCAATAATCCTTCTACGGCAAGAGGTAGGGGGAGAGAATTTCGATGGAGGCAAACAGAGCACACTAGCCTGGGAGGGCAGCCTTCACGAAGGAACGAAGCCCTGTGGAAGAGGGTGCTTTTCAGCACCCTTGTAGAGCACTTCCAAACAAAGAGACATACCCCAAGCGTGACAGGGCTCCATTCCTTCAAGGCTTCCAAGACATCTCTTGGGACACATTACCATGTGCCCAGTGGGCCCACGTGACACCAGAGCTTCGGAAAAAGAGACTGACCTTCAAAGAATGCTATGGGCCTTGGAAAGGAGGCATCGATTCTTCTCTTCAATGTCCTCAAGACATCTTTCTTGACTTTGCATTATGCTTAAGGCACAAGGGCACTGTAGGTGTGATGAACGCCAAGTCCGGCCACTTGTTTCCAATGAAGTTGCAAGCTTGAATCAGCATGACCTCCCCATAGACTTGAATAGATGACAATGTTCTCCTCTCCGTGCCTGTCCCTCTATTCTCACTTGTGGCCTAGGGTTCCTTTCTTATCCCTTGCATCAGACTCTGTTTTATCTCTTCTAGTTTCTGTGCCTGCTTTCTGTTTGCCAAACCTGTTTCTGGGTATCTGTCCCTTTAATAGCCTAGCCTAGGCCAATCCTCAGACTGTAACCATGCGGCCACCCTGGGGGACATGTTCACCGTGATGTCATAAGCGACCTCAAAATTCGAAGTTGTCCTGACAACCTCCGTGCACACAGAGTTTCACAGCCATCTCAGACCAGTCTGACTCCTCACCCTGTCTAGGTAGGATAGTTTTCCTTTTTCTGCAATTGTTGTCAGTTTCTATCTTTCTCCTTGAACTTCGAAAGGGCTCCTACATTCTCTCTAGACACTGGTGTCACTCCTGTAAGATTATCCTGGGTTTTATCTCTTATATCTTGGGTAGATGGCAAAATGGGTGGACCTTACCCAGAAAAAGTCCTGGACTCCCTCACAAGTTGAAGTTGCCCAGGGAATGTTCTGATGCACAATGATGGTGTCATCTCGTGGCACTCTGCCAATTCCACCTTGGCAGGTCACAAGTTTTCCTTCCTTCTGCCTTTGGGAAGTGTACCAGATACTTCCATAGATTGTAATATTCTTATGGTTCCTTTTCTTGTGCGTATTGATAACGTATCCTCACAATTGCTGCTTATTTATGATCTCTGCCCGCACCATACCATGAAATCTATATTTCCTAACACTACTAATGTGATATGCACTCGTAATGTGAAACAGTGAGGCCCGGGCCGCCCAAGCGGAATGTGGGCACTTACCTGCTCCACCACAGGGCCGGCCCTGAATTGTACTTTTGGACCAACCTTTTGCCTGAACTTGGGAAGACGTGGGCCTGTTTGGATTATTCGTGAAGGTGATTAGTAATAACATCATGGACGGTAACATTTTCCGTTCGTTCATGGGTTTAGGACTGATCATGTTCTCTTCGTAGTATTCCTCTTCACCTATTTGGAATGGTCTGCCTTTCTGTAGCATCTGTAAGCATTTGGAGGTGATTTTCCATCCTTGGAAGTTCACCTTCTGTAAACTCTTTCCGCCCCCAAAGCTTTATGACATCATTCTGGACCCCTTTTTGGATTTTTGATTTGAGGTGAATTTATAGCCATGACCCTGCATTAGAACGTACTATAACTTCCAGATTCACATCCTCATTGCTTTAGACTTCTGTGTAGCTTACATCATCTTCACCAGTGTAAGACTAATCACAGGCCCTCACCACACACTTGTGCCTAATCTTCTCTTTCACCCTCCGTCACCGCCCCTCTTTGCCTCTGGGAGCCCGCATACAAATGTTCAGTGCCACCTGTTGGTTAGTGCTTGCTTTTTCTTCGCCTTGTAAGTGAGATTCTATGGTATTTGAATTTCTCACTGGGGCTTGTTACACTTCCCCTAAAACCCTCACAGCCATTCTGGTGGTCACAAATGGCTGGATTGCATCATTTGTTCCGGCTGAGTGGTATACCATTGTGTGGCTATAGCCCATCTTCCTTCTCCAATCATCCCTTGCTGGACACCAGGGTGCTTTCCAAGTCTTGGATATCAGGAGTAAGACTGTGGTGAACACAGCCATGCACATGTCTTTATGCGGTAGTCTTTCTGACTTTTTTGGATAAGCAAGCGGCAGATTAATAGCTGGGTCATACGGGACATGGATACTTAAATTTCTGAGGCAGTTCCACACCTTTGGCATCGTGGCTGCACCGGGTTACACTCCCACCAGCAGTGCAGGAGGCTTCCCTTCTCTCCACCTCCTCTCTGACACTTGTTATTTCCTGTCTGCTTCCTTCTAGCCATGCTGACCACAGTGAGCTGCCATGGCCTTGCAGTTTGGATTTGCATTTTCCTGAGACTTCATGATGGTGAACAAGTTTTCATGCACCTACTGGCCCTCTTTCTGTCTTCTTCGGAGAAATCTCTGCTTCCATCTTTTGACCAGGTTTTCATTGGCTTGTTTTTTTTCTTGTGGAGACGTGCGAGTTGATTGTATCTTTGGGCTTTTCACCCCTTGTCCGATGTGTGGTTTGCAAACATCCTCTCCCAATTGTTGTGGTGTCTTAGTATTCAGTTGATGGTTTCCTTGAGTGGGCAGAAGTGTGTGCATTTGATGTGGTCCCGTTTGTTTCTTGTTTCCTTTGTTGCCCTTGCCCAGTCAGACATGCTTCTTCCAAATAGGCAGCTCAGACAGATGGCAAAGAGCACTCTGCCTAGGTCTTCTCCTACAAGGTTCACGGTTTCAAGTCTGCCATTCAAGGCTTTAATCCACTTCAGGTGGTGTGTGTGCCAGGTGTAACATCATGGTGTACTCTCGTTGTGTTCCATGTGGCTGTGCAGGCTTCCCAGCACCGTTTATTGTAGAGACTCTCCTTTCTCCGCTGTCTCCACTTGGCTCCCTGGTCCAAAATGGGCTGTCCATGTAAGTTTGAGTTGGGCTCTGGGCTCTCAATTGTTTTGCATGGGTCTTCATGCCTGTTTTGGGGCCCAGACTGTGCCGTTTCGGTACCTCGCGCTTCGTCCTCTATGTTGAAATCAGAAATTGTGACACGTGCTGCTTTGTTCGTTTTCCTGAGGATTCCTTTGCCTAGTCAGGGTCTCGCGTTGCTGGCTAGAAACTTTAGGATTCTCTCTTCTTCTCTGTGGCAAATACTGCTGCAACTTTGACTGGGATTGCATGGAATCCAGAGATTCCTTACTGCGGTATGAACCTTTCAAGTGTGTTAATCCTTCCATTCCTAGATCCGTCGATATCTTTTTTTTTCTTGTGTCTTCTTGAGTTTCTTTCCCCAAAGGTTTGCTAGTTTTTGAATTAACATAGAATTCACCTGTTTTGCTAAGGTTATTCACAGAGATCCTATTCTTCGTAATGGCAAGCTCCTGTTTTTTTTTTTTTTTTTTTCCCTTAGCTTCAGTTTTTCTGTTCTTTGCAACTTTTAATTGGTTTTGTTTTGGCACAAGTGCATTGCTGTGCTCACATCTGCTGGCAATGCTCCTGTATTCGCTGTGGAAGTCTGGCCCTGTCCAACGTCCCTTCCCATCTGCCTCTACTCTACCTCGGACGCCTGCACCAGAACAACTGAAGCAGTGGTGAGGAGGCCCAAACCGAGTATTCCACCCAGCCCATACTGGGCCACAGACCCAGAAGGTGCGGACCTCACCACTGCACCACCGGCCGGCCACTTACATGTTCAGTGGCAACGTGCAGTTGAGTGCAACGGGAGTTAAATATACTAGTGAGCCCAACTCTAGCACTGTGTAGATGAGGCTAGGTTGTTTTTCGGGTCCATTGTGATGTCAGAGGATTTGTCATAATTGTGTCTCTGAGGTCCAGCATGCTTCCTGGATACAGGTTTCAGAGCCTGCTTGGAGCAGTCTCATAACTCACCCTTCCCAGTTAGCCCATGCTTGACCTTCGCTGCCGTTTTTTGGCTTGTGAATTTCTCTGACTTTCAAACGTTCCAGCAGAGTCTGTCTAAAGACGGACATCATCTTTCATTGTGGATAATTCAGGTGTGATTTCTGTTCACCTTCCATTTTCTGGGTCCTCTTTTTCTTTTCCATAGTATACTCGTCATGGTCTTTCTCAGCTATCTCCCTTAGACATGCTTATCAGTCCGTTCTCCTTCATTCCAAGGGATTAGTTTGTATTTCTTTAATCGCTGTATGTTCTCTAGGGTGAGGTGTGAGTGCTTTCGTGACTCTTGGTTGTTGTCCTTGAATTTGCACCGGTCACTTGTAGGACTCTTGGCTACCCTAGCCTAGGTCAAACTAAGCACTGAGAACACGTGGTCATGTGGGTTGGTTTGACATCCTGAGATCAGAAACTCCAAATTCGAGGTGGTCCTGGCAACCCCCTTCACGGACACAATGTTTCCAAGACAACTTAGACAAATCGGATGAATTCCACTCTCCAGGAAAGATATTTTTCTGTCTCTTTTCCGGATTTGGGAAGTTTCGAACTTGACCCCTGATCCTTGAACGTTCCCCTAGATTCCGTCCAGATACGGGCTTACTTAATTTTTATAGGGTGTGCCATTTGTTTGCCCTACATCCTCTACCCTGGCCTGTTTATTTTTCTTGAAACACAACTGTAAAGTTCTAATTTTCGTGCAACTTCCTTACATATGGTGTCAAAACACATAATCAATAATCCTTCTACGGCAAGAGGTAGGGGGAGAGAATTTCGATGGAGGCAAACAGAGCACACTAGCCTGGGAGGGCAGCCTTCACGAAGGAACGAAGCCCTGTGGAAGAGGGTGCTTTTCAGCACCCTTGTAGAGCACTTCCAAACAAAGAGACATACCCCAAGCGTGACAGGGCTCCATTCCTTCAAGGCTTCCAAGACATCTCTTGGGACACATTACCATGTGCCCAGTGGGCCCACGTGACACCAGAGCTTCGGAAAAAGAGACTGACCTTCAAAGAATGCTATGGGCCTTGGAAAGGAGGCATCGATTCTTCTCTTCAATGTCCTCAAGACATCTTTCTTGACTTTGCATTATGCTTAAGGCACAAGGGCACTGTAGGTGTGATGAACGCCAAGTCCGGCCACTTGTTTCCAATGAAGTTGCAAGCTTGAATCAGCATGACCTCCCCATAGACTTGAATAGATGACAATGTTCTCCTCTCCGTGCCTGTCCCTCTATTCTCACTTGTGGCCTAGGGTTCCTTTCTTATCCCTTGCATCAGACTCTGTTTTATCTCTTCTAGTTTCTGTGCCTGCTTTCTGTTTGCCAAACCTGTTTCTGGGTATCTGTCCCTTTAATAGCCTAGCCTAGGCCAATCCTCAGACTGTAACCATGCGGCCACCCTGGGGGACATGTTCACCGTGATGTCATAAGCGACCTCAAAATTCGAAGTTGTCCTGACAACCTCCGTGCACACAGAGTTTCACAGCCATCTCAGACCAGTCTGACTCCTCACCCTGTCTAGGTAGGATAGTTTTCCTTTTTCTGCAATTGTTGTCAGTTTCTATCTTTCTCCTTGAACTTCGAAAGGGCTCCTACATTCTCTCTAGACACTGGTGTCACTCCTGTAAGATTATCCTGGGTTTTATCTCTTATATCTTGGGTAGATGGCAAAATGGGTGGACCTTACCCAGAAAAAGTCCTGGACTCCCTCACAAGTTGAAGTTGCCCAGGGAATGTTCTGATGCACAATGATGGTGTCATCTCGTGGCACTCTGCCAATTCCACCTTGGCAGGTCACAAGTTTTCCTTCCTTCTGCCTTTGGGAAGTGTACCAGATACTTCCATAGATTGTAATATTCTTATGGTTCCTTTTCTTGTGCGTATTGATAACGTATCCTCACAATTGCTGCTTATTTATGATCTCTGCCCGCACCATACCATGAAATCTATATTTCCTAACACTACTAATGTGATATGCACTCGTAATGTGAAACAGTGAGGCCCGGGCCGCCCAAGCGGAATGTGGGCACTTACCTGCTCCACCACAGGGCCGGCCCTGAATTGTACTTTTGGACCAACCTTTTGCCTGAACTTGGGAAGACGTGGGCCTGTTTGGATTATTCGTGAAGGTGATTAGTAATAACATCATGGACGGTAACATTTTCCGTTCGTTCATGGGTTTAGGACTGATCATGTTCTCTTCGTAGTATTCCTCTTCACCTATTTGGAATGGTCTGCCTTTCTGTAGCATCTGTAAGCATTTGGAGGTGATTTTCCATCCTTGGAAGTTCACCTTCTGTAAACTCTTTCCGCCCCCAAAGCTTTATGACATCATTCTGGACCCCTTTTTGGATTTTTGATTTGAGGTGAATTTATAGCCATGACCCTGCATTAGAACGTACTATAACTTCCAGATTCACATCCTCATTGCTTTAGACTTCTGTGTAGCTTACATCATCTTCACCAGTGTAAGACTAATCACAGGCCCTCACCACACACTTGTGCCTAATCTTCTCTTTCACCCTCCGTCACCGCCCCTCTTTGCCTCTGGGAGCCCGCATACAAATGTTCAGTGCCACCTGTTGGTTAGTGCTTGCTTTTTCTTCGCCTTGTAAGTGAGATTCTATGGTATTTGAATTTCTCACTGGGGCTTGTTACACTTCCCCTAAAACCCTCACAGCCATTCTGGTGGTCACAAATGGCTGGATTGCATCATTTGTTCCGGCTGAGTGGTATACCATTGTGTGGCTATAGCCCATCTTCCTTCTCCAATCATCCCTTGCTGGACACCAGGGTGCTTTCCAAGTCTTGGATATCAGGAGTAAGACTGTGGTGAACACAGCCATGCACATGTCTTTATGCGGTAGTCTTTCTGACTGTTTTGGATAAGCAAGCGGCAGATTAATAGCTGGGTCATACGGGACATGGATACTTAAATTTCTGAGGCAGTTCCACACCTTTGGCATCGTGGCTGCACCGGGTTACACTCCCACCAGCAGTGCAGGAGGCTTCCCTTCTCTCCACCTCCTCTCTGACACTTGTTATTTCCTGTCTGCTTCCTTCTAGCCATGCTGACCACAGTGAGCTGCCATGGCCTTGCAGTTTGGATTTGCATTTTCCTGAGACTTCATGATGGTGAACAAGTTTTCATGCACCTACTGGCCCTCTTTCTGTCTTCTTCGGAGAAATCTCTGCTTCCATCTTTTGACCAGGTTTTCATTGGCTTGTTTTTTTTCTTGTGGAGACGTGCGAGTTGATTGTATCTTTGGGCTTTTCACCCCTTGTCCGATGTGTGGTTTGCAAACATCCTCTCCCAATTGTTGTGGTGTCTTAGTATTCAGTTGATGGTTTCCTTGAGTGGGCAGAAGTGTGTGCATTTGATGTGGTCCCGTTTGTTTCTTGTTTCCTTTGTTGCCCTTGCCCAGTCAGACATGCTTCTTCCAAATAGGCGGCTCAGACAGATGGCAAAGAGCACTCTGCCTAGGTCTTCTCCTACAAGGTTCACGGTTTCAAGTCTGCCATTCAAGGCTTTAATCCACTTCAGGTGGTGTGTGTGCCAGGTGTAACATCATGGTGTACTCTCGTTGTGTTCCATGTGGCTGTGCAGGCTTCCCAGCACCGTTTATTGTAGAGACTCTCCTTTCTCCGCTGTCTCCACTTGGCTCCCTGGTCCAAAATGGGCTGTCCATGTAAGTTTGAGTTGGGCTCTGGGCTCTCAATTGTTTTGCATGGGTCTTCATGCCTGTTTTGGGGCCCAGACTGTGCCGTTTCGGTACCTCGCGCTTCGTCCTCTATGTTGAAATCAGAAATTGTGACACGTGCTGCTTTGTTCGTTTTCCTGAGGATTCCTTTGCCTAGTCAGGGTCTCGCGTTGCTGGCTAGAAACTTTAGGATTCTCTCTTCTTCTCTGTGGCAAATACTGCTGCAACTTTGACTGGGATTGCATGGAATCCAGAGATTCCTTACTGCGGTATGAACCTTTCAAGTGTGTTAATCCTTCCATTCCTAGATCCGTCGATATCTTTTTTTTTCTTGTGTCTTCTTGAGTTTCTTTCCCCAAAGGTTTGCTAGTTTTTGAATTAACATAGAATTCACCTGTTTTGCTAAGGTTATTCACAGAGATCCTATTCTTCGTAATGGCAAGCTCCTGTTTTTTTTTTTTTTTTTTTTCCCTTAGCTTCAGTTTTTCTATTCTTTGCAACTTTTAATTGGTTTTGTTTTGGCACAAGTGCATTGCTGTGCTCACATCTGCTGGCAATGCTCCTGTATTTGCTGTGGAAGTCTGGCCCTGTCCAACGTCCCTTCCCATCTGCCTCTACTCTACCTCGGACGCCTGCACCAGAACAACTGAAGCAGTGGTGAGGAGGCCCAAACCGAGGATTCCACCCAGCCCATACTGGGCCACAGACCCAGAAGGTGCGGACCTCACCACTGCACCACCGGCCGGCCACTTACATGTTCAGTGGCAACGTGCAGTTGAGTGCAACGGGAGTTAAATAGACTAGTGAGCCCAACTCTAGCACTGTGTAGATGAGGCTAGGTTGTTTTTCGGGTCCATTGTGATGTCAGAGGATTTGTCATAATTGTGTCTCTGAGGTCCAGCATGCTTCCTGGATACAGGTTTCAGAGCCTGCTTGGAGCAGTCTCATAACTCACCCTTCCCAGTTAGCCCATGCTTGACCTTCGCTGCCGTTTTTTGGCTTGTGAATTTCTCTGACTTTCAAACGTTCCAGCAGGGTCTGTCTAAAGACGGACATCATCTTTCATTGTGGATAATTCAGGTGTGATTTCTGTTCACCTTCCATTTTCTGGGTCCTCTTTTTCTTTTCCATAGTATACTCGTCATGGTCTTTCTCAGCTATCTCCCTTAGACATGCTTATCAGTCCGTTCTCCTTCATTCCAAGGGATTAGTTTGTATTTCTTTAATCGCTGTATGTTCTCTAGGGTGAGGTGTGAGTGCTTTCGTGACTCTTGGTTGTTGTCCTTGAATTTGCACCGGTCACTTGTAGGACTCTTGGCTACCCTAGCCTAGGTCAAACTAAGCACTGAGAACACGTGGTCATGTGGGTTGGTTTGACATCCTGAGATCAGAAACTCCAAATTCGAGGTGGTCCTGGCAACCCCCTTCACGGACACAATGTTTCCAAGACAACTTAGACAAATCGGATGAATTCCACTCTCCAGGAAAGATATTTTTCTGTCTCTTTTCCGGATTTGGGAAGTTTCGAACTTGACCCCTGATCCTTGAACGTTCCCCTAGATTCCGTCCAGATACGGGCTTACTTAATTTTTATAGGGTGTGCCATTTGTTTGCCCTACATCCTCTACCCTGGCCTGTTTATTTTTCTTGAAACACAACTGTAAAGTTCTAATTTTCGTGCAACTTCCTTACATATGGTGTCAAAACACATAATCAATAATCCTTCTACGGCAAGAGGTAGGGGGAGAGAATTTCGATGGAGGCAAACAGAGCACACTAGCCTGGGAGGGCAGCCTTCACGAAGGAACGAAGCCCTGTGGAAGAGGGTGCTTTTCAGCACCCTTGTAGAGCACTTCCAAACAAAGAGACATACCCCAAGCGTGACAGGGCTCCATTCCTTCAAGGCTTCCAAGACATCTCTTGGGACACATTACCATGTGCCCAGTGGGCCCACGTGACACCAGAGCTTCGGAAAAAGAGACTGACCTGCAAAGAATGCTATGGGCCTTGGAAAGGAGGCATCGATTCTTCTCTTCAATGTCCTCAAGACATCTTTCTTGACTTTGCATTATGCTTAAGGCACAAGGGCACTGTAGGTGTGATGAACCCCAAGTCCGGCCACTTGTTTCCAATGAAGTTGCAAGCTTGAATCAGCATGACCTCCCCATAGACTTGAATAGATGACAATGTTCTCCTCTCCGTGCCTGTCCCTCTATTCTCACTTGTGGCCTAGGGTTCCTTTCTTATCCCTTGCATCAGACTCTGTTTTATCTCTTCTAGTTTCTGTGCCTGCTTTCTGTTTGCCAAACCTGTTTCTGGGTATCTGTCCCTTTAATAGCCTAGCCTAGGCCAATCCTCAGACTGTAACCATGCGGCCACCCTGGGGGACATGTTCACCGTGATGTCATAAGCGACCTCAAAATTCGAAGTTGTCCTGACAACCTCCGTGCACACAGAGTTTCACAGCCATCTCAGACCAGTCTGACTCCTCACCCTGTCTAGGTAGGATAGTTTTCCTTTTTCTGCAATTGTTGTCAGTTTCTATCTTTCTCCTTGAACTTCGAAAGGGCTCCTACATTCTCTCTAGACACTGGTGTCACTCCTGTAAGATTATCCTGGGTTTTATCTCTTATATCTTGGGTAGATGGCAAAATGGGTGGACCTTACCCAGAAAAAGTCCTGGACTCCCTCACAAGTTGAAGTTGCCCAGGGAATGTTCTGATGCACAATGATGGTGTCATCTCGTGGCACTCTGCCAATTCCACCTTGGCAGGTCACAAGTTTTCCTTCCTTCTGCCTTTGGGAAGTGTACCAGATACTTCCATAGATTGTAATATTCTTATGGTTCCTTTTCTTGTGCGTATTGATAACGTATCCTCACAATTGCTGCTTATTTGTGATCTCTGCCCGCACCATACCATGAAATCTATATTTCCTAACACTACTAATGTGATATGCACTCGTAATGTGAAACAGTGAGGCCCGGGCCGCCCAAGCGGAATGTGGGCACTTACCTGCTCCACCACAGGGCCGGCCCTGAATTGTACTTTTGGACCAACCTTTTGCCTGAACTTGGGAAGACGTGGGCCTGTTTGGATTATTCGTGAAGGTGATTAGTAATAACATCATGGACGGTAACATTTTCCGTTCGTTCATGGGTTTAGGACTGATCATGTTCTCTTCGTAGTATTCCTCTTCACCTATTTGGAATGGTCTGCCTTTCTGTAGCATCTGTAAGCATTTGGAGGTGATTTTCCATCCTTGGAAGTTCACCTTCTGTAAACTCTTTCCGCCCCCAAAGCTTTATGACATCATTCTGGACCCCTTTTTGGATTTTTGATTTGAGGTGAATTTATAGCCATGACCCTGCATTAGAACGTACTATAACTTCCAGATTCACATCCTCATTGCTTTAGACTTCTGTGTAGCTTACATCATCTTCACCAGTGTAAGACTAATCACAGGCCCTCACCACACACTTGTGCCTAATCTTCTCTTTCACCCTCCGTCACCGCCCCTCTTTGCCTCTGGGAGCCCGCATACAAATGTTCAGTGCCACCTGTTGGTTAGTGCTTGCTTTTTCTTCGCCTTGTAAGTGAGATTCTATGGTATTTGAATTTCTCACTGGGGCTTGTTACACTTCCCCTAAAACCCTCACAGCCATTCTGGTGGTCACAAATGGCTGGATTGCATCATTTGTTCCGGCTGAGTGGTATACCATTGTGTGGCTATAGCCCATCTTCCTTCTCCAATCATCCCTTGCTGGACACCAGGGTGCTTTCCAAGTCTTGGATATCAGGAGTAAGACTGTGGTGAACACAGCCATGCACATGTCTTTATGCGGTAGTCTTTCTGACTGTTTTGGATAAGCAAGCGGCAGATTAATAGCTGGGTCATACGGGACATGGATACTTAAATTTCTGAGGCAGTTCCACACCTTTGGCATCGTGGCTGCACCGGGTTACACTCCCACCAGCAGTGCAGGAGGCTTCCCTTCTCTCCACCTCCTCTCTGACACTTGTTATTTCCTGTCTGCTTCCTTCTAGCCATGCTGACCACAGTGAGCTGCCATGGCCTTGCAGTTTGGATTTGCATTTTCCTGAGACTTCATGATGGTGAACAAGTTTTCATGCACCTACTGGCCCTCTTTCTGTCTTCTTCGGAGAAATCTCTGCTTCCATCTTTTGACCAGGTTTTCATTGGCTTGTTTTTTTTCTTGTGGAGACGTGCGAGTTGATTGTATCTTTGGGCTTTTCACCCCTTGTCCGATGTGTGGTTTGCAAACATCCTCTCCCAATTGTTGTGGTGTCTTAGTATTCAGTTGATGGTTTCCTTGAGTGGGCAGAAGTGTGTGCATTTGATGTGGTCCCGTTTGTTTCTTGTTTCCTTTGTTGCCCTTGCCCAGTCAGACATGCTTCTTCCAAATAGGCGGCTCAGACAGATGGCAAAGAGCACTCTGCCTAGGTCTTCTCCTACAAGGTTCACGGTTTCAAGTCTGCCATTCAAGGCTTTAATCCACTTCAGGTGGTGTGTGTGCCAGGTGTAACATCATGGTGTACTCTCGTTGTGTTCCATGTGGCTGTGCAGGCTTCCCAGCACCGTTTATTGTAGAGACTCTCCTTTCTCCGCTGTCTCCACTTGGCTCCCTGGTCCAAAATGGGCTGTCCATGTAAGTTTGAGTTGGGCTCTGGGCTCTCAATTGTTTTGCATGGGTCTTCATGCCTGTTTTGGGGCCCAGACTGTGCCGTTTCGGTACCTCGCGCTTCGTCCTCTATGTTGAAATCAGAAATTGTGACACGTGCTGCTTTGTTCGTTTTCCTGAGGATTCCTTTGCCTAGTCAGGGTCTCGCGTTGCTGGCTAGAAACTTTAGGATTCTCTCTTCTTCTCTGTGGCAAATACTGCTGCAACTTTGACTGGGATTGCATGGAATCCAGAGATTCCTTACTGCGGTATGAACCTTTCAAGTGTGTTAATCCTTCCATTCCTAGATCCGTCGATATCTTTTTTTTTCTTGTGTCTTCTTGAGTTTCTTTCCCCAAAGGTTTGCTAGTTTTTGAATTAACATAGAATTCACCTGTTTTGCTAAGGTTATTCACAGAGATCCTATTCTTCGTAATGGCAAGCTCCTGTTTTTTTTTTTTTTTTTTTTCCCTTAGCTTCAGTTTTTCTATTCTTTGCAACTTTTAATTGGTTTTGTTTTGGCACAAGTGCATTGCTGTGCTCACATCTGCTGGCAATGCTCCTGTATTTGCTGTGGAAGTCTGGCCCTGTCCAACGTCCCTTCCCATCTGCCTCTACTCTACCTCGGACGCCTGCACCAGAACAACTGAAGCAGTGGTGAGGAGGCCCAAACCGAGGATTCCACCCAGCCCATACTGGGCCACAGACCCAGAAGGTGCGGACCTCACCACTGCACCACCGGCCGGCCACTTACATGTTCAGTGGCAACGTGCAGTTGAGTGCAACGGGAGTTAAATAGACTAGTGAGCCCAACTCTAGCACTGTGTAGATGAGGCTAGGTTGTTTTTCGGGTCCATTGTGATGTCAGAGGATTTGTCATAATTGTGTCTCTGAGGTCCAGCATGCTTCCTGGATACAGGTTTCAGAGCCTGCTTGGAGCAGTCTCATAACTCACCCTTCCCAGTTAGCCCATGCTTGACCTTCGCTGCCGTTTTTTGGCTTGTGAATTTCTCTGACTTTCAAACGTTCCAGCAGGGTCTGTCTAAAGACGGACATCATCTTTCATTGTGGATAATTCAGGTGTGATTTCTGTTCACCTTCCATTTTCTGGGTCCTCTTTTTCTTTTCCATAGTATACTCGTCATGGTCTTTCTCAGCTATCTCCCTTAGACATGCTTATCAGTCCGTTCTCCTTCATTCCAAGGGATTAGTTTGTATTTCTTTAATCGCTGTATGTTCTCTAGGGTGAGGTGTGAGTGCTTTCGTGACTCTTGGTTGTTGTCCTTGAATTTGCACCGGTCACTTGTAGGACTCTTGGCTACCCTAGCCTAGGTCAAACTAAGCACTGAGAACACGTGGTCATGTGGGTTGGTTTGACATCCTGAGATCAGAAACTCCAAATTCGAGGTGGTCCTGGCAACCCCCTTCACGGACACAATGTTTCCAAGACAACTTAGACAAATCGGATGAATTCCACTCTCCAGGAAAGATATTTTTCTGTCTCTTTTCCGGATTTGGGAAGTTTCGAACTTGACCCCTGATCCTTGAACGTTCCCCTAGATTCCGTCCAGATACGGGCTTACTTAATTTTTATAGGGTGTGCCATTTGTTTGCCCTACATCCTCTACCCTGGCCTGTTTATTTTTCTTGAAACACAACTGTAAAGTTCTAATTTTCGTGCAACTTCCTTACATATGGTGTCAAAACACATAATCAATAATCCTTCTACGGCAAGAGGTAGGGGGAGAGAATTTCGATGGAGGCAAACAGAGCACACTAGCCTGGGAGGGCAGCCTTCACGAAGGAACGAAGCCCTGTGGAAGAGGGTGCTTTTCAGCACCCTTGTAGAGCACTTCCAAACAAAGAGACATACCCCAAGCGTGACAGGGCTCCATTCCTTCAAGGCTTCCAAGACATCTCTTGGGACACATTACCATGTGCCCAGTGGGCCCACGTGACACCAGAGCTTCGGAAAAAGAGACTGACCTGCAAAGAATGCTATGGGCCTTGGAAAGGAGGCATCGATTCTTCTCTTCAATGTCCTCAAGACATCTTTCTTGACTTTGCATTATGCTTAAGGCACAAGGGCACTGTAGGTGTGATGAACGCCAAGTCCGGCCACTTGTTTCCAATGAAGTTGCAAGCTTGAATCAGCATGACCTCCCCATAGACTTGAATAGATGACAATGTTCTCCTCTCCGTGCCTGTCCCTCTATTCTCACTTGTGGCCTAGGGTTCCTTTCTTATCCCTTGCATCAGACTCTGTTTTATCTCTTCTAGTTTCTGTGCCTGCTTTCTGTTTGCCAAACCTGTTTCTGGGTATCTGTCCCTTTAATAGCCTAGCCTAGGCCAATCCTCAGACTGTAACCATGCGGCCACCCTGGGGGACATGTTCACCGTGATGTCATAAGCGACCTCAAAATTCGAAGTTGTCCTGACAACCTCCGTGCACACAGAGTTTCACAGCCATCTCAGACCAGTCTGACTCCTCACCCTGTCTAGGTAGGATAGTTTTCCTTTTTCTGCAATTGTTGTCAGTTTCTATCTTTCTCCTTGAACTTCGAAAGGGCTCCTACATTCTCTCTAGACACTGGTGTCACTCCTGTAAGATTATCCTGGGTTTTATCTCTTATATCTTGGGTAGATGGCAAAATGGGTGGACCTTACCCAGAAAAAGTCCTGGACTCCCTCACAAGTTGAAGTTGCCCAGGGAATGTTCTGATGCACAATGATGGTGTCATCTCGTGGCACTCTGCCAATTCCACCTTGGCAGGTCACAAGTTTTCCTTCCTTCTGCCTTTGGGAAGTGTACCAGATACTTCCATAGATTGTAATATTCTTATGGTTCCTTTTCTTGTGCGTATTGATAACGTATCCTCACAATTGCTGCTTATTTGTGATCTCTGCCCGCACCATACCATGAAATCTATATTTCCTAACACTACTAATGTGATATGCACTCGTAATGTGAAACAGTGAGGCCCGGGCCGCCCAAGCGGAATGTGGGCACTTACCTGCTCCACCACAGGGCCGGCCCTGAATTGTACTTTTGGACCAACCTTTTGCCTGAACTTGGGAAGACGTGGGCCTGTTTGGATTATTCGTGAAGGTGATTAGTAATAACATCATGGACGGTAACATTTTCCGTTCGTTCATGGGTTTAGGACTGATCATGTTCTCTTCGTAGTATTCCTCTTCACCTATTTGGAATGGTCTGCCTTTCTGTAGCATCTGTAAGCATTTGGAGGTGATTTTCCATCCTTGGAAGTTCACCTTCTGTAAACTCTTTCCGCCCCCAAAGCTTTATGACATCATTCTGGACCCCTTTTTGGATTTTTGATTTGAGGTGAATTTATAGCCATGACCCTGCATTAGAACGTACTATAACTTCCAGATTCACATCCTCATTGCTTTAGACTTCTGTGTAGCTTACATCATCTTCACCAGTGTAAGACTAATCACAGGCCCTCACCACACACTTGTGCCTAATCTTCTCTTTCACCCTCCGTCACCGCCCCTCTTTGCCTCTGGGAGCCCGCATACAAATGTTCAGTGCCACCTGTTGGTTAGTGCTTGCTTTTTCTTCGCCTTGTAAGTGAGATTCTATGGTATTTGAATTTCTCACTGGGGCTTGTTACACTTCCCCTAAAACCCTCACAGCCATTCTGGTGGTCACAAATGGCTGGATTGCATCATTTGTTCCGGCTGAGTGGTATACCATTGTGTGGCTATAGCCCATCTTCCTTCTCCAATCATCCCTTGCTGGACACCAGGGTGCTTTCCAAGTCTTGGATATCAGGAGTAAGACTGTGGTGAACACAGCCATGCACATGTCTTTATGCGGTAGTCTTTCTGACTGTTTTGGATAAGCAAGCGGCAGATTAATAGCTGGGTCATACGGGACATGGATACTTAAATTTCTGAGGCAGTTCCACACCTTTGGCATCGTGGCTGCACCGGGTTACACTCCCACCAGCAGTGCAGGAGGCTTCCCTTCTCTCCACCTCCTCTCTGACACTTGTTATTTCCTGTCTGCTTCCTTCTAGCCATGCTGACCACAGTGAGCTGCCATGGCCTTGCAGTTTGGATTTGCATTTTCCTGAGACTTCATGATGGTGAACAAGTTTTCATGCACCTACTGGCCCTCTTTCTGTCTTCTTCGGAGAAATCTCTGCTTCCATCTTTTGACCAGGTTTTCATTGGCTTGTTTTTTTTCTTGTGGAGACGTGCGAGTTGATTGTATCTTTGGGCTTTTCACCCCTTGTCCGATGTGTGGTTTGCAAACATCCTCTCCCAATTGTTGTGGTGTCTTAGTATTCAGTTGATGGTTTCCTTGAGTGGGCAGAAGTGTGTGCATTTGATGTGGTCCCGTTTGTTTCTTGTTTCCTTTGTTGCCCTTGCCCAGTCAGACATGCTTCTTCCAAATAGGCGGCTCAGACAGATGGCAAAGAGCACTCTGCCTAGGTCTTCTCCTACAAGGTTCACGGTTTCAAGTCTGCCATTCAAGGCTTTAATCCACTTCAGGTGGTGTGTGTGCCAGGTGTAACATCATGGTGTACTCTCGTTGTGTTCCATGTGGCTGTGCAGGCTTCCCAGCACCGTTTATTGTAGAGACTCTCCTTTCTCCGCTGTCTCCACTTGGCTCCCTGGTCCAAAATGGGCTGTCCATGTAAGTTTGAGTTGGGCTCTGGGCTCTCAATTGTTTTGCATGGGTCTTCATGCCTGTTTTGGGGCCCAGACTGTGCCGTTTCGGTACCTCGCGCTTCGTCCTCTATGTTGAAATCAGAAATTGTGACACGTGCTGCTTTGTTCGTTTTCCTGAGGATTCCTTTGCCTAGTCAGGGTCTCGCGTTGCTGGCTAGAAACTTCAGGATTCTCTCTTCTTCTCTGTGGCAAATACTGCTGCAACTTTGACTGGGATTGCATGGAATCCAGAGATTCCTTACTGCGGTATGAACCTTTCAAGTGTGTTAATCCTTCCATTCCTAGATCCGTCGATATCTTTTTTTTTCTTGTGTCTTCTTGAGTTTCTTTCCCCAAAGGTTTGCTAGTTTTTGAATTAACATAGAATTCACCTGTTTTGCTAAGGTTATTCACAGAGATCCTATTCTTCGTAATGGCAAGCTCCTGTTTTTTTTTTTTTTTTTTTTCCCTTAGCTTCAGTTTTTCTATTCTTTGCAACTTTTAATTGGTTTTGTTTTGGCACAAGTGCATTGCTGTGCTCACATCTGCTGGCAATGCTCCTGTATTTGCTGTGGAAGTCTGGCCCTGTCCAACGTCCCTTCCCATCTGCCTCTACTCTACCTCGGACGCCTGCACCAGAACAACTGAAGCAGTGGTGAGGAGGCCCAAACCGAGGATTCCACCCAGCCCATACTGGGCCACAGACCCAGAAGGTGCGGACCTCACCACTGCACCACCGGCCGGCCACTTACATGTTCAGTGGCAACGTGCAGTTGAGTGCAACGGGAGTTAAATAGACTAGTGAGCCCAACTCTAGCACTGTGTAGATGAGGCTAGGTTGTTTTTCGGGTCCATTGTGATGTCAGAGGATTTGTCATAATTGTGTCTCTGAGGTCCAGCATGCTTCCTGGATACAGGTTTCAGAGCCTGCTTGGAGCAGTCTCATAACTCACCCTTCCCAGTTAGCCCATGCTTGACCTTCGCTGCCGTTTTTTGGCTTGTGAATTTCTCTGACTTTCAAACGTTCCAGCAGAGTCTGTCTAAAGACGGACATCATCTTTCATTGTGGATAATTCAGGTGTGATTTCTGTTCACCTTCCATTTTCTGGGTCCTCTTTTTCTTTTCCATAGTATACTCGTCATGGTCTTTCTCAGCTATCTCCCTTAGACATGCTTATCAGTCCGTTCTCCTTCATTCCAAGGGATTAGTTTGTATTTCTTTAATCGCTGTATGTTCTCTAGGGTGAGGTGTGAGTGCTTTCGTGACTCTTGGTTGTTGTCCTTGAATTTGCACCGGTCACTTGTAGGACTCTTGGCTACCCTAGCCTAGGTCAAACTAAGCACTGAGAACACGTGGTCATGTGGGTTGGTTTGACATCCTGAGATCAGAAACTCCAAATTCGAGGTGGTCCTGGCAACCCCCTTCACGGACACAATGTTTCCAAGACAACTTAGACAAATCGGATGAATTCCACTCTCCAGGAAAGATATTTTTCTGTCTCTTTTCCGGATTTGGGAAGTTTCGAACTTGACCCCTGATCCTTGAACGTTCCCCTAGATTCCGTCCAGATACGGGCTTACTTAATTTTTATAGGGTGTGCCATTTGTTTGCCCTACATCCTCTACCCTGGCCTGTTTATTTTTCTTGAAACACAACTGTAAAGTTCTAATTTTCGTGCAACTTCCTTACATATGGTGTCAAAACACATAATCAATAATCCTTCTACGGCAAGAGGTAGGGGGAGAGAATTTCGATGGAGGCAAACAGAGCACACTAGCCTGGGAGGGCAGCCTTCACGAAGGAACGAAGCCCTGTGGAAGAGGGTGCTTTTCAGCACCCTTGTAGAGCACTTCCAAACAAAGAGACATACCCCAAGCGTGACAGGGCTCCATTCCTTCAAGGCTTCCAAGACATCTCTTGGGACACATTACCATGTGCCCAGTGGGCCCACGTGACACCAGAGCTTCGGAAAAAGAGACTGACCTGCAAAGAATGCTATGGGCCTTGGAAAGGAGGCATCGATTCTTCTCTTCAATGTCCTCAAGACATCTTTCTTGACTTTGCATTATGCTTAAGGCACAAGGGCACTGTAGGTGTGATGAACGCCAAGTCCGGCCACTTGTTTCCAATGAAGTTGCAAGCTTGAATCAGCATGACCTCCCCATAGACTTGAATAGATGACAATGTTCTCCTCTCCGTGCCTGTCCCTCTATTCTCACTTGTGGCCTAGGGTTCCTTTCTTATCCCTTGCATCAGACTCTGTTTTATCTCTTCTAGTTTCTGTGCCTGCTTTCTGTTTGCCAAACCTGTTTCTGGGTATCTGTCCCTTTAATAGCCTAGCCTAGGCCAATCCTCAGACTGTAACCATGCGGCCACCCTGGGGGACATGTTCACCGTGATGTCATAAGCGACCTCAAAATTCGAAGTTGTCCTGACAACCTCCGTGCACACAGAGTTTCACAGCCATCTCAGACCAGTCTGACTCCTCACCCTGTCTAGGTAGGATAGTTTTCCTTTTTCTGCAATTGTTGTCAGTTTCTATCTTTCTCCTTGAACTTCGAAAGGGCTCCTACATTCTCTCTAGACACTGGTGTCACTCCTGTAAGATTATCCTGGGTTTTATCTCTTATATCTTGGGTAGATGGCAAAATGGGTGGACCTTACCCAGAAAAAGTCCTGGACTCCCTCACAAGTTGAAGTTGCCCAGGGAATGTTCTGATGCACAATGATGGTGTCATCTCGTGGCACTCTGCCAATTCCACCTTGGCAGGTCACAAGTTTTCCTTCCTTCTGCCTTTGGGAAGTGTACCAGATACTTCCATAGATTGTAATATTCTTATGGTTCCTTTTCTTGTGCGTATTGATAACGTATCCTCACAATTGCTGCTTATTTATGATCTCTGCCCGCACCATACCATGAAATCTATATTTCCTAACACTACTAATGTGATATGCACTCGTAATGTGAAACAGTGAGGCCCGGGCCGCCCAAGCGGAATGTGGGCACTTACCTGCTCCACCACAGGGCCGGCCCTGAATTGTACTTTTGGACCAACCTTTTGCCTGAACTTGGGAAGACGTGGGCCTGTTTGGATTATTCGTGAAGGTGATTAGTAATAACATCATGGACGGTAACATTTTCCGTTCGTTCATGGGTTTAGGACTGATCATGTTCTCTTCGTAGTATTCCTCTTCACCTATTTGGAATGGTCTGCCTTTCTGTAGCATCTGTAAGCATTTGGAGGTGATTTTCCATCCTTGGAAGTTCACCTTCTGTAAACTCTTTCCGCCCCCAAAGCTTTATGACATCATTCTGGACCCCTTTTTGGATTTTTGATTTGAGGTGAATTTATAGCCATGACCCTGCATTAGAACGTACTATAACTTCCAGATTCACATCCTCATTGCTTTAGACTTCTGTGTAGCTTACATCATCTTCACCAGTGTAAGACTAATCACAGGCCCTCACCACACACTTGTGCCTAATCTTCTCTTTCACCCTCCGTCACCGCCCCTCTTTGCCTCTGGGAGCCCGCATACAAATGTTCAGTGCCACCTGTTGGTTAGTGCTTGCTTTTTCTTCTCCTTGTAAGTGAGATTCTATGGTATTTGAATTTCTCACTGGGGCTTGTTACACTTCCCCTAAAACCCTCACAGCCATTCTGGTGGTCACAAATGGCTGGATTGCATCATTTGTTCCGGCTGAGTGGTATACCATTGTGTGGCTATAGCCCATCTTCCTTCTCCAATCATCCCTTGCTGGACACCAGGGTGCTTTCCAAGTCTTGGATATCAGGAGTAAGACTGTGGTGAACACAGCCATGCACATGTCTTTATGCGGTAGTCTTTCTGACTTTTTTGGATAAGCAAGCGGCAGATTAATAGCTGGGTCATACGGGACATGGATACTTAAATTTCTGAGGCAGTTCCACACCTTTGGCATCGTGGCTGCACCGGGTTACACTCCCCCCAGCAGTGCAGGAGGCTTCCCTTCTCTCCACCTCCTCTCTGACACTTGTTATTTCCTGTCTGCTTCCTTCTAGCCATGCTGACCACAGTGAGCTGCCATGGCCTTGCAGTTTGGATTTGCATTTTCCTGAGACTTCATGATGGTGAACAAGTTTTCATGCACCTACTGGCCCTCTTTCTGTCTTCTTCGGAGAAATCTCTGCTTCCATCTTTTGACCAGGTTTTCATTGGCTTGTTTTTTTTCTTGTGGAGACGTGCGAGTTGATTGTATCTTTGGGCTTTTCACCCCTTGTCCGATGTGTGGTTTGCAAACATCCTCTCCCAATTGTTGTGGTGTCTTAGTATTCAGTTGATGGTTTCCTTGAGTGGGCAGAAGTGTGTGCATTTGATGTGGTCCCGTTTGTTTCTTGTTTCCTTTGTTGCCCTTGCCCAGTCAGACATGCTTCTTCCAAATAGGCGGCTCAGACAGATGGCAAAGAGCACTCTGCCTAGGTCTTCTCCTACAAGGTTCACGGTTTCAAGTCTGCCATTCAAGGCTTTAATCCACTTCAGGTGGTGTGTGTGCCAGGTGTAACATCATGGTGTACTCTCGTTGTGTTCCATGTGGCTGTGCAGGCTTCCCAGCACCGTTTATTGTAGAGACTCTCCTTTCTCCGCTGTCTCCACTTGGCTCCCTGGTCCAAAATGGGCTGTCCATGTAAGTTTGAGTTGGGCTCTGGGCTCTCAATTGTTTTGCATGGGTCTTCATGCCTGTTTTGGGGCCCAGACTGTGCCGTTTCGGTACCTCGCGCTTCGTCCTCTATGTTGAAATCAGAAATTGTGACACGTGCTGCTTTGTTCGTTTTCCTGAGGATTCCTTTGCCTAGTCAGGGTCTCGCGTTGCTGGCTAGAAACTTCAGGATTCTCTCTTCTTCTCTGTGGCAAATACTGCTGCAACTTTGACTGGGATTGCATGGAATCCAGAGATTCCTTACTGCGGTATGAACCTTTCAAGTGTGTTAATCCTTCCATTCCTAGATCCGTCGATATCTTTTTTTTTCTTGTGTCTTCTTGAGTTTCTTTCCCCAAAGGTTTGCTAGTTTTTGAATTAACATAGAATTCACCTGTTTTGCTAAGGTTATTCACAGAGATCCTATTCTTCGTAATGGCAAGCTCCTGTTTTTTTTTTTTTTTTTTTTCCCTTAGCTTCAGTTTTTCTATTCTTTGCAACTTTTAATTGGTTTTGTTTTGGCACAAGTGCATTGCTGTGCTCACATCTGCTGGCAATGCTCCTGTATTTGCTGTGGAAGTCTGGCCCTGTCCAACGTCCCTTCCCATCTGCCTCTACTCTACCTCGGACGCCTGCACCAGAACAACTGAAGCAGTGGTGAGGAGGCCCAAACCGAGGATTCCACCCAGCCCATACTGGGCCACAGACCCAGAAGGTGCGGACCTCACCACTGCACCACCGGCCGGCCACTTACATGTTCAGTGGCAACGTGCAGTTGAGTGCAACGGGAGTTAAATATACTAGTGAGCCCAACTCTAGCACTGTGTAGATGAGGCTAGGTTGTTTTTCGGGTCCATTGTGATGTCAGAGGATTTGTCATAATTGTGTCTCTGAGGTCCAGCATGCTTCCTGGATACAGGTTTCAGAGCCTGCTTGGAGCAGTCTCATAACTCACCCTTCCCAGTTAGCCCATGCTTGACCTTCGCTGCCGTTTTTCGGCTTGTGAATTTCTCTGACTTTCAAACGTTCCAGCAGAGTCTGTCTAAAGACGGACATCATCTTTCATTGTGGATAATTCAGGTGTGATTTCTGTTCACCTTCCATTTTCTGGGTCCTCTTTTTCTTTTCCATAGTATACTCGTCATGGTCTTTCTCAGCTATCTCCCTTAGACATGCTTATCAGTCCGTTCTCCTTCATTCCAAGGGATTAGTTTGTATTTCTTTAATCGCTGTATGTTCTCTAGGGTGAGGTGTGAGTGCTTTCGTGACTCTTGGTTGTTGTCCTTGAATTTGCACCGGTCACTTGTAGGACTCTTGGCTACCCTAGCCTAGGTCAAACTAAGCACTGAGAACACGTGGTCATGTGGGTTGGTTTGACATCCTGAGATCAGAAACTCCAAATTCGAGGTGGTCCTGGCAACCCCCTTCACGGACACAATGTTTCCAAGACAACTTAGACAAATCGGATGAATTCCACTCTCCAGGAAAGATATTTTTCTGTCTCTTTTCCGGATTTGGGAAGTTTCGAACTTGACCCCTGATCCTTGAACGTTCCCCTAGATTCCGTCCAGATACGGGCTTACTTAATTTTTATAGGGTGTGCCATTTGTTTGCCCTACATCCTCTACCCTGGCCTGTTTATTTTTCTTGAAACACAACTGTAAAGTTCTAATTTTCGTGCAACTTCCTTACATATGGTGTCAAAACACATAATCAATAATCCTTCTACGGCAAGAGGTAGGGGGAGAGAATTTCGATGGAGGCAAACAGAGCACACTAGCCTGGGAGGGCAGCCTTCACGAAGGAACGAAGCCCTGTGGAAGAGGGTGCTTTTCAGCACCCTTGTAGAGCACTTCCAAACAAAGAGACATACCCCAAGCGTGACAGGGCTCCATTCCTTCAAGGCTTCCAAGACATCTCTTGGGACACATTACCATGTGCCCAGTGGGCCCACGTGACACCAGAGCTTCGGAAAAAGAGACTGACCTGCAAAGAATGCTATGGGCCTTGGAAAGGAGGCATCGATTCTTCTCTTCAATGTCCTCAAGACATCTTTCTTGACTTTGCATTATGCTTAAGGCACAAGGGCACTGTAGGTGTGATGAACGCCAAGTCCGGCCACTTGTTTCCAATGAAGTTGCAAGCTTGAATCAGCATGACCTCCCCATAGACTTGAATAGATGACAATGTTCTCCTCTCCGTGCCTGTCCCTCTATTCTCACTTGTGGCCTAGGGTTCCTTTCTTATCCCTTGCATCAGACTCTGTTTTATCTCTTCTAGTTTCTGTGCCTGCTTTCTGTTTGCCAAACCTGTTTCTGGGTATCTGTCCCTTTAATAGCCTAGCCTAGGCCAATCCTCAGACTGTAACCATGCGGCCACCCTGGGGGACATGTTCACCGTGATGTCATAAGCGACCTCAAAATTCGAAGTTGTCCTGACAACCTCCGTGCACACAGAGTTTCACAGCCATCTCAGACCAGTCTGACTCCTCACCCTGTCTAGGTAGGATAGTTTTCCTTTTTCTGCAATTGTTGTCAGTTTCTATCTTTCTCCTTGAACTTCGAAAGGGCTCCTACATTCTCTCTAGACACTGGTGTCACTCCTGTAAGATTATCCTGGGTTTTATCTCTTATATCTTGGGTAGATGGCAAAATGGGTGGACCTTACCCAGAAAAAGTCCTGGACTCCCTCACAAGTTGAAGTTGCCCAGGGAATGTTCTGATGCACAATGATGGTGTCATCTCGTGGCACTCTGCCAATTCCACCTTGGCAGGTCACAAGTTTTCCTTCCTTCTGCCTTTGGGAAGTGTACCAGATACTTCCATAGATTGTAATATTCTTATGGTTCCTTTTCTTGTGCGTATTGATAACGTATCCTCACAATTGCTGCTTATTTATGATCTCTGCCCGCACCATACCATGAAATCTATATTTCCTAACACTACTAATGTGATATGCACTCGTAATGTGAAACAGTGAGGCCCGGGCCGCCCAAGCGGAATGTGGGCACTTACCTGCTCCACCACAGGGCCGGCCCTGAATTGTACTTTTGGACCAACCTTTTGCCTGAACTTGGGAAGACGTGGGCCTGTTTGGATTATTCGTGAAGGTGATTAGTAATAACATCATGGACGGTAACATTTTCCGTTCGTTCATGGGTTTAGGACTGATCATGTTCTCTTCGTAGTATTCCTCTTCACCTATTTGGAATGGTCTGCCTTTCTGTAGCATCTGTAAGCATTTGGAGGTGATTTTCCATCCTTGGAAGTTCACCTTCTGTAAACTCTTTCCGCCCCCAAAGCTTTATGACATCATTCTGGACCCCTTTTTGGATTTTTGATTTGAGGTGAATTTATAGCCATGACCCTGCATTAGAACGTACTATAACTTCCAGATTCACATCCTCATTGCTTTAGACTTCTGTGTAGCTTACATCATCTTCACCAGTGTAAGACTAATCACAGGCCCTCACCACACACTTGTGCCTAATCTTCTCTTTCACCCTCCGTCACCGCCCCTCTTTGCCTCTGGGAGCCCGCATACAAATGTTCAGTGCCACCTGTTGGTTAGTGCTTGCTTTTTCTTCTCCTTGTAAGTGAGATTCTATGGTATTTGAATTTCTCACTGGGGCTTGTTACACTTCCCCTAAAACCCTCACAGCCATTCTGGTGGTCACAAATGGCTGGATTGCATCATTTGTTCCGGCTGAGTGGTATACCATTGTGTGGCTATAGCCCATCTTCCTTCTCCAATCATCCCTTGCTGGACACCAGGGTGCTTTCCAAGTCTTGGATATCAGGAGTAAGACTGTGGTGAACACAGCCATGCACATGTCTTTATGCGGTAGTCTTTCTGACTTTTTTGGATAAGCAAGCGGCAGATTAATAGCTGGGTCATACGGGACATGGATACTTAAATTTCTGAGGCAGTTCCACACCTTTGGCATCGTGGCTGCACCGGGTTACACTCCCCCCAGCAGTGCAGGAGGCTTCCCTTCTCTCCACCTCCTCTCTGACACTTGTTATTTCCTGTCTGCTTCCTTCTAGCCATGCTGACCACAGTGAGCTGCCATGGCCTTGCAGTTTGGATTTGCATTTTCCTGAGACTTCATGATGGTGAACAAGTTTTCATGCACCTACTGGCCCTCTTTCTGTCTTCTTCGGAGAAAACTCTGCTTCCATCTTTTGACCAGGTTTTCATTGGCTTGTTTTTTTTCTTGTGGAGACGTGCGAGTTGATTGTATCTTTGGGCTTTTCACCCCTTGTCCGATGTGTGGTTTGCAAACATCCTCTCCCAATTGTTGTGGTGTCTTAGTATTCAGTTGATGGTTTCCTTGAGTGGGCAGAAGTGTGTGCATTTGATGTGGTCCCGTTTGTTTCTTGTTTCCTTTGTTGCCCTTGCCCAGTCAGACATGCTTCTTCCAAATAGGCGGCTCAGACAGATGGCAAAGAGCACTCTGCCTAGGTCTTCTCCTACAAGGTTCACGGTTTCAAGTCTGCCATTCAAGGCTTTAATCCACTTCAGGTGGTGTGTGTGCCAGGTGTAACATCATGGTGTACTCTCGTTGTGTTCCATGTGGCTGTGCAGGCTTCCCAGCACCGTTTATTGTAGAGACTCTCCTTTCTCCGCTGTCTCCACTTGGCTCCCTGGTCCAAAATGGGCTGTCCATGTAAGTTTGAGTTGGGCTCTGGGCTCTCAATTGTTTTGCATGGGTCTTCATGCCTGTTTTGGGGCCCAGACTGTGCCGTTTCGGTACCTCGCGCTTCGTCCTCTATGTTGAAATCAGAAATTGTGACACGTGCTGCTTTGTTCGTTTTCCTGAGGATTCCTTTGCCTAGTCAGGGTCTCGCGTTGCTGGCTAGAAACTTTAGGATTCTCTCTTCTTCTCTGTGGCAAATACTGCTGCAACTTTGACTGGGATTGCATGGAATCCAGAGATTCCTTACTGCGGTATGAACCTTTCAAGTGTGTTAATCCTTCCATTCCTAGATCCGTCGATATCTTTTTTTTTCTTGTGTCTTCTTGAGTTTCTTTCCCCAAAGGTTTGCTAGTTTTTGAATTAACATAGAATTCACCTGTTTTGCTAAGGTTATTCACAGAGATCCTATTCTTCGTAATGGCAAGCTCCTGTTTTTTTTTTTTTTTTTTTTCCCTTAGCTTCAGTTTTTCTATTCTTTGCAACTTTTAATTGGTTTTGTTTTGGCACAAGTGCATTGCTGTGCTCACATCTGCTGGCAATGCTCCTGTATTTGCTGTGGAAGTCTGGCCCTGTCCAACGTCCCTTCCCATCTGCCTCTACTCTACCTCGGACGCCTGCACCAGAACAACTGAAGCAGTGGTGAGGAGGCCCAAACCGAGGATTCCACCCAGCCCATACTGGGCCACAGACCCAGAAGGTGCGGACCTCACCACTGCACCACCGGCCGGCCACTTACATGTTCAGTGGCAACGTGCAGTTGAGTGCAACGGGAGTTAAATATACTAGTGAGCCCAACTCTAGCACTGTGTAGATGAGGCTAGGTTGTTTTTCGGGTCCATTGTGATGTCAGAGGATTTGTCATAATTGTGTCTCTGAGGTCCAGCATGCTTCCTGGATACAGGTTTCAGAGCCTGCTTGGAGCAGTCTCATAACTCACCCTTCCCAGTTAGCCCATGCTTGACCTTCGCTGCCGTTTTTCGGCTTGTGAATTTCTCTGACTTTCAAACGTTCCAGCAGAGTCTGTCTAAAGACGGACATCATCTTTCATTGTGGATAATTCAGGTGTGATTTCTGTTCACCTTCCATTTTCTGGGTCCTCTTTTTCTTTTCCATAGTATACTCGTCATGGTCTTTCTCAGCTATCTCCCTTAGACATGCTTATCAGTCCGTTCTCCTTCATTCCAAGGGATTAGTTTGTATTTCTTTAATCGCTGTATGTTCTCTAGGGTGAGGTGTGAGTGCTTTCGTGACTCTTGGTTGTTGTCCTTGAATTTGCACCGGTCACTTGTAGGACTCTTGGCTACCCTAGCCTAGGTCAAACTAAGCACTGAGAACACGTGGTCATGTGGGTTGGTTTGACATCCTGAGATCAGAAACTCCAAATTCGAGGTGGTCCTGGCAACCCCCTTCACGGACACAATGTTTCCAAGACAACTTAGACAAATCGGATGAATTCCACTCTCCAGGAAAGATATTTTTCTGTCTCTTTTCCGGATTTGGGAAGTTTCGAACTTGACCCCTGATCCTTGAACGTTCCCCTAGATTCCGTCCAGATACGGGCTTACTTAATTTTTATAGGGTGTGCCATTTGTTTGCCCTACATCCTCTACCCTGGCCTGTTTATTTTTCTTGAAACACAACTGTAAAGTTCTAATTTTCGTGCAACTTCCTTACATATGGTGTCAAAACACATAATCAATAATCCTTCTACGGCAAGAGGTAGGGGGAGAGAATTTCGATGGAGGCAAACAGAGCACACTAGCCTGGGAGGGCAGCCTTCACGAAGGAACGAAGCCCTGTGGAAGAGGGTGCTTTTCAGCACCCTTGTAGAGCACTTCCAAACAAAGAGACATACCCCAAGCGTGACAGGGCTCCATTCCTTCAAGGCTTCCAAGACATCTCTTGGGACACATTACCATGTGCCCAGTGGGCCCACGTGACACCAGAGCTTCGGAAAAAGAGACTGACCTGCAAAGAATGCTATGGGCCTTGGAAAGGAGGCATCGATTCTTCTCTTCAATGTCCTCAAGACATCTTTCTTGACTTTGCATTATGCTTAAGGCACAAGGGCACTGTAGGTGTGATGAACGCCAAGTCCGGCCACTTGTTTCCAATGAAGTTGCAAGCTTGAATCAGCATGACCTCCCCATAGACTTGAATAGATGACAATGTTCTCCTCTCCGTGCCTGTCCCTCTATTCTCACTTGTGGCCTAGGGTTCCTTTCTTATCCCTTGCATCAGACTCTGTTTTATCTCTTCTAGTTTCTGTGCCTGCTTTCTGTTTGCCAAACCTGTTTCTGGGTATCTGTCCCTTTAATAGCCTAGCCTAGGCCAATCCTCAGACTGTAACCATGCGGCCACCCTGGGGGACATGTTCACCGTGATGTCATAAGCGACCTCAAAATTCGAAGTTGTCCTGACAACCTCCGTGCACACAGAGTTTCACAGCCATCTCAGACCAGTCTGACTCCTCACCCTGTCTAGGTAGGATAGTTTTCCTTTTTCTGCAATTGTTGTCAGTTTCTATCTTTCTCCTTGAACTTCGAAAGGGCTCCTACATTCTCTCTAGACACTGGTGTCACTCCTGTAAGATTATCCTGGGTTTTATCTCTTATATCTTGGGTAGATGGCAAAATGGGTGGACCTTACCCAGAAAAAGTCCTGGACTCCCTCACAAGTTGAAGTTGCCCAGGGAATGTTCTGATGCACAATGATGGTGTCATCTCGTGGCACTCTGCCAATTCCACCTTGGCAGGTCACAAGTTTTCCTTCCTTCTGCCTTTGGGAAGTGTACCAGATACTTCCATAGATTGTAATATTCTTATGGTTCCTTTTCTTGTGCGTATTGATAACGTATCCTCACAATTGCTGCTTATTTATGATCTCTGCCCGCACCATACCATGAAATCTATATTTCCTAACACTACTAATGTGATATGCACTCGTAATGTGAAACAGTGAGGCCCGGGCCGCCCAAGCGGAATGTGGGCACTTACCTGCTCCACCACAGGGCCGGCCCTGAATTGTACTTTTGGACCAACCTTTTGCCTGAACTTGGGAAGACGTGGGCCTGTTTGGATTATTCGTGAAGGTGATTAGTAATAACATCATGGACGGTAACATTTTCCGTTCGTTCATGGGTTTAGGACTGATCATGTTCTCTTCGTAGTATTCCTCTTCACCTATTTGGAATGGTCTGCCTTTCTGTAGCATCTGTAAGCATTTGGAGGTGATTTTCCATCCTTGGAAGTTCACCTTCTGTAAACTCTTTCCGCCCCCAAAGCTTTATGACATCATTCTGGACCCCTTTTTGGATTTTTGATTTGAGGTGAATTTATAGCCATGACCCTGCATTAGAACGTACTATAACTTCCAGATTCACATCCTCATTGCTTTAGACTTCTGTGTAGCTTACATCATCTTCACCAGTGTAAGACTAATCACAGGCCCTCACCACACACTTGTGCCTAATCTTCTCTTTCACCCTCCGTCACCGCCCCTCTTTGCCTCTGGGAGCCCGCATACAAATGTTCAGTGCCACCTGTTGGTTAGTGCTTGCTTTTTCTTCTCCTTGTAAGTGAGATTCTATGGTATTTGAATTTCTCACTGGGGCTTGTTACACTTCCCCTAAAACCCTCACAGCCATTCTGGTGGTCACAAATGGCTGGATTGCATCATTTGTTCCGGCTGAGTGGTATACCATTGTGTGGCTATAGCCCATCTTCCTTCTCCAATCATCCCTTGCTGGACACCAGGGTGCTTTCCAAGTCTTGGATATCAGGAGTAAGACTGTGGTGAACACAGCCATGCACATGTCTTTATGCGGTAGTCTTTCTGACTTTTTTGGATAAGCAAGCGGCAGATTAATAGCTGGGTCATACGGGACATGGATACTTAAATTTCTGGGGCAGTTCCACACCTTTGGCATCGTGGCTGCACCGGGTTACACTCCCACCAGCAGTGCAGGAGGCTTCCCTTCTCTGCACCTCCTCTCTGACACTTGTTATTTCCTGTCTGCTTCCTTCTAGCCATGCTGACCACAGTGAGCTGCCATGGCCTTGCAGTTTGGATTTGCATTTTCCTGAGACTTCATGATGGTGAACAAGTTTTCATGCACCTACTGGCCCTCTTTCTGTCTTCTTCGGAGAAAACTCTGCTTCCATCTTTTGACCAGGTTTTCATTGGCTTGTTTTTTTTCTTGTGGAGACGTGCGAGTTGATTGTATCTTTGGGCTTTTCACCCCTTGTCCGATGTGTGGTTTGCAAACATCCTCTCCCAATTGTTGTGGTGTCTTAGTATTCAGTTGATGGTTTCCTTGAGTGGGCAGAAGTGTGTGCATTTGATGTGGTCCCGTTTGTTTCTTGTTTCCTTTGTTGCCCTTGCCCAGTCAGACATGCTTCTTCCAAATAGGCGGCTCAGACAGATGGCAAAGAGCACTCTGCCTAGGTCTTCTCCTACAAGGTTCACGGTTTCAAGTCTGCCATTCAAGGCTTTAATCCACTTCAGGTGGTGTGTGTGCCAGGTGTAACATCATGGTGTACTCTCGTTGTGTTCCATGTGGCTGTGCAGGCTTCCCAGCACCGTTTATTGTAGAGACTCTCCTTTCTCCGCTGTCTCCACTTGGCTCCCTGGTCCAAAATGGGCTGTCCATGTAAGTTTGAGTTGGGCTCTGGGCTCTCAATTGTTTTGCATGGGTCTTCATGCCTGTTTTGGGGCCCAGACTGTGCCGTTTCGGTACCTCGCGCTTCGTCCTCTATGTTGAAATCAGAAATTGTGACACGTGCTGCTTTGTTCGTTTTCCTGAGGATTCCTTTGCCTAGTCAGGGTCTCGCGTTGCTGGGTAGAAACTTTAGGATTCTCTCTTCTTCTCTGTGGCAAATACTGCTGCAACTTTGACTGGGATTGCATGGAATCCAGAGATTCCTTACTGCGGTATGAACCTTTCAAGTGTGTTAATCCTTCCATTCCTAGATCCCTCGATATCTTTTTTTTTCTTGTGTCTTCTTGAGTTTCTTTCCCCAAAGGTTTGCTAGTTTTTGAATTAACATAGAATTCACCTGTTTTGCTAAGGTTATTCACAGAGATCCTATTCTTCGTAATGGCAAGCTCCTGTTTTTTTGTTTTTTTTTTTCCTTAGCTTCAGTTTTTCTATTCTTTGCAACTTTTAATTGGTTTTGTTTTGGCACAAGTGCATTGCTGTGCTCACATCTGCTGGCAATGCTCCTGTATTTGCTGTGGAAGTCTGGCCCTGTCCAACGTCCCTTCCCATCTGCCTCTACTCTACCTCGGACGCCTGCACCAGAACAACTGAAGCAGTGGTGAGGAGGCCCAAACCGAGGATTCCACCCAGCCCATACTGGGCCACAGACCCAGAAGGTGCGGACCTCACCACTGCACCACCGGCCGGCCACTTACATGTTCAGTGGCAACGTGCAGTTGAGTGCAACGGGAGTTAAATATACTAGTGAGCCCAACTCTAGCACTGTGTAGATGAGGCTAGGTTGTTTTTCGGGTCCATTGTGATGTCAGAGGATTTGTCATAATTGTGTCTCTGAGGTCCAGCATGCTTCCTGGATACAGGTTTCAGAGCCTGCTTGGAGCAGTCTCATAACTCACCCTTCCCAGTTAGCCCATCCTTGACCTTCGCTGCCGTTTTTTGCCTTGTGAATTTCTCTGACTTTCAAACGTTCCAGCAGAGTCTGTCTAAAGACGGACATCATCTTTCATTGTGGATAATTCAGGTGTGATTTCTGTTCACCTTCCATTTTCTGGGTCCTCTTTTTCTTTTCCATAGTATACTCGTCATGGTCTTTCTCAGCTATCTCCCTTAGACATGCTTATCAGTCCGTTCTCCTTCATTCCAAGGGATTAGTTTGTATTTCTTTAATCGCTGTATGTTCTCTAGGGTGAGGTGTGAGTGCTTTCGTGACTCTTGGTTGTTGTCCTTGAATTTGCACCGGTCACTTGTAGGACTCTTGGCTACCCTAGCCTAGGTCAAACTAAGCACTGAGAACACGTGGTCATGTGGGTTGGTTTGACATCCTGAGATCAGAAACTCCAAATTCGAGGTGGTCCTGGCAACCCCCTTCACGGACACAATGTTTCCAAGACAACTTAGACAAATCGGATGAATTCCACTCTCCAGGAAAGATATTTTTCTGTCTCTTTTCCGGATTTGGGAAGTTTCGAACTTGACCCCTGATCCTTGAACGTTCCCCTAGATTCCGTCCAGATACGGGCTTACTTAATTTTTATAGGGTGTGCCATTTGTTTGCCCTACATCCTCTACCCTGGCCTGTTTATTTTTCTTGAAACACAACTGTAAAGTTCTAATTTTCATGCAACTTCCTTACATATGGTGTCAAAACACATAATCAATAATCCTTCTACGGCAAGAGGTAGGGGGAGAGAATTTCGATGGAGGCAAACAGAGCACACTAGCCTGGGAGGGCAGCCTTCACGAAGGAACGAAGCCCTGTGGAAGAGGGTGCTTTTCAGCACCCTTGTAGAGCACTTCCAAACAAAGAGACATACCCCAAGCGTGACAGGGCTCCATTCCTTCAAGGCTTCCAAGACATCTCTTGGGACACATTACCATGTGCCCAGTGGGCCCACGTGACACCAGAGCTTCGGAAAAAGAGACTGACCTGCAAAGAATGCTATGGGCCTTGGAAAGGAGGCATCGATTCTTCTCTTCAATGTCCTCAAGACATCTTTCTTGACTTTGCATTATGCTTAAGGCACAAGGGCACTGTAGGTGTGATGAACGCCAAGTCCGGCCACTTGTTTCCAATGAAGTTGCAAGCTTGAATCAGCATGACCTCCCCATAGACTTGAATAGATGACAATGTTCTCCTCTCCGTGCCTGTCCCTCTATTCTCACTTGTGGCCTAGGGTTCCTTTCTTATCCCTTGCATCAGACTCTGTTTTATCTCTTCTAGTTTCTGTGCCTGCTTTCTGTTTGCCAAACCTGTTTCTGGGTATCTGTCCCTTTAATAGCCTAGCCTAGGCCAATCCTCAGACTGTAACCATGCGGCCACCCTGGGGGACATGTTCACCGTGATGTCATAAGCGACCTCAAAATTCGAAGTTGTCCTGACAACCTCCGTGCACACAGAGTTTCACAGCCATCTCAGACCAGTCTGACTCCTCACCCTGTCTAGGTAGGATAGTTTTCCTTTTTCTGCAATTGTTGTCAGTTTCTATCTTTCTCCTTGAACTTCGAAAGGGCTCCTACATTCTCTCTAGACACTGGTGTCACTCCTGTAAGATTATCCTGGGTTTTATCTCTTATATCTTGGGTAGATGGCAAAATGGGTGGACCTTACCCAGAAAAAGTCCTGGACTCCCTCACAAGTTGAAGTTGCCCAGGGAATGTTCTGATGCACAATGATGGTGTCATCTCGTGGCACTCTGCCAATTCCACCTTGGCAGGTCACAAGTTTTCCTTCCTTCTGCCTTTGGGAAGTGTACCAGATACTTCCATAGATTGTAATATTCTTATGGTTCCTTTTCTTGTGCGTATTGATAACGTATCCTCACAATTGCTGCTTATTTATGATCTCTGCCCGCACCATACCATGAAATCTATATTTCCTAACACTACTAATGTGATATGCACTCGTAATGTGAAACAGTGAGGCCCGGGCCGCCCAAGCGGAATGTGGGCACTTACCTGCTCCACCACAGGGCCGGCCCTGAATTGTACTTTTGGACCAACCTTTTGCCTGAACTTGGGAAGACGTGGGCCTGTTTGGATTATTCGTGAAGGTGATTAGTAATAACATCATGGACGGTAACATTTTCCGTTCGTTCATGGGTTTAGGACTGATCATGTTCTCTTCGTAGTATTCCTCTTCACCTATTTGGAATGGTCTGCCTTTCTGTAGCATCTGTAAGCATTTGGAGGTGATTTTCCATCCTTGGAAGTTCACCTTCCGTAAACTCTTTCCGCCCCCAAAGCTTTATGACATCATTCTGGACCCCTTTTTGGATTTTTGATTTGAGGTGAATTTATAGCCATGACCCTGCATTAGAACGTACTATAACTTCCAGATTCACATCCTCATTGCTTTAGACTTCTGTGTAGCTTACATCATCTTCACCAGTGTAAGACTAATCACAGGCCCTCACCACACACTTGTGCCTAATCTTCTCTTTCACCCTCCGTCACCGCCCCTCTTTGCCTCTGGGAGCCCGCATACAAATGTTCAGTGCCACCTGTTGGTTAGTGCTTGCTTTTTCTTCTCCTTGTAAGTGAGATTCTATGGTATTTGAATTTCTCACTGGGGCTTGTTACACTTCCCCTAAAACCCTCACAGCCATTCTGGTGGTCACAAATGGCTGGATTGCATCATTTGTTCCGGCTGAGTGGTATACCATTGTGTGGCTATAGCCCATCTTCCTTCTCCAATCATCCCTTGCTGGACACCAGGGTGCTTTCCAAGTCTTGGATATCAGGAGTAAGACTGTGGTGAACACAGCCATGCACATGTCTTTATGCGGTAGTCTTTCTGACTTTTTTGGATAAGCAAGCGGCAGATTAATAGCTGGGTCATACGGGACATGGATACTTAAATTTCTGAGGCAGTTCCACACCTTTGGCATCGTGGCTGCACCGGGTTACACTCCCACCAGCAGTGCAGGAGGCTTCCCTTCTCTGCACCTCCTCTCTGACACTTGTTATTTCCTGTCTGCTTCCTTCTAGCCATGCTGACTACAGTGAGCTGCCATGGCCTTGCAGTTTGGATTTGCATTTTCCTGAGACTTCATGATGGTGAACAAGTTTTCATGCACCTACTGGCCCTCTTTCTGTCTTCTTCGGAGAAATCTCTGCTTCCATCTTTTGACCAGGTTTTCATTGGCTTGTTTTTTTTCTTGTGGAGACGTGCGAGTTGATTGTATCTTTGGGCTTTTCACCCCTTGTCCGATGTGTGGTTTGCAAACATCCTCTCCCAATTGTTGTGGTGTCTTAGTATTCAGTTGATGGTTTCCTTGAGTGGGCAGAAGTGTGTGCATTTGATGTGGTCCCGTTTGTTTCTTGTTTCCTTTGTTGCCCTTGCCCAGTCAGACATGCTTCTTCCAAATAGGCGGCTCAGACAGATGGCAAAGAGCACTCTGCCTAGGTCTTCTCCTACAAGGTTCACGGTTTCAAGTCTGCCATTCAAGGCTTTAATCCATTTCAGGTGGTGTGTGTGCCAGGTGTAACATCATGGTGTACTCTCGTTGTGTTCCATGTGGCTGTGCAGGCTTCCCAGCACCGTTTATGGTAGAGACTCTCCTTTCTCCGCTGTCTCCACTTGGCTCCCTGGTCCAAAATGGGCTGTCCATGTAAGTTTGAGTTGGGCTCTGGGCTCTCAATTGTTTTGCATGGGTCTTCATGCCTGTTTTGGGGCCCAGACTGTGCCGTTTCGGTACCTCGCGCTTCGTCCTCTATGTTGAAATCAGAAATTGTGACACGTGCTGCTTTGTTCGTTTTCCTGAGGATTCCTTTGCCTAGTCAGGGTCTCGCGTTGCTGGCTAGAAACTTTAGGATTCTCTCTTCTTCTCTGTGGCAAATACTGCTGCAACTTTGACTGGGATTGCATGGAATCCAGAGATTCCTTACTGCGGTATGAACCTTTCAAGTGTGTTAATCCTTCCATTCCTAGATCCCTCGATATCTTTTTTTTTCTTGTGTCTTCTTGAGTTTCTTTCCCCAAAGGTTTGCTAGTTTTTGAATTAACATAGAATTCACCTGTTTTGCTAAGGTTATTCACAGAGATCCTATTCTTCGTAATGGCAAGCTCCTGTTTTTTTTTTTTTTTTTTTTCCCTTAGCTTCAGTTTTTCTATTCTTTGCAACTTTTAATTGGTTTTGTTTTGGCACAAGTGCATTGCTGTGCTCACATCTGCTGGCAATGCTCCTGTATTTGCTGTGGAAGTCTGGCCCTGTCCAACGTCCCTTCCCATCTGCCTCTACTCTACCTCGGACGCCTGCACCAGAACAACTGAAGCAGTGGTGAGGAGGCCCAAACCGAGGATTCCACCCAGCCCATACTGGGCCACAGACCCAGAAGGTGCGGACCTCACCACTGCACCACCGGCCGGCCACTTACATGTTCAGTGGCAACGTGCAGTTGAGTGCAACGGGAGTTAAATATACTAGTGAGCCCAACTCTAGCACTGTGTAGATGAGGCTAGGTTGTTTTTCGGGTCCATTGTGATGTCAGAGGATTTGTCATAATTGTGTCTCTGAGGTCCAGCATGCTTCCTGGATACAGGTTTCAGAGCCTGCTTGGAGCAGTCTCATAACTCACCCTTCCCAGTTAGCCCATGCTTGACCTTCGCTGCCGTTTTTTGCCTTGTGAATTTCTCTGACTTTCAAACGTTCCAGCAGAGTCTGTCTAAAGACGGACATCATCTTTCATTGTGGATAATTCAGGTGTGATTTCTGTTCACCTTCCATTTTCTGGGTCCTCTTTTTCTTTTCCATAGTATACTCGTCATGGTCTTTCTCAGCTATCTCCCTTAGACATGCTTATCAGTCCGTTCTCCTTCATTCCAAGGGATTAGTTTGTATTTCTTTAATCGCTGTATGTTCTCTAGGGTGAGGTGTGAGTGCTTTCGTGACTCTTGGTTGTTGTCCTTGAATTTGCACCGGTCACTTGTAGGACTCTTGGCTACCCTAGCCTAGGTCAAACTAAGCACTGAGAACACGTGGTCATGTGGGTTGGTTTGACATCCTGAGATCAGAAACTCCAAATTCGAGGTGGTCCTGGCAACCCCCTTCACGGACACAATGTTTCCAAGACAACTTAGACAAATCGGATGAATTCCACTCTCCAGGAAAGATATTTTTCTGTCTCTTTTCCGGATTTGGGAAGTTTCGAACTTGACCCCTGATCCTTGAACGTTCCCCTAGATTCCGTCCAGATACGGGCTTACTTAATTTTTATAGGGTGTGCCATTTGTTTGCCCTACATCCTCTACCCTGGCCTGTTTATTTTTCTTGAAACACAACTGTAAAGTTCTAATTTTCGTGCAACTTCCTTACATATGGTGTCAAAACACATAATCAATAATCCTTCTACGGCAAGAGGTAGGGGGAGAGAATTTCGATGGAGGCAAACAGAGCACACTAGCCTGGGAGGGCAGCCTTCACGAAGGAACGAAGCCCTGTGGAAGAGGGTGCTTTTCAGCACCCTTGTAGAGCACTTCCAAACAAAGAGACATACCCCAAGCGTGACAGGGCTCCATTCCTTCAAGGCTTCCAAGACATCTCTTGGGACACATTACCATGTGCCCAGTGGGCCCACGTGACACCAGAGCTTCGGAAAAAGAGACTGACCTGCAAAGAATGCTATGGGCCTTGGAAAGGAGGCATCGATTCTTCTCTTCAATGTCCTCAAGACATCTTTCTTGACTTTGCATTATGCTTAAGGCACAAGGGCACTGTAGGTGTGATGAACGCCAAGTCCGGCCACTTGTTTCCAATGAAGTTGCAAGCTTGAATCAGCATGACCTCCCCATAGACTTGAATAGATGACAATGTTCTCCTCTCCGTGCCTGTCCCTCTATTCTCACTTGTGGCCTAGGGTTCCTTTCTTATCCCTTGCATCAGACTCTGTTTTATCTCTTCTAGTTTCTGTGCCTGCTTTCTGTTTGCCAAACCTGTTTCTGGGTATCTGTCCCTTTAATAGCCTAGCCTAGGCCAATCCTCAGACTGTAACCATGCGGCCACCCTGGGGGACATGTTCACCGTGATGTCATAAGCGACCTCAAAATTCGAAGTTGTCCTGACAACCTCCGTGCACACAGAGTTTCACAGCCATCTCAGACCAGTCTGACTCCTCACCCTGTCTAGGTAGGATAGTTTTCCTTTTTCTGCAATTGTTGTCAGTTTCTATCTTTCTCCTTGAACTTCGAAAGGGCTCCTACATTCTCTCTAGACACTGGTGTCACTCCTGTAAGATTATCCTGGGTTTTATCTCTTATATCTTGGGTAGATGGCAAAATGGGTGGACCTTACCCAGAAAAAGTCCTGGACTCCCTCACAAGTTGAAGTTGCCCAGGGAATGTTCTGATGCACAATGATGGTGTCATCTCGTGGCACTCTGCCAATTCCACCTTGGCAGGTCACAAGTTTTCCTTCCTTCTGCCTTTGGGAAGTGTACCAGATACTTCCATAGATTGTAATATTCTTATGGTTCCTTTTCTTGTGCGTATTGATAACGTATCCTCACAATTGCTGCTTATTTATGATCTCTGCCCGCACCATACCATGAAATCTATATTTCCTAACACTACTAATGTGATATGCACTCGTAATGTGAAACAGTGAGGCCCGGGCCGCCCAAGCGGAATGTGGGCACTTACCTGCTCCACCACAGGGCCGGCCCTGAATTGTACTTTTGGACCAACCTTTTGCCTGAACTTGGGAAGACGTGGGCCTGTTTGGATTATTCGTGAAGGTGATTAGTAATAACATCATGGACGGTAACATTTTCCGTTCGTTCATGGGTTTAGGACTGATCATGTTCTCTTCGTAGTATTCCTCTTCACCTATTTGGAATGGTCTGCCTTTCTGTAGCATCTGTAAGCATTTGGAGGTGATTTTCCATCCTTGGAAGTTCACCTTCTGTAAACTCTTTCCGCCCCCAAAGCTTTATGACATCATTCTGGACCCCTTTTTGGATTTTTGATTTGAGGTGAATTTATAGCCATGACCCTGCATTAGAACGTACTATAACTTCCAGATTCACATCCTCATTGCTTTAGACTTCTGTGTAGCTTACATCATCTTCACCAGTGTAAGACTAATCACAGGCCCTCACCACACACTTGTGCCTAATCTTCTCTTTCACCCTCCGTCACCGCCCCTCTTTGCCTCTGGGAGCCCGCATACAAATGTTCAGTGCCACCTGTTGGTTAGTGCTTGCTTTTTCTTCGCCTTGTAAGTGAGATTCTATGGTATTTGAATTTCTCACTGGGGCTTGTTACACTTCCCCTAAAACCCTCACAGCCATTCTGGTGGTCACAAATGGCTGGATTGCATCATTTGTTCCGGCTGAGTGGTATACCATTGTGTGGCTATAGCCCATCTTCCTTCTCCAATCATCCCTTGCTGGACACCAGGGTGCTTTCCAAGTCTTGGATATCAGGAGTAAGACTGTGGTGAACACAGCCATGCACATGTCTTTATGCGGTAGTCTTTCTGACTTTTTTGGATAAGCAAGCGGCAGATTAATAGCTGGGTAATACAGGACATGGATACTTAAATTTCTGAGGCAGTTCCACACCTTTGGCATCGTGGCTGCACCGGGTTACACTCCCACCAGCAGTGCAGGAGGCTTCCCTTCTCTGCACCTCCTCTCTGACACTTGTTATTTCCTGTCTGCTTCCTTCTAGCCATGCTGACCACAGTGAGCTGCCATGGCCTTGCAGTTTGGATTTGCATTTTCCTGAGACTTCATGATGGTGAACAAGTTTTCATGCACCTACTGGCCCTCTTTCTGTCTTCTTCGGAGAAATCTCTGCTTCCATCTTTTGACCAGGTTTTCATTGGCTTGTTTTTTTTCTTGTGGAGACGTGCGAGTTGATTGTATCTTTGGGCTTTTCACCCCTTGTCCGATGTGTGGTTTGCAAACATCCTCTCCCAATTGTTGTGGTGTCTTAGTATTCAGTTGATGGTTTCCTTGAGTGGGCAGAAGTGTGTGCATTTGATGTGGTCCCGTTTGTTTCTTGTTTCCTTTGTTGCCCTTGCCCAGTCAGACATGCTTCTTCCAAATAGGCGGCTCAGACAGATGGCAAAGAGCACTCTGCCTAGGTCTTCTCCTACAAGGTTCACGGTTTCAAGTCTGCCATTCAAGGCTTTAATCCATTTCAGGTGGTGTGTGTGCCAGGTGTAACATCATGGCGTACTCTCGTTGTGTTCCATGTGGCTGTGCAGGCTTCCCAGCACCGTTTATTGTAGAGACTCTCCTTTCTCCGCTGTCTCCACTTGGCTCCCTGGTCCAAAATGGGCTGTCCATGTAAGTTTGAGTTGGGCTCTGGGCTCTCAATTGTTTTGCATGGGTCTTCATGCCTGTTTTGGGGCCCAGACTGTGCCGTTTCGGTACCTCGCGCTTCGTCCTCTATGTTGAAATCAGAAATTGTGACACGTGCTGCTTTGTTCGTTTTCCTGAGGATTCCTTTGCCTAGTCAGGGTCTCGCGTTGCTGGCTAGAAACTTTAGGATTCTCTCTTCTTCTCTGTGGCAAATACTGCTGCAACTTTGACTGGGATTGCATGGAATCCAGAGATTCCTTACTGCGGTATGAACCTTTCAAGTGTGTTAATCCTTCCATTCCTAGATCCCTCGATATCTTTTTTTTTCTTGTGTCTTCTTGAGTTTCTTTCCCCAAAGGTTTGCTAGTTTTTGAATTAACATAGAATTCACCTGTTTTGCTAAGGTTATTCACAGAGATCCTATTCTTCGTAATGGCAAGCTCCTGTTTTTTTGTTTTCTTTTTCCTTAGCTTCAGTTTTTCTATTCTTTGCAACTTTTAATTGGTTTTGTTTTGGCACAAGTGCATTGCTGTGCTCACATCTGCTGGCAATGCTCCTGTATTTGCTGTGGAAGTCTGGCCCTGTCCAACGTCCCTTCCCATCTGCCTCTACTCTACCTCGGACGCCTGCACCAGAACAACTGAAGCAGTGGTGAGGAGGCCCAAACCGAGGATTCCACCCAGCCCATACTGGGCCACAGACCCAGAAGGTGCGGACCTCACCACTGCACCACCGGCCGGCCACTTACATGTTCAGTGGCAACGTGCAGTTGAGTGCAATGGGAGTTAAATATACTAGTGAGCCCAACTCTAGCACTGTGTAGATGAGGCTAGGTTGTTTTTCGGGTCCATTGTGATGTCAGAGGATTTGTCATAATTGTGTCTCTGAGGTCCAGCATGCTTCCTGGATACAGGTTTCAGAGCCTGCTTGGAGCAGTCTCATAACTCACCCTTCCCAGTTAGCCCATGCTTGACCTTCGCTGCCGTTTTTTGCCTTGTGAATTTCTCTGACTTTCAAACGTTCCAGCAGAGTCTGTCTAAAGACGGACATCATCTTTCATTGTGGATAATTCAGGTGTGATTTCTGTTCACCTTCCATTTTCTGGGTCCTCTTTTTCTTTTCCATAGTATACTCGTCATGGTCTTTCTCAGCTATCTCCCTTAGACATGCTTATCAGTCCGTTCTCCTTCATTCCAAGGGATTAGTTTGTATTTCTTTAATCGCTGTATGTTCTCTAGGGTGAGGTGTGAGTGCTTTCGTGACTCTTGGTTGTTGTCCTTGAATTTGCACCGGTCACTTGTAGGACTCTTGGCTACCCTAGCCAAGGTCAAACTAAGCACTGAGAACACGTGGTCATGTGGGTTGGTTTGACATCCTGAGATCAGAAACTCCAAATTCGAGGTGGTCCTGGCAACCCCCTTCACGGACACAATGTTTCCAAGACAACTTAGACAAATCGGATGAATTCCACTCTCCAGGAAAGATATTTTTCTGTCTCTTTTCCGGATTTGGGAAGTTTCGAACTTGACCCCTGATCCTTGAACGTTCCCCTAGATTCCGTCCAGATACGGGCTTACTTAATTTTTATAGGGTGTGCCATTTGTTTGCCCTACATCCTCTACCCTGGCCTGTTTATTTTTCTTGAAACACAACTGTAAAGTTCTAATTTTCGTGCAACTTCCTTACATATGGTGTCAAAACACATAATCAATAATCCTTCTACGGCAAGAGGTAGGGGGAGAGAATTTCGATGGAGGCAAACAGAGCACACTAGCCTGGGAGGGCAGCCTTCACGAAGGAACGAAGCCCTGTGGAAGAGGGTGCTTTTCAGCACCCTTGTAGAGCACTTCCAAACAAAGAGACATACCCCAAGCGTGACAGGGCTCCATTCCTTCAAGGCTTCCAAGACATCTCTTGGGACACATTACCATGTGCCCAGTGGGCCCACGTGACACCAGAGCTTCGGAAAAAGAGACTGACCTGCAAAGAATGCTATGGGCCTTGGAAAGGAGGCATCGATTCTTCTCTTCAATGTCCTCAAGACATCTTTCTTGACTTTGCATTATGCTTAAGGCACAAGGGCACTGTAGGTGTGATGAACGCCAAGTCCGGCCACTTGTTTCCAATGAAGTTGCAAGCTTGAATCAGCATGACCTCCCCATAGACTTGAATAGATGACAATGTTCTCCTCTCCGTGCCTGTCCCTCTATTCTCACTTGTGGCCTAGGGTTCCTTTCTTATCCCTTGCATCAGACTCTGTTTTATCTCTTCTAGTTTCTGTGCCTGCTTTCTGTTTGCCAAACCTGTTTCTGGGTATCTGTCCCTTTAATAGCCTAGCCTAGGCCAATCCTCAGACTGTAACCATGCGGCCACCCTGGGGGACATGTTCACCGTGATGTCATAAGCGACCTCAAAATTCGAAGTTGTCCTGACAACCTCCGTGCACACAGAGTTTCACAGCCATCTCAGACCAGTCTGACTCCTCACCCTGTCTAGGTAGGATAGTTTTCCTTTTTCTGCAATTGTTGTCAGTTTCTATCTTTCTCCTTGAACTTCGAAAGGGCTCCTACATTCTCTCTAGACACTGGTGTCACTCCTGTAAGATTATCCTGGGTTTTATCTCTTATATCTTGGGTAGATGGCAAAATGGGTGGACCTTACCCAGAAAAAGTCCTGGACTCCCTCACAAGTTGAAGTTGCCCAGGGAATGTTCTGATGCACAATGATGGTGTCATCTCGTGGCACTCTGCCAATTCCACCTTGGCAGGTCACAAGTTTTCCTTCCTTCTGCCTTTGGGAAGTGTACCAGATACTTCCATAGATTGTAATATTCTTATGGTTCCTTTTCTTGTGCGTATTGATAACGTATCCTCACAATTGCTGCTTATTTATGATCTCTGCCCGCACCATACCATGAAATCTATATTTCCTAACACTACTAATGTGATATGCACTCGTAATGTGAAACAGTGAGGCCCGGGCCGCCCAAGCGGAATGTGGGCACTTACCTGCTCCACCACAGGGCCGGCCCTGAATTGTACTTTTGGACCAACCTTTTGCCTGAACTTGGGAAGACGTGGGCCTGTTTGGATTATTCGTGAAGGTGATTAGTAATAACATCATGGACGGTAACATTTTCCGTTCGTTCATGGGTTTAGGACTGATCATGTTCTCTTCGTAGTATTCCTCTTCACCTATTTGGAATGGTCTGCCTTTCTGTAGCATCTGTAAGCATTTGGAGGTGATTTTCCATCCTTGGAAGTTCACCTTCCGTAAACTCTTTCCGCCCCCAAAGCTTTATGACATCATTCTGGACCCCTTTTTGGATTTTTGATTTGAGGTGAATTTATAGCCATGACCCTGCATTAGAACGTACTATAACTTCCAGATTCACATCCTCATTGCTTTAGACTTCTGTGTAGCTTACATCATCTTCACCAGTGTAAGACTAATCACAGGCCCTCACCACACACTTGTGCCTAATCTTCTCTTTCACCCTCCGTCACCGCCCCTCTTTGCCTCTGGGAGCCCGCATACAAATGTTCAGTGCCACCTGTTGGTTAGTGCTTGCTTTTTCTTCGCCTTGTAAGTGAGATTCTATGGTATTTGAATTTCTCACTGGGGCTTGTTACACTTCCCCTAAAACCCTCACAGCCATTCTGGTGGTCACAAATGGCTGGATTGCATCATTTGTTCCGGCTGAGTGGTATACCATTGTGTGGCTATAGCCCATCTTCCTTCTCCAATCATCCCTTGCTGGACACCAGGGTGCTTTCCAAGTCTTGGATATCAGCAGTAAGACTGTGGTGAACACAGCCATGCACATGTCTTTATGCGGTAGTCTTTCTGACTTTTTTGGATAAGCAAGCGGCAGATTAATAGCTGGGTCATACGGGACATGGATACTTAAATTTCTGAGGCAGTTCCACACCTTTGGCATCGTGGCTGCACCGGGTTACACTCCCACCAGCAGTGCAGGAGGCTTCCCTTCTCTGCACCTCCTCTCTGACACTTGTTATTTCCTGTCTGCTTCCTTCTAGCCATGCTGACCACAGTGAGCTGCCATGGCCTTGCAGTTTGGATTTGCATTTTCCTGAGACTTCATGATGGTGAACAAGTTTTCATGCACCTACTGGCCCTCTTTCTGTCTTCTTCGGAGAAATCTCTGCTTCCATCTTTTGACCAGGTTTTCATTGGCTTGTTTTTTTTCTTGTGGAGACGTGCGAGTTGATTGTATCTTTGGGCTTTTCACCCCTTGTCCGATGTGTGGTTTGCAAACATCCTCTCCCAATTGTTGTGGTGTCTTAGTATTCAGTTGATGGTTTCCTTGAGTGGGCAGAAGTGTGTGCATTTGATGTGGTCCCGTTTGTTTCTTGTTTCCTTTGTTGCCCTTGCCCAGTCAGACATGCTTCTTCCAAATAGGCGGCTCAGACAGATGGCAAAGAGCACTCTGCCTAGGTCTTCTCCTACAAGGTTCACGGTTTCAAGTCTGCCATTCAAGGCTTTAATCCATTTCAGGTGGTGTGTGTGCCAGGTGTAACATCATGGCGTACTCTCGTTGTGTTCCATGTGGCTGTGCAGGCTTCCCAGCACCGTTTATTGTAGAGACTCTCCTTTCTCCGCTGTCTCCACTTGGCTCCCTGGTCCAAAATGGGCTGTCCATGTAAGTTTGAGTTGGGCTCTGGGCTCTCAATTGTTTTGCATGGGTCTTCATGCCTGTTTTGGGGCCCAGACTGTGCCGTTTCGGTACCTCGCGCTTCGTCCTCTATGTTGAAATCAGAAATTGTGACACGTGCTGCTTTGTTCGTTTTCCTGAGGATTCCTTTGCCTAGTCAGGGTCTCGCGTTGCTGGCTAGAAACTTTAGGATTCTCTCTTCTTCTCTGTGGCAAATACTGCTGCAACTTTGACTGGGATTGCATGGAATCCAGAGATTCCTTACTGCGGTATGAACCTTTCAAGTGTGTTAATCCTTCCATTCCTAGATCCCTCGATATCTTTTTTTTTCTTGTGTCTTCTTGAGTTTCTTTCCCCAAAGGTTTGCTAGTTTTTGAATTAACATAGAATTCACCTGTTTTGCTAAGGTTATTCACAGAGATCCTATTCTTCGTAATGGCAAGCTCCTGTTTTTTTGTTTTCTTTTTCCTTAGCTTCAGTTTTTCTATTCTTTGCAACTTTTAATTGGTTTTGTTTTGGCACAAGTGCATTGCTGTGCTCACATCTGCTGGCAATGCTCCTGTATTTGCTGTGGAAGTCTGGCCCTGTCCAACGTCCCTTCCCATCTGCCTCTACTCTACCTCGGACGCCTGCACCAGAACAACTGAAGCAGTGGTGAGGAGGCCCAAACCGAGGATTCCACCCAGCCCATACTGGGCCACAGACCCAGAAGGTGCGGACCTCACCACTGCACCACCGGCCGGCCACTTACATGTTCAGTGGCAACGTGCAGTTGAGTGCAATGGGAGTTAAATATACTAGTGAGCCCAACTCTAGCACTGTGTAGATGAGGCTAGGTTGTTTTTCGGGTCCATTGTGATGTCAGAGGATTTGTCATAATTGTGTCTCTGAGGTCCAGCATGCTTCCTGGATACAGGTTTCAGAGCCTGCTTGGAGCAGTCTCATAACTCACCCTTCCCAGTTAGCCCATGCTTGACCTTCGCTGCCGTTTTTTGCCTTGTGAATTTCTCTGACTTTCAAACGTTCCAGCAGAGTCTGTCTAAAGACGGACATCATCTTTCATTGTGGATAATTCAGGTGTGATTTCTGTTCACCTTCCATTTTCTGGGTCCTCTTTTTCTTTTCCATAGTATACTCGTCATGGTCTTTCTCAGCTATCTCCCTTAGACATGCTTATCAGTCCGTTCTCCTTCATTCCAAGGGATTAGTTTGTATTTCTTTAATCGCTGTATGTTCTCTAGGGTGAGGTGTGAGTGCTTTCGTGACTCTTGGTTGTTGTCCTTGAATTTGCACCGGTCACTTGTAGGACTCTTGGCTACCCTAGCCAAGGTCAAACTAAGCACTGAGAACACGTGGTCATGTGGGTTGGTTTGACATCCTGAGATCAGAAACTCCAAATTCGAGGTGGTCCTGGCAACCCCCTTCACGGACACAATGTTTCCAAGACAACTTAGACAAATCGGATGAATTCCACTCTCCAGGAAAGATATTTTTCTGTCTCTTTTCCGGATTTGGGAAGTTTCGAACTTGACCCCTGATCCTTGAACGTTCCCCTAGATTCCGTCCAGATACGGGCTTACTTAATTTTTATAGGGTGTGCCATTTGTTTGCCCTACATCCTCTACCCTGGCCTGTTTATTTTTCTTGAAACACAACTGTAAAGTTCTAATTTTCGTGCAACTTCCTTACATATGGTGTCAAAACACATAATCAATAATCCTTCTACGGCAAGAGGTAGGGGGAGAGAATTTCGATGGAGGCAAACAGAGCACACTAGCCTGGGAGGGCAGCCTTCACGAAGGAACGAAGCCCTGTGGAAGAGGGTGCTTTTCAGCACCCTTGTAGAGCACTTCCAAACAAAGAGACATACCCCAAGCGTGACAGGGCTCCATTCCTTCAAGGCTTCCAAGACATCTCTTGGGACACATTACCATGTGCCCAGTGGGCCCACGTGACACCAGAGCTTCGGAAAAAGAGACTGACCTGCAAAGAATGCTATGGGCCTTGGAAAGGAGGCATCGATTCTTCTCTTCAATGTCCTCAAGACATCTTTCTTGACTTTGCATTATGCTTAAGGCACAAGGGCACTGTAGGTGTGATGAACGCCAAGTCCGGCCACTTGTTTCCAATGAAGTTGCAAGCTTGAATCAGCATGACCTCCCCATAGACTTGAATAGATGACAATGTTCTCCTCTCCGTGCCTGTCCCTCTATTCTCACTTGTGGCCTAGGGTTCCTTTCTTATCCCTTGCATCAGACTCTGTTTTATCTCTTCTAGTTTCTGTGCCTGCTTTCTGTTTGCCAAACCTGTTTCTGGGTATCTGTCCCTTTAATAGCCTAGCCTAGGCCAATCCTCAGACTGTAACCATGCGGCCACCCTGGGGGACATGTTCACCGTGATGTCATAAGCGACCTCAAAATTCGAAGTTGTCCTGACAACCTCCGTGCACACAGAGTTTCACAGCCATCTCAGACCAGTCTGACTCCTCACCCTGTCTAGGTAGGATAGTTTTCCTTTTTCTGCAATTGTTGTCAGTTTCTATCTTTCTCCTTGAACTTCGAAAGGGCTCCTACATTCTCTCTAGACACTGGTGTCACTCCTGTAAGATTATCCTGGGTTTTATCTCTTATATCTTGGGTAGATGGCAAAATGGGTGGACCTTACCCAGAAAAAGTCCTGGACTCCCTCACAAGTTGAAGTTGCCCAGGGAATGTTCTGATGCACAATGATGGTGTCATCTCGTGGCACTCTGCCAATTCCACCTTGGCAGGTCACAAGTTTTCCTTCCTTCTGCCTTTGGGAAGTGTACCAGATACTTCCATAGATTGTAATATTCTTATGGTTCCTTTTCTTGTGCGTATTGATAACGTATCCTCACAATTGCTGCTTATTTATGATCTCTGCCCGCACCATACCATGAAATCTATATTTCCTAACACTACTAATGTGATATGCACTCGTAATGTGAAACAGTGAGGCCCGGGCCGCCCAAGCGGAATGTGGGCACTTACCTGCTCCACCACAGGGCCGGCCCTGAATTGTACTTTTGGACCAACCTTTTGCCTGAACTTGGGAAGACGTGGGCCTGTTTGGATTATTCGTGAAGGTGATTAGTAATAACATCATGGACGGTAACATTTTCCGTTCGTTCATGGGTTTAGGACTGATCATGTTCTCTTCGTAGTATTCCTCTTCACCTATTTGGAATGGTCTGCCTTTCTGTAGCATCTGTAAGCATTTGGAGGTGATTTTCCATCCTTGGAAGTTCACCTTCTGTAAACTCTTTCCGCCCCCAAAGCTTTATGACATCATTCTGGACCCCTTTTTGGATTTTTGATTTGAGGTGAATTTATAGCCATGACCCTGCATTAGAACGTACTATAACTTCCAGATTCACATCCTCATTGCTTTAGACTTCTGTGTAGCTTACATCATCTTCACCAGTGTAAGACTAATCACAGGCCCTCACCACACACTTGTGCCTAATCTTCTCTTTCACCCTCCGTCACCGCCCCTCTTTGCCTCTGGGAGCCCGCATACAAATGTTCAGTGCCACCTGTTGGTTAGTGCTTGCTTTTTCTTCTCCTTGTAAGTGAGATTCTATGGTATTTGAATTTCTCACTGGGGCTTGTTACACTTCCCCTAAAACCCTCACAGCCATTCTGGTGGTCACAAATGGCTGGATTGCATCATTTGTTCCGGCTGAGTGGTATACCATTGTGTGGCTATAGTCCATCTTCCTTCTCCAATCATCCCTTGCTGGACACCAGGGTGCTTTCCAAGTCTTGGATATCAGGAGTAAGACTGTGGTGAACACAGCCATGCACATGTCTTTATGCGGTAGTCTTTCTGACTTTTTTGGATAAGCAAGCGGCAGATTAATAGCTGGGTCATACGGGACATGGATACTTAAATTTCTGAGGCAGTTCCACACCTTTGGCATCGTGGCTGCACCGGGTTACACTCCCACCAGCAGTGCAGGAGGCTTCCCTTCTCTGCACCTCCTCTCTGACACTTGTTATTTCCTGTCTGCTTCCTTCTAGCCATGCTGACCACAGTGAGCTGCCATGGCCTTGCAGTTTGGATTTGCATTTTCCTGAGACTTCATGATGGTGAACAAGTTTTCATGCACCTACTGGCCCTCTTTCTGTCTTCTTCGGAGAAATCTCTGCTTCCATCTTTTGACCAGGTTTTCATTGGCTTGTTTTTTTTCTTGTGGAGACGTGCGAGTTGATTGTATCTTTGGGCTTTTCACCCCTTGTCCGATGTGTGGTTTGCAAACATCCTCTCCCAATTGTTGTGGTGTCTTAGTATTCAGTTGATGGTTTCCTTGAGTGGGCAGAAGTGTGTGCATTTGATGTGGTCCCGTTTGTTTCTTGTTTCCTTTGTTGCCCTTGCCCAGTCAGACATGCTTCTTCCAAATAGGCGGCTCAGACAGATGGCAAAGAGCACTCTGCCTAGGTCTTCTCCTACAAGGTTCACGGTTTCAAGTCTGCCATTCAAGGCTTTAATCCATTTCAGGTGGTGTGTGTGCCAGGTGTAACATCATGGCGTACTCTCGTTGTGTTCCATGTGGCTGTGCAGGCTTCCCAGCACCGTTTATTGTAGAGACTCTCCTTTCTCCGCTGTCTCCACTTGGCTCCCTGGTCCAAAATGGGCTGTCCATGTAAGTTTGAGTTGGGCTCTGGGCTCTCAATTGTTTTGCATGGGTCTTCATGCCTGTTTTGGGGCCCAGACTGTGCCGTTTCGGTACCTCGCGCTTCGTCCTCTATGTTGAAATCAGAAATTGTGACACGTGCTGCTTTGTTCGTTTTCCTGAGGATTCCTTTGCCTAGTCAGGGTCTCGCGTTGCTGGCTAGAAACTTTAGGATTCTCTCTTCTTCTCTGTGGCAAATACTGCTGCAACTTTGACTGGGATTGCATGGAATCCAGAGATTCCTTACTGCGGTATGAACCTTTCAAGTGTGTTAATCCTTCCATTCCTAGATCCCTCGATATCTTTTTTTTTTCTTGTGTCTTCTTGAGTTTCTTTCCCCAAAGGTTTGCTAGTTTTTGAATTAACATAGAATTCACCTGTTTTGCTAAGGTTATTCACAGAGATCCTATTCTTCGTAATGGCAAGCTCCTGTTTTTTTTTTTTTTTTTCCCTTAGCTTCAGTTTTTCTATTCTTTGCAACTTTTAATTGGTTTTGTTTTGGCACAAGTGCATTGCTGTGCTCACATCTGCTGGCAATGCTCCTGTATTTGCTGTGGAAGTCTGGCCCTGTCCAACGTCCCTTCCCATCTGCCTCTACTCTACCTCGGACGCCTGCACCAGAACAACTGAAGCAGTGGTGAGGAGGCCCAAACCGAGGATTCCACCCAGCCCATACTGGGCCACAGACCCAGAAGGTGCGGACCTCACCACTGCACCACCGGCCGGCCACTTACATGTTCAGTGGCAACGTGCAGTTGAGTGCAACGGGAGTTAAATATACTAGTGAGCCCAACTCTAGCACTGTGTAGATGAGGCTAGGTTGTTTTTCGGGTCCATTGTGATGTCAGAGGATTTGTCATAATTGTGTCTCTGAGGTCCAGCATGCTTCCTGGATACAGGTTTCAGAGCCTGCTTGGAGCAGTCTCATAACTCACCCTTCCCAGTTAGCCCATCCTTGACCTTCGCTGCCGTTTTTTGGCTTGTGAATTTCTCTGACTTTCAAACGTTCCAGCAGAGTCTGTCTAAAGACGGACATCATCTTTCATTGTGGATAATTCAGGTGTGATTTCTGTTCACCTTCCATTTTCTGGGTCCTCTTTTTCTTTTCCATAGTATACTCGTCATGGTCTTTCTCAGCTATCTCCCTTAGACATGCTTATCAGTCCGTTCTCCTTCATTCCAAGGGATTAGTTTGTATTTCTTTAATCGCTGTATGTTCTCTAGGGTGAGGTGTGAGTGCTTTCGTGACTCTTGGTTGTTGTCCTTGAATTTGCACCGGTCACTTGTAGGACTCTTGGCTACCCTAGCCTAGGTCAAACTAAGCACTGAGAACACGTGGTCATGTGGGTTGGTTTGACATCCTGAGATCAGAAACTCCAAATTCGAGGTGGTCCTGGCAACCCCCTTCACGGACACAATGTTTCCAAGACAACTTAGACAAATCGGATGAATTCCACTCTCCAGGAAAGATATTTTTCTGTCTCTTTTCCGGATTTGGGAAGTTTCGAACTTGACCCCTGATCCTTGAACGTTCCCCTAGATTCCGTCCAGATACGGGCTTACTTAATTTTTATAGGGTGTGCCATTTGTTTGCCCTACATCCTCTACCCTGGCCTGTTTATTTTTCTTGAAACACAACTGTAAAGTTCTAATTTTCGTGCAACTTCCTTACATATGGTGTCAAAACACATAATCAATAATCCTTCTACGGCAAGAGGTAGGGGGAGAGAATTTCGATGGAGGCAAACAGAGCACACTAGCCTGGGAGGGCAGCCTTCACGAAGGAACGAAGCCCTGTGGAAGAGGGTGCTTTTCAGCACCCTTGTAGAGCACTTCCAAACAAAGAGACATACCCCAAGCGTGACAGGGCTCCATTCCTTCAAGGCTTCCAAGACATCTCTTGGGACACATTACCATGTGCCCAGTGGGCCCACGTGACACCAGAGCTTCGGAAAAAGAGACTGACCTGCAAAGAATGCTATGGGCCTTGGAAAGGAGGCATCGATTCTTCTCTTCAATGTCCTCAAGACATCTTTCTTGACTTTGCATTATGCTTAAGGCACAAGGGCACTGTAGGTGTGATGAACGCCAAGTCCGGCCACTTGTTTCCAATGAAGTTGCAAGCTTGAATCAGCATGACCTCCCCATAGACTTGAATAGATGACAATGTTCTCCTCTCCGTGCCTGTCCCTCTATTCTCACTTGTGGCCTAGGGTTCCTTTCTTATCCCTTGCATCAGACTCTGTTTTATCTCTTCTAGTTTCTGTGCCTGCTTTCTGTTTGCCAAACCTGTTTCTGGGTATCTGTCCCTTTAATAGCCTAGCCTAGGCCAATCCTCAGACTGTAACCATGCGGCCACCCTGGGGGACATGTTCACCGTGATGTCATAAGCGACCTCAAAATTCGAAGTTGTCCTGACAACCTCCGTGCACACAGAGTTTCACAGCCATCTCAGACCAGTCTGACTCCTCACCCTGTCTAGGTAGGATAGTTTTCCTTTTTCTGCAATTGTTGTCAGTTTCTATCTTTCTCCTTGAACTTCGAAAGGGCTCCTACATTCTCTCTAGACACTGGTGTCACTCCTGTAAGATTATCCTGGGTTTTATCTCTTATATCTTGGGTAGATGGCAAAATGGGTGGACCTTACCCAGAAAAAGTCCTGGACTCCCTCACAAGTTGAAGTTGCCCAGGGAATGTTCTGATGCACAATGATGGTGTCATCTCGTGGCACTCTGCCAATTCCACCTTGGCAGGTCACAAGTTTTCCTTCCTTCTGCCTTTGGGAAGTGTACCAGATACTTCCATAGATTGTAATATTCTTATGGTTCCTTTTCTTGTGCGTATTGATAACGTATCCTCACAATTGCTGCTTATTTATGATCTCTGCCCGCACCATACCATGAAATCTATATTTCCTAACACTACTAATGTGATATGCACTCGTAATGTGAAACAGTGAGGCCCGGGCCGCCCAAGCGGAATGTGGGCACTTACCTGCTCCACCACAGGGCCGGCCCTGAATTGTACTTTTGGACCAACCTTTTGCCTGAACTTGGGAAGACGTGGGCCTGTTTGGATTATTCGTGAAGGTGATTAGTAATAACATCATGGACGGTAACATTTTCCGTTCGTTCATGGGTTTAGGACTGATCATGTTCTCTTCGTAGTATTCCTCTTCACCTATTTGGAATGGTCTGCCTTTCTGTAGCATCTGTAAGCATTTGGAGGTGATTTTCCATCCTTGGAAGTTCACCTTCTGTAAACTCTTTCCGCCCCCAAAGCTTTATGACATCATTCTGGACCCCTTTTTGGATTTTTGATTTGAGGTGAATTTATAGCCATGACCCTGCATTAGAACGTACTATAACTTCCAGATTCACATCCTCATTGCTTTAGACTTCTGTGTAGCTTACATCATCTTCACCAGTGTAAGACTAATCACAGGCCCTCACCACACACTTGTGCCTAATCTTCTCTTTCACCCTCCGTCACCGCCCCTCTTTGCCTCTGGGAGCCCGCATACAAATGTTCAGTGCCACCTGTTGGTTAGTGCTTGCTTTTTCTTCGCCTTGTAAGTGAGATTCTATGGTATTTGAATTTCTCACTGGGGCTTGTTACACTTCCCCTAAAACCCTCACAGCCATTCTGGTGGTCACAAATGGCTGGATTGCATCATTTGTTCCGGCTGAGTGGTATACCATTGTGTGGCTATAGCCCATCTTCCTTCTCCAATCATCCCTTGCTGGACACCAGGGTGCTTTCCAAGTCTTGGATATCAGGAGTAAGACTGTGGTGAACACAGCCATGCACATGTCTTTATGCGGTAGTCTTTCTGACTTTTTTGGATAAGCAAGCGGCAGATTAATAGCTGGGTCATACGGGACATGGATACTTAAATTTCTGAGGCAGTTCCACACCTTTGGCATCGTGGCTGCACCGGGTTACACTCCCACCAGCAGTGCAGGAGGCTTCCCTTCTCTGCACCTCCTCTCTGACACTTGTTATTTCCTGTCTGCTTCCTTCTAGCCATGCTGACCACAGTGAGCTGCCATGGCCTTGCAGTTTGGATTTGCATTTTCCTGAGACTTCATGATGGTGAACAAGTTTTCATGCACCTACTGGCCCTCTTTCTGTCTTCTTCGGAGAAATCTCTGCTTCCATCTTTTGACCAGGTTTTCATTGGCTTGTTTTTTTTCTTGTGGAGACGTGCGAGTTGATTGTATCTTTGGGCTTTTCACCCCTTGTCCGATGTGTGGTTTGCAAACATCCTCTCCCAATTGTTGTGGTGTCTTAGTATTCAGTTGATGGTTTCCTTGAGTGGGCAGAAGTGTGTGCATTTGATGTGGTCCCGTTTGTTTCTTGTTTCCTTTGTTGCCCTTGCCCAGTCAGACATGCTTCTTCCAAATAGGCGGCTCAGACAGATGGCAAAGAGCACTCTGCCTAGGTCTTCTCCTACAAGGTTCACGGTTTCAAGTCTGCCATTCAAGGCTTTAATCCATTTCAGGTGGTGTGTGTGCCAGGTGTAACATCATGGCGTACTCTCGTTGTGTTCCATGTGGCTGTGCAGGCTTCCCAGCACCGTTTATTGTAGAGACTCTCCTTTCTCCGCTGTCTCCACTTGGCTCCCTGGTCCAAAATGGGCTGTCCATGTAAGTTTGAGTTGGGCTCTGGGCTCTCAATTGTTTTGCATGGGTCTTCATGCCTGTTTTGGGGCCCAGACTGTGCCGTTTCGGTACCTCGCGCTTCGTCCTCTATGTTGAAATCAGAAATTGTGACACGTGCTGCTTTGTTCGTTTTCCTGAGGATTCCTTTGCCTAGTCAGGGTCTCGCGTTGCTGGCTAGAAACTTTAGGATTCTCTCTTCTTCTCTGTGGCAAATACTGCTGCAACTTTGACTGGGATTGCATGGAATCCAGAGATTCCTTACTGCGGTATGAACCTTTCAAGTGTGTTAATCCTTCCATTCCTAGATCCCTCGATATCTTTTTTTTTCTTGTGTCTTCTTGAGTTTCTTTCCCCAAAGGTTTGCTAGTTTTTGAATTAACATAGAATTCACCTGTTTTGCTAAGGTTATTCACAGAGATCCTATTCTTCGTAATGGCAAGCTCCTGTTTTTTTGTTTTCTTTTTCCTTAGCTTCAGTTTTTCTATTCTTTGCAACTTTTAATTGGTTTTGTTTTGGCACAAGTGCATTGCTGTGCTCACATCTGCTGGCAATGCTCCTGTATTTGCTGTGGAAGTCTGGCCCTGTCCAACGTCCCTTCCCATCTGCCTCTACTCTACCTCGGACGCCTGCACCAGAACAACTGAAGCAGTGGTGAGGAGGCCCAAACCGAGGATTCCACCCAGCCCATACTGGGCCACAGACCCAGAAGGTGCGGACCTCACCACTGCACCACCGGCCGGCCACTTACATGTTCAGTGGCAACGTGCAGTTGAGTGCAATGGGAGTTAAATATACTAGTGAGCCCAACTCTAGCACTGTGTAGATGAGGCTAGGTTGTTTTTCGGGTCCATTGTGATGTCAGAGGATTTGTCATAATTGTGTCTCTGAGGTCCAGCATGCTTCCTGGATACAGGTTTCAGAGCCTGCTTGGAGCAGTCTCATAACTCACCCTTCCCAGTTAGCCCATGCTTGACCTTCGCTGCCGTTTTTTGCCTTGTGAATTTCTCTGACTTTCAAACGTTCCAGCAGAGTCTGTCTAAAGACGGACATCATCTTTCATTGTGGATAATTCAGGTGTGATTTCTGTTCACCTTCCATTTTCTGGGTCCTCTTTTTCTTTTCCATAGTATACTCGTCATGGTCTTTCTCAGCTATCTCCCTTAGACATGCTTATCAGTCCGTTCTCCTTCATTCCAAGGGATTAGTTTGTATTTCTTTAATCGCTGTATGTTCTCTAGGGTGAGGTGTGAGTGCTTTCGTGACTCTTGGTTGTTGTCCTTGAATTTGCACCGGTCACTTGTAGGACTCTTGGCTACCCTAGCCAAGGTCAAACTAAGCACTGAGAACACGTGGTCATGTGGGTTGGTTTGACATCCTGAGATCAGAAACTCCAAATTCGAGGTGGTCCTGGCAACCCCCTTCACGGACACAATGTTTCCAAGACAACTTAGACAAATCGGATGAATTCCACTCTCCAGGAAAGATATTTTTCTGTCTCTTTTCCGGATTTGGGAAGTTTCGAACTTGACCCCTGATCCTTGAACGTTCCCCTAGATTCCGTCCAGATACGGGCTTACTTAATTTTTATAGGGTGTGCCATTTGTTTGCCCTACATCCTCTACCCTGGCCTGTTTATTTTTCTTGAAACACAACTGTAAAGTTCTAATTTTCGTGCAACTTCCTTACATATGGTGTCAAAACACATAATCAATAATCCTTCTACGGCAAGAGGTAGGGGGAGAGAATTTCGATGGAGGCAAACAGAGCACACTAGCCTGGGAGGGCAGCCTTCACGAAGGAACGAAGCCCTGTGGAAGAGGGTGCTTTTCAGCACCCTTGTAGAGCACTTCCAAACAAAGAGACATACCCCAAGCGTGACAGGGCTCCATTCCTTCAAGGCTTCCAAGACATCTCTTGGGACACATTACCATGTGCCCAGTGGGCCCACGTGACACCAGAGCTTCGGAAAAAGAGACTGACCTGCAAAGAATGCTATGGGCCTTGGAAAGGAGGCATCGATTCTTCTCTTCAATGTCCTCAAGACATCTTTCTTGACTTTGCATTATGCTTAAGGCACAAGGGCACTGTAGGTGTGATGAACGCCAAGTCCGGCCACTTGTTTCCAATGAAGTTGCAAGCTTGAATCAGCATGACCTCCCCATAGACTTGAATAGATGACAATGTTCTCCTCTCCGTGCCTGTCCCTCTATTCTCACTTGTGGCCTAGGGTTCCTTTCTTATCCCTTGCATCAGACTCTGTTTTATCTCTTCTAGTTTCTGTGCCTGCTTTCTGTTTGCCAAACCTGTTTCTGGGTATCTGTCCCTTTAATAGCCTAGCCTAGGCCAATCCTCAGACTGTAACCATGCGGCCACCCTGGGGGACATGTTCACCGTGATGTCATAAGCGACCTCAAAATTCGAAGTTGTCCTGACAACCTCCGTGCACACAGAGTTTCACAGCCATCTCAGACCAGTCTGACTCCTCACCCTGTCTAGGTAGGATAGTTTTCCTTTTTCTGCAATTGTTGTCAGTTTCTATCTTTCTCCTTGAACTTCGAAAGGGCTCCTACATTCTCTCTAGACACTGGTGTCACTCCTGTAAGATTATCCTGGGTTTTATCTCTTATATCTTGGGTAGATGGCAAAATGGGTGGACCTTACCCAGAAAAAGTCCTGGACTCCCTCACAAGTTGAAGTTGCCCAGGGAATGTTCTGATGCACAATGATGGTGTCATCTCGTGGCACTCTGCCAATTCCACCTTGGCAGGTCACAAGTTTTCCTTCCTTCTGCCTTTGGGAAGTGTACCAGATACTTCCATAGATTGTAATATTCTTATGGTTCCTTTTCTTGTGCGTATTGATAACGTATCCTCACAATTGCTGCTTATTTATGATCTCTGCCCGCACCATACCATGAAATCTATATTTCCTAACACTACTAATGTGATATGCACTCGTAATGTGAAACAGTGAGGCCCGGGCCGCCCAAGCGGAATGTGGGCACTTACCTGCTCCACCACAGGGCCGGCCCTGAATTGTACTTTTGGACCAACCTTTTGCCTGAACTTGGGAAGACGTGGGCCTGTTTGGATTATTCGTGAAGGTGATTAGTAATAACATCATGGACGGTAACATTTTCCGTTCGTTCATGGGTTTAGGACTGATCATGTTCTCTTCGTAGTATTCCTCTTCACCTATTTGGAATGGTCTGCCTTTCTGTAGCATCTGTAAGCATTTGGAGGTGATTTTCCATCCTTGGAAGTTCACCTTCCGTAAACTCTTTCCGCCCCCAAAGCTTTATGACATCATTCTGGACCCCTTTTTGGATTTTTGATTTGAGGTGAATTTATAGCCATGACCCTGCATTAGAACGTACTATAACTTCCAGATTCACATCCTCATTGCTTTAGACTTCTGTGTAGCTTACATCATCTTCACCAGTGTAAGACTAATCACAGGCCCTCACCACACACTTGTGCCTAATCTTCTCTTTCACCCTCCGTCACCGCCCCTCTTTGCCTCTGGGAGCCCGCATACAAATGTTCAGTGCCACCTGTTGGTTAGTGCTTGCTTTTTCTTCGCCTTGTAAGTGAGATTCTATGGTATTTGAATTTCTCACTGGGGCTTGTTACACTTCCCCTAAAACCCTCACAGCCATTCTGGTGGTCACAAATGGCTGGATTGCATCATTTGTTCCGGCTGAGTGGTATACCATTGTGTGGCTATAGCCCATCTTCCTTCTCCAATCATCCCTTGCTGGACACCAGGGTGCTTTCCAAGTCTTGGATATCAGGAGTAAGACTGTGGTGAACACAGCCATGCACATGTCTTTATGCGGTAGTCTTTCTGACTTTTTTGGATAAACAAGCGGCAGATTAATAGCTGGGTCATACGGGACATGGATACTTAAATTTCTGAGGCAGTTCCACACCTTTGGCATCGTGGCTGCACCGGGTTACACTCCCACCAGCAGTGCAGGAGGCTTCCCTTCTCTGCACCTCCTCTCTGACACTTGTTATTTCCTGTCTGCTTCCTTCTAGCCATGCTGACCACAGTGAGCTGCCATGGCCTTGCAGTTTGGATTTGCATTTTCCTGAGACTTCATGATGGTGAACAAGTTTTCATGCACCTACTGGCCCTCTTTCTGTCTTCTTCGGAGAAATCTCTGCTTCCATCTTTTGACCAGGTTTTCATTGGCTTGTTGTTTTTCTTGTGGAGACGTGCGAGTTGATTGTATCTTTGGGCTTTTCACCCCTTGTCCGATGTGTGGTTTGCAAACATCCTCTCCCAATTGTTGTGGTGTCTTAGTATTCAGTTGATGGTTTCCTTGAGTGGGCAGAAGTGTGTGCATTTGATGTGGTCCCGTTTGTTTCTTGTTTCCTTTGTTGCCCTTGCCCAGTCAGACATGCTTCTTCCAAATAGGCGGCTCAGACAGATGGCAAAGAGCACTCTGCCTAGGTCTTCTCCTACAAGGTTCACGGTTTCAAGTCTGCCATTCAAGGCTTTAATCCATTTCAGGTGGTGTGTGTGCCAGGTGTAACATCATGGTGTACTCTCGTTGTGTTCCATGTGGCTGTGCAGGCTTCCCAGCACCGTTTATTGTAGAGACTCTCCTTTCTCCGCTGTCTCCACTTGGCTCCCTGGTCCAAAATGGGCTGTCCATGTAAGTTTGAGTTGGGCTCTGGGCTCTCAATTGTTTTGCATGGGTCTTCATGCCTGTTTTGGGGCCCAGACTGTGCCGTTTCGGTACCTCGCGCTTCGTCCTCTATGTTGAAATCAGAAATTGTGACACGTGCTGCTTTGTTCGTTTTCCTGAGGATTCCTTTGCCTAGTCAGGGTCTCGTGTTGCTGGCTAGAAACTTTAGGATTCTCTCTTCTTCTCTGTGGCAAATACTGCTGCAACTTTGACTGGGATTGCATGGAATCCAGAGATTCCTTACTGCGGTATGAACCTTTCAAGTGTGTTAATCCTTCCATTCCTAGATCCCTCGATATCTTTTTTTTTCTTGTGTCTTCTTGAGTTTCTTTCCCCAAAGGTTTGCTAGTTTTTGAATTAACATAGAATTCACCTGTTTTGCTAAGGTTATTCACAGAGATCCTATTCTTCGTAATGGCAAGCTCCTGTTTTTTTTTTTTTTTTTTCCTTAGCTTCAGTTTTTCTGTTCTTTGCAACTTTTAATTGGTTTTGTTTTGGCACAAGTGCATTGCTGTGCTCACATCTGCTGGCAATGCTCCTGTATTTGCTGTGGAAGTCTGGCCCTGTCCAACGTCCCTTCCCATCTGCCTCTACTCTACCTCGGACGCCTGCACCAGAACAACTGAAGCAGTGGTGAGGAGGCCCAAACCGAGGATTCCACCCAGCCCATACTGGGCCACAGACCCAGAAGGTGCGGACCTCACCACTGCACCACCGGCCGGCCACTTACATGTTCAGTGGCAACGTGCAGTTGAGTGCAACGGGAGTTAAATATACTAGTGAGCCCAACTCTAGCACTGTGTAGATGAGGCTAGGTTGTTTTTCGGGTCCATTGTGATGTCAGAGGATTTGTCATAATTGTGTCTCTGAGGTCCAGCATGCTTCCTGGATACAGGTTTCAGAGCCTGCTTGGAGCAGTCTCATAACTCACCCTTCCCAGTTAGCCCATGCTTGACCTTCGCTGCCGTTTTTTGGCTTGTGAATTTCTCTGACTTTCAAACGTTCCAGCAGAGTCTGTCTAAAGACGGACATCATCTTTCATTGTGGATAATTCAGGTGTGATTTCTGTTCACCTTCCATTTTCTGGGTCCTCTTTTTCTTTTCCATAGTATACTCGTCATGGTCTTTCTCAGCTATCTCCCTTAGACATGCTTATCAGTCCGTTCTCCTTCATTCCGAGGGATTAGTTTGTATTTCTTTAATCGCTGTATGTTCTCTAGGGTGAGGTGTGAGTGCTTTCGTGACTCTTGGTTGTTGTCCTTGAATTTGCACCGGTCACTTGTAGGACTCTTGGCTACCCTAGCCAAGGTCAAACTAAGCACTGAGAACACGTGGTCATGTGGGTTGGTTTGACATCCTGAGATCAGAAACTCCAAATTCGAGGTGGTCCTGGCAACCCCCTTCACGGACACAATGTTTCCAAGACAACTTAGACAAATCGGATGAATTCCACTCTCCAGGAAAGATATTTTTCTGTCTCTTTTCCGGATTTGGGAAGTTTCGAACTTGACCCCTGATCCTTGAACGTTCCCCTAGATTCCGTCCAGATACGGGCTTACTTAATTTTTATAGGGTGTGCCATTTGTTTGCCCTACATCCTCTACCCTGGCCTGTTTATTTTTCTTGAAACACAACTGTAAAGTTCTAATTTTCGTGCAACTTCCTTACATATGGTGTCAAAACACATAATCAATAATCCTTCTACGGCAAGAGGTAGGGGGAGAGAATTTCGATGGAGGCAAACAGAGCACACTAGCCTGGGAGGGCAGCCTTCACGAAGGAACGAAGCCCTGTGGAAGAGGGTGCTTTTCAGCACCCTTGTAGAGCACTTCCAAACAAAGAGACATACCCCAAGCGTGACAGGGCTCCATTCCTTCAAGGCTTCCAAGACATCTCTTGGGACACATTACCATGTGCCCAGTGGGCCCACGTGACACCAGAGCTTCGGAAAAAGAGACTGACCTGCAAAGAATGCTATGGGCCTTGGAAAGGAGGCATCGATTCTTCTCTTCAATGTCCTCAAGACATCTTTCTTGACTTTGCATTATGCTTAAGGCACAAGGGCACTGTAGGTGTGATGAACGCCAAGTCCGGCCACTTGTTTCCAATGAAGTTGCAAGCTTGAATCAGCATGACCTCCCCATAGACTTGAATAGATGACAATGTTCTCCTCTCCGTGCCTGTCCCTCTATTCTCACTTGTGGCCTAGGGTTCCTTTCTTATCCCTTGCATCAGACTCTGTTTTATCTCTTCTAGTTTCTGTGCCTGCTTTCTGTTTGCCAAACCTGTTTCTGGGTATCTGTCCCTTTAATAGCCTAGCCTAGGCCAATCCTCAGACTGTAACCATGCGGCCACCCTGGGGGACATGTTCACCGTGATGTCATAAGCGACCTCAAAATTCGAAGTTGTCCTGACAACCTCCGTGCACACAGAGTTTCACAGCCATCTCAGACCAGTCTGACTCCTCACCCTGTCTAGGTAGGATAGTTTTCCTTTTTCTGCAATTGTTGTCAGTTTCTATCTTTCTCCTTGAACTTCGAAAGGGCTCCTACATTCTCTCTAGACACTGGTGTCACTCCTGTAAGATTATCCTGGGTTTTATCTCTTATATCTTGGGTAGATGGCAAAATGGGTGGACCTTACCCAGAAAAAGTCCTGGACTCCCTCACAAGTTGAAGTTGCCCAGGGAATGTTCTGATGCACAATGATGGTGTCATCTCGTGGCACTCTGCCAATTCCACCTTGGCAGGTCACAAGTTTTCCTTCCTTCTGCCTTTGGGAAGTGTACCAGATACTTCCATAGATTGTAATATTCTTATGGTTCCTTTTCTTGTGCGTATTGATAACGTATCCTCACAATTGCTGCTTATTTATGATCTCTGCCCGCACCATACCATGAAATCTATATTTCCTAACACTACTAATGTGATATGCACTCGTAATGTGAAACAGTGAGGCCCGGGCCGCCCAAGCGGAATGTGGGCACTTACCTGCTCCACCACAGGGCCGGCCCTGAATTGTACTTTTGGACCAACCTTTTGCCTGAACTTGGGAAGACGTGGGCCTGTTTGGATTATTCGTGAAGGTGATTAGTAATAACATCATGGACGGTAACATTTTCCGTTCGTTCATGGGTTTAGGACTGATCATGTTCTCTTCGTAGTATTCCTCTTCACCTATTTGGAATGGTCTGCCTTTCTGTAGCATCTGTAAGCATTTGGAGGTGATTTTCCATCCTTGGAAGTTCACCTTCCGTAAACTCTTTCCGCCCCCAAAGCTTTATGACATCATTCTGGACCCCTTTTTGGATTTTTGATTTGAGGTGAATTTATAGCCATGACCCTGCATTAGAACGTACTATAACTTCCAGATTCACATCCTCATTGCTTTAGACTTCTGTGTAGCTTACATCATCTTCACCAGTGTAAGACTAATCACAGGCCCTCACCACACACTTGTGCCTAATCTTCTCTTTCACCCTCCGTCACCGCCCCTCTTTGCCTCTGGGAGCCCGCATACAAATGTTCAGTGCCACCTGTTGGTTAGTGCTTGCTTTTTCTTCGCCTTGTAAGTGAGATTCTATGGTATTTGAATTTCTCACTGGGGCTTGTTTCACTTCCCCTAAAACCCTCACAGCCATTCTGGTGGTCACAAATGGCTGGATTGCATCATTTGTTCCGGCTGAGTGGTATACCATTGTGTGGCTATAGCCCATCTTCCTTCTCCAATCATCCCTTGCTGGACACCAGGGTGCTTTCCAAGTCTTGGATATCAGGAGTAAGACTGTGGTGAACACAGCCATGCACATGTCTTTATGCGGTAGTCTTTCTGACTTTTTTGGATAAACAAGCGGCAGATTAATAGCTGGGTCATACGGGACATGGATACTTAAATTTCTGAGGCAGTTCCACACCTTTGGCATCGTGGCTGCACCGGGTTACACTCCCACCAGCAGTGCAGGAGGCTTCCCTTCTCTGCACCTCCTCTCTGACACTTGTTATTTCCTGTCTGCTTCCTTCTAGCCATGCTGACCACAGTGAGCTGCCATGGCCTTGCAGTTTGGATTTGCATTTTCCTGAGACTTCATGATGGTGAACAAGTTTTCATGCACCTACTGGCCCTCTTTCTGTCTTCTTCGGAGAAATCTCTGCTTCCATCTTTTGACCAGGTTTTCATTGGCTTGTTGTTTTTCTTGTGGAGACGTGCGAGTTGATTGTATCTTTGGGCTTTTCACCCCTTGTCCGATGTGTGGTTTGCAAACATCCTCTCCCAATTGTTGTGGTGTCTTAGTATTCAGTTGATGGTTTCCTTGAGTGGGCAGAAGTGTGTGCATTTGATGTGGTCCCGTTTGTTTCTTGTTTCCTTTGTTGCCCTTGCCCAGTCAGACATGCTTCTTCCAAATAGGCGGCTCAGACAGATGGCAAAGAGCACTCTGCCTAGGTCTTCTCCTACAAGGTTCACGGTTTCAAGTCTGCCATTCAAGGCTTTAATCCATTTCAGGTGGTGTGTGTGCCAGGTGTAACATCATGGTGTACTCTCGTTGTGTTCCATGTGGCTGTGCAGGCTTCCCAGCACCGTTTATTGTAGAGACTCTCCTTTCTCCGCTGTCTCCACTTGGCTCCCTGGTCCAAAATGGGCTGTCCATGTAAGTTTGAGTTGGGCTCTGGGCTCTCAATTGTTTTGCATGGGTCTTCATGCCTGTTTTGGGGCCCAGACTGTGCCGTTTCGGTACCTCGCGCTTCGTCCTCTATGTTGAAATCAGAAATTGTGACACGTGCTGCTTTGTTCGTTTTCCTGAGGATTCCTTTGCCTAGTCAGGGTCTCGTGTTGCTGGCTAGAAACTTTAGGATTCTCTCTTCTTCTCTGTGGCAAATACTGCTGCAACTTTGACTGGGATTGCATGGAATCCAGAGATTCCTTACTGCGGTATGAACCTTTCAAGTGTGTTAATCCTTCCATTCCTAGATCCCTCGATATCTTTTTTTTTCTTGTGTCTTCTTGAGTTTCTTTCCCCAAAGGTTTGCTAGTTTTTGAATTAACATAGAATTCACCTGTTTTGCTAAGGTTATTCACAGAGATCCTATTCTTCGTAATGGCAAGCTCCTGTTTTTTTTTTTTTTTTTTCCTTAGCTTCAGTTTTTCTGTTCTTTGCAACTTTTAATTGGTTTTGTTTTGGCACAAGTGCATTGCTGTGCTCACATCTGCTGGCAATGCTCCTGTATTTGCTGTGGAAGTCTGGCCCTGTCCAACGTCCCTTCCCATCTGCCTCTACTCTACCTCGGACGCCTGCACCAGAACAACTGAAGCAGTGGTGAGGAGGCCCAAACCGAGGATTCCACCCAGCCCATACTGGGCCACAGACCCAGAAGGTGCGGACCTCACCACTGCACCACCGGCCGGCCACTTACATGTTCAGTGGCAACGTGCAGTTGAGTGCAACGGGAGTTAAATATACTAGTGAGCCCAACTCTAGCACTGTGTAGATGAGGCTAGGTTGTTTTTCGGGTCCATTGTGATGTCAGAGGATTTGTCATAATTGTGTCTCTGAGGTCCAGCATGCTTCCTGGATACAGGTTTCAGAGCCTGCTTGGAGCAGTCTCATAACTCACCCTTCCCAGTTAGCCCATGCTTGACCTTCGCTGCCGTTTTTTGGCTTGTGAATTTCTCTGACTTTCAAACGTTCCAGCAGAGTCTGTCTAAAGACGGACATCATCTTTCATTGTGGATAATTCAGGTGTGATTTCTGTTCACCTTCCATTTTCTGGGTCCTCTTTTTCTTTTCCATAGTATACTCGTCATGATCTTTCTCAGCTATCTCCCTTAGACATGCTTATCAGTCCGTTCTCCTTCATTCCGAGGGATTAGTTTGTATTTCTTTAATCGCTGTATGTTCTCTAGGGTGAGGTGTGAGTGCTTTCGTGACTCTTGGTTGTTGTCCTTGAATTTGCACCGGTCACTTGTAGGACTCTTGGCTACCCTAGCCAAGGTCAAACTAAGCACTGAGAACACGTGGTCATGTGGGTTGGTTTGACATCCTGAGATCAGAAACTCCAAATTCGAGGTGGTCCTGGCAACCCCCTTCACGGACACAATGTTTCCAAGACAACTTAGACAAATCGGATGAATTCCACTCTCCAGGAAAGATATTTTTCTGTCTCTTTTCCGGATTTGGGAAGTTTCGAACTTGACCCCTGATCCTTGAACGTTCCCCTAGATTCCGTCCAGATACGGGCTTACTTAATTTTTATAGGGTGTGCCATTTGTTTGCCCTACATCCTCTACCCTGGCCTGTTTATTTTTCTTGAAACACAACTGTAAAGTTCTAATTTTCGTGCAACTTCCTTACATATGGTGTCAAAACACATAATCAATAATCCTTCTACGGCAAGAGGTAGGGGGAGAGAATTTCGATGGAGGCAAACAGAGCACACTAGCCTGGGAGGGCAGCCTTCACGAAGGAACGAAGCCCTGTGGAAGAGGGTGCTTTTCAGCACCCTTGTAGAGCACTTCCAAACAAAGAGACATACCCCAAGCGTGACAGGGCTCCATTCCTTCAAGGCTTCCAAGACATCTCTTGGGACACATTACCATGTGCCCAGTGGGCCCACGTGACACCAGAGCTTCGGAAAAAGAGACTGACCTGCAAAGAATGCTATGGGCCTTGGAAAGGAGGCATCGATTCTTCTCTTCAATGTCCTCAAGACATCTTTCTTGACTTTGCATTATGCTTAAGGCACAAGGGCACTGTAGGTGTGATGAACGCCAAGTCCGGCCACTTGTTTCCAATGAAGTTGCAAGCTTGAATCAGCATGACCTCCCCATAGACTTGAATAGATGACAATGTTCTCCTCTCCGTGCCTGTCCCTCTATTCTCACTTGTGGCCTAGGGTTCCTTTCTTATCCCTTGCATCAGACTCTGTTTTATCTCTTCTAGTTTCTGTGCCTGCTTTCTGTTTGCCAAACCTGTTTCTGGGTATCTGTCCCTTTAATAGCCTAGCCTAGGCCAATCCTCAGACTGTAACCATGCGGCCACCCTGGGGGACATGTTCACCGTGATGTCATAAGCGACCTCAAAATTCGAAGTTGTCCTGACAACCTCCGTGCACACAGAGTTTCACAGCCATCTCAGACCAGTCTGACTCCTCACCCTGTCTAGGTAGGATAGTTTTCCTTTTTCTGCAATTGTTGTCAGTTTCTATCTTTCTCCTTGAACTTCGAAAGGGCTCCTACATTCTCTCTAGACACTGGTGTCACTCCTGTAAGATTATCCTGGGTTTTATCTCTTATATCTTGGGTAGATGGCAAAATGGGTGGACCTTACCCAGAAAAAGTCCTGGACTCCCTCACAAGTTGAAGTTGCCCAGGGAATGTTCTGATGCACAATGATGGTGTCATCTCGTGGCACTCTGCCAATTCCACCTTGGCAGGTCACAAGTTTTCCTTCCTTCTGCCTTTGGGAAGTGTACCAGATACTTCCATAGATTGTAATATTCTTATGGTTCCTTTTCTTGTGCGTATTGATAACGTATCCTCACAATTGCTGCTTATTTATGATCTCTGCCCGCACCATACCATGAAATCTATATTTCCTAACACTACTAATGTGATATGCACTCGTAATGTGAAACAGTGAGGCCCGGGCCGCCCAAGCGGAATGTGGGCACTTACCTGCTCCACCACAGGGCCGGCCCTGAATTGTACTTTTGGACCAACCTTTTGCCTGAACTTGGGAAGACGTGGGCCTGTTTGGATTATTCGTGAAGGTGATTAGTAATAACATCATGGACGGTAACATTTTCCGTTCGTTCATGGGTTTAGGACTGATCATGTTCTCTTCGTAGTATTCCTCTTCACCTATTTGGAATGGTCTGCCTTTCTGTAGCATCTGTAAGCATTTGGAGGTGATTTTCCATCCTTGGAAGTTCACCTTCCGTAAACTCTTTCCGCCCCCAAAGCTTTATGACATCATTCTGGACCCCTTTTTGGATTTTTGATTTGAGGTGAATTTATAGCCATGACCCTGCATTAGAACGTACTATAACTTCCAGATTCACATCCTCATTGCTTTAGACTTCTGTGTAGCTTACATCATCTTCACCAGTGTAAGACTAATCACAGGCCCTCACCACACACTTGTGCCTAATCTTCTCTTTCACCCTCCGTCACCGCCCCTCTTTGCCTCTGGGAGCCCGCATACAAATGTTCAGTGCCACCTGTTGGTTAGTGCTTGCTTTTTCTTCGCCTTGTAAGTGAGATTCTATGGTATTTGAATTTCTCACTGGGGCTTGTTTCACTTCCCCTAAAACCCTCACAGCCATTCTGGTGGTCACAAATGGCTGGATTGCATCATTTGTTCCGGCTGAGTGGTATACCATTGTGTGGCTATAGCCCATCTTCCTTCTCCAATCATCCCTTGCTGGACACCAGGGTGCTTTCCAAGTCTTGGATATCAGGAGTAAGACTGTGGTGAACACAGCCATGCACATGTCTTTATGCGGTAGTCTTTCTGACTTTTTTGGATAAACAAGCGGCAGATTAATAGCTGGGTCATACGGGACATGGATACTTAAATTTCTGAGGCAGTTCCACACCTTTGGCATCGTGGCTGCACCGGGTTACACTCCCACCAGCAGTGCAGGAGGCTTCCCTTCTCTGCACCTCCTCTCTGACACTTGTTATTTCCTGTCTGCTTCCTTCTAGCCATGCTGACCACAGTGAGCTGCCATGGCCTTGCAGTTTGGATTTGCATTTTCCTGAGACTTCATGATGGTGAACAAGTTTTCATGCACCTACTGGCCCTCTTTCTGTCTTCTTCGGAGAAATCTCTGCTTCCATCTTTTGACCAGGTTTTCATTGGCTTGTTGTTTTTCTTGTGGAGACGTGCGAGTTGATTGTATCTTTGGGCTTTTCACCCCTTGTCCGATGTGTGGTTTGCAAACATCCTCTCCCAATTGTTGTGGTGTCTTAGTATTCAGTTGATGGTTTCCTTGAGTGGGCAGAAGTGTGTGCATTTGATGTGGTCCCGTTTGTTTCTTGTTTCCTTTGTTGCCCTTGCCCAGTCAGACATGCTTCTTCCAAATAGGCGGCTCAGACAGATGGCAAAGAGCACTCTGCCTAGGTCTTCTCCTACAAGGTTCACGGTTTCAAGTCTGCCATTCAAGGCTTTAATCCATTTCAGGTGGTGTGTGTGCCAGGTGTAACATCATGGTGTACTCTCGTTGTGTTCCATGTGGCTGTGCAGGCTTCCCAGCACCGTTTATTGTAGAGACTCTCCTTTCTCCGCTGTCTCCACTTGGCTCCCTGGTCCAAAATGGGCTGTCCATGTAAGTTTGAGTTGGGCTCTGGGCTCTCAATTGTTTTGCATGGGTCTTCATGCCTGTTTTGGGGCCCAGACTGTGCCGTTTCGGTACCTCGCGCTTCGTCCTCTATGTTGAAATCAGAAATTGTGACACGTGCTGCTTTGTTCGTTTTCCTGAGGATTCCTTTGCCTAGTCAGGGTCTCGTGTTGCTGGCTAGAAACTTTAGGATTCTCTCTTCTTCTCTGTGGCAAATACTGCTGCAACTTTGACTGGGATTGCATGGAATCCAGAGATTCCTTACTGCGGTATGAACCTTTCAAGTGTGTTAATCCTTCCATTCCTAGATCCCTCGATATCTTTTTTTTTCTTGTGTCTTCTTGAGTTTCTTTCCCCAAAGGTTTGCTAGTTTTTGAATTAACATAGAATTCACCTGTTTTGCTAAGGTTATTCACAGAGATCCTATTCTTCGTAATGGCAAGCTCCTGTTTTTTTTTTTTTTTTTCCTTAGCTTCAGTTTTTCTGTTCTTTGCAACTTTTAATTGGTTTTGTTTTGGCACAAGTGCATTGCTGTGCTCACATCTGCTGGCAATGCTCCTGTATTTGCTGTGGAAGTCTGGCCCTGTCCAACGTCCCTTCCCATCTGCCTCTACTCTACCTCGGACGCCTGCACCAGAACAACTGAAGCAGTGGTGAGGAGGCCCAAACCGAGGATTCCACCCAGCCCATACTGGGCCACAGACCCAGAAGGTGCGGACCTCACCACTGCACCACCGGCCGGCCACTTACATGTTCAGTGGCAACGTGCAGTTGAGTGCAACGGGAGTTAAATATACTAGTGAGCCCAACTCTAGCACTGTGTAGATGAGGCTAGGTTGTTTTTCGGGTCCATTGTGATGTCAGAGGATTTGTCATAATTGTGTCTCTGAGGTCCAGCATGCTTCCTGGATACAGGTTTCAGAGCCTGCTTGGAGCAGTCTCATAACTCACCCTTCCCAGTTAGCCCATGCTTGACCTTCGCTGCCGTTTTTTGGCTTGTGAATTTCTCTGACTTTCAAACGTTCCAGCAGAGTCTGTCTAAAGACGGACATCATCTTTCATTGTGGATAATTCAGGTGTGATTTCTGTTCACCTTCCATTTTCTGGGTCCTCTTTTTCTTTTCCATAGTATACTCGTCATGATCTTTCTCAGCTATCTCCCTTAGACATGCTTATCAGTCCGTTCTCCTTCATTCCGAGGGATTAGTTTGTATTTCTTTAATCGCTGTATGTTCTCTAGGGTGAGGTGTGAGTGCTTTCGTGACTCTTGGTTGTTGTCCTTGAATTTGCACCGGTCACTTGTAGGACTCTTGGCTACCCTAGCCAAGGTCAAACTAAGCACTGAGAACACGTGGTCATGTGGGTTGGTTTGACATCCTGAGATCAGAAACTCCAAATTCGAGGTGGTCCTGGCAACCCCCTTCACGGACACAATGTTTCCAAGACAACTTAGACAAATCGGATGAATTCCACTCTCCAGGAAAGATATTTTTCTGTCTCTTTTCCGGATTTGGGAAGTTTCGAACTTGACCCCTGATCCTTGAACGTTCCCCTAGATTCCGTCCAGATACGGGCTTACTTAATTTTTATAGGGTGTGCCATTTGTTTGCCCTACATCCTCTACCCTGGCCTGTTTATTTTTCTTGAAACACAACTGTAAAGTTCTAATTTTCGTGCAACTTCCTTACATATGGTGTCAAAACACATAATCAATAATCCTTCTACGGCAAGAGGTAGGGGGAGAGAATTTCGATGGAGGCAAACAGAGCACACTAGCCTGGGAGGGCAGCCTTCACGAAGGAACGAAGCCCTGTGGAAGAGGGTGCTTTTCAGCACCCTTGTAGAGCACTTCCAAACAAAGAGACATACCCCAAGCGTGACAGGGCTCCATTCCTTCAAGGCTTCCAAGACATCTCTTGGGACACATTACCATGTGCCCAGTGGGCCCACGTGACACCAGAGCTTCGGAAAAAGAGACTGACCTGCAAAGAATGCTATGGGCCTTGGAAAGGAGGCATCGATTCTTCTCTTCAATGTCCTCAAGACATCTTTCTTGACTTTGCATTATGCTTAAGGCACAAGGGCACTGTAGGTGTGATGAACGCCAAGTCCGGCCACTTGTTTCCAATGAAGTTGCAAGCTTGAATCAGCATGACCTCCCCATAGACTTGAATAGATGACAATGTTCTCCTCTCCGTGCCTGTCCCTCTATTCTCACTTGTGGCCTAGGGTTCCTTTCTTATCCCTTGCATCAGACTCTGTTTTATCTCTTCTAGTTTCTGTGCCTGCTTTCTGTTTGCCAAACCTGTTTCTGGGTATCTGTCCCTTTAATAGCCTAGCCTAGGCCAATCCTCAGACTGTAACCATGCGGCCACCCTGGGGGACATGTTCACCGTGATGTCATAAGCGACCTCAAAATTCGAAGTTGTCCTGACAACCTCCGTGCACACAGAGTTTCACAGCCATCTCAGACCAGTCTGACTCCTCACCCTGTCTAGGTAGGATAGTTTTCCTTTTTCTGCAATTGTTGTCAGTTTCTATCTTTCTCCTTGAACTTCGAAAGGGCTCCTACATTCTCTCTAGACACTGGTGTCACTCCTGTAAGATTATCCTGGGTTTTATCTCTTATATCTTGGGTAGATGGCAAAATGGGTGGACCTTACCCAGAAAAAGTCCTGGACTCCCTCACAAGTTGAAGTTGCCCAGGGAATGTTCTGATGCACAATGATGGTGTCATCTCGTGGCACTCTGCCAATTCCACCTTGGCAGGTCACAAGTTTTCCTTCCTTCTGCCTTTGGGAAGTGTACCAGATACTTCCATAGATTGTAATATTCTTATGGTTCCTTTTCTTGTGCGTATTGATAACGTATCCTCACAATTGCTGCTTATTTATGATCTCTGCCCGCACCATACCATGAAATCTATATTTCCTAACACTACTAATGTGATATGCACTCGTAATGTGAAACAGTGAGGCCCGGGCCGCCCAAGCGGAATGTGGGCACTTACCTGCTCCACCACAGGGCCGGCCCTGAATTGTACTTTTGGACCAACCTTTTGCCTGAACTTGGGAAGACGTGGGCCTGTTTGGATTATTCGTGAAGGTGATTAGTAATAACATCATGGACGGTAACATTTTCCGTTCGTTCATGGGTTTAGGACTGATCATGTTCTCTTCGTAGTATTCCTCTTCACCTATTTGGAATGGTCTGCCTTTCTGTAGCATCTGTAAGCATTTGGAGGTGATTTTCCATCCTTGGAAGTTCACCTTCCGTAAACTCTTTCCGCCCCCAAAGCTTTATGACATCATTCTGGACCCCTTTTTGGATTTTTGATTTGAGGTGAATTTATAGCCATGACCCTGCATTAGAACGTACTATAACTTCCAGATTCACATCCTCATTGCTTTAGACTTCTGTGTAGCTTACATCATCTTCACCAGTGTAAGACTAATCACAGGCCCTCACCACACACTTGTGCCTAATCTTCTCTTTCACCCTCCGTCACCGCCCCTCTTTGCCTCTGGGAGCCCGCATACAAATGTTCAGTGCCACCTGTTGGTTAGTGCTTGCTTTTTCTTCGCCTTGTAAGTGAGATTCTATGGTATTTGAATTTCTCACTGGGGCTTGTTTCACTTCCCCTAAAACCCTCACAGCCATTCTGGTGGTCACAAATGGCTGGATTGCATCATTTGTTCCGGCTGAGTGGTATACCATTGTGTGGCTATAGCCCATCTTCCTTCTCCAATCATCCCTTGCTGGACACCAGGGTGCTTTCCAAGTCTTGGATATCAGGAGTAAGACTGTGGTGAACACAGCCATGCACATGTCTTTATGCGGTAGTCTTTCTGACTTTTTTGGATAAACAAGCGGCAGATTAATAGCTGGGTCATACGGGACATGGATACTTAAATTTCTGAGGCAGTTCCACACCTTTGGCATCGTGGCTGCACCGGGTTACACTCCCACCAGCAGTGCAGGAGGCTTCCCTTCTCTGCACCTCCTCTCTGACACTTGTTATTTCCTGTCTGCTTCCTTCTAGCCATGCTGACCACAGTGAGCTGCCATGGCCTTGCAGTTTGGATTTGCATTTTCCTGAGACTTCATGATGGTGAACAAGTTTTCATGCACCTACTGGCCCTCTTTCTGTCTTCTTCGGAGAAATCTCTGCTTCCATCTTTTGACCAGGTTTTCATTGGCTTGTTGTTTTTCTTGTGGAGACGTGCGAGTTGATTGTATCTTTGGGCTTTTCACCCCTTGTCCGATGTGTGGTTTGCAAACATCCTCTCCCAATTGTTGTGGTGTCTTAGTATTCAGTTGATGGTTTCCTTGAGTGGGCAGAAGTGTGTGCATTTGATGTGGTCCCGTTTGTTTCTTGTTTCCTTTGTTGCCCTTGCCCAGTCAGACATGCTTCTTCCAAATAGGCGGCTCAGACAGATGGCAAAGAGCACTCTGCCTAGGTCTTCTCCTACAAGGTTCACGGTTTCAAGTCTGCCATTCAAGGCTTTAATCCATTTCAGGTGGTGTGTGTGCCAGGTGTAACATCATGGTGTACTCTCGTTGTGTTCCATGTGGCTGTGCAGGCTTCCCAGCACCGTTTATTGTAGAGACTCTCCTTTCTCCGCTGTCTCCACTTGGCTCCCTGGTCCAAAATGGGCTGTCCATGTAAGTTTGAGTTGGGCTCTGGGCTCTCAATTGTTTTGCATGGGTCTTCATGCCTGTTTTGGGGCCCAGACTGTGCCGTTTCGGTACCTCGCGCTTCGTCCTCTATGTTGAAATCAGAAATTGTGACACGTGCTGCTTTGTTCGTTTTCCTGAGGATTCCTTTGCCTAGTCAGGGTCTCGTGTTGCTGGCTAGAAACTTTAGGATTCTCTCTTCTTCTCTGTGGCAAATACTGCTGCAACTTTGACTGGGATTGCATGGAATCCAGAGATTCCTTACTGCGGTATGAACCTTTCAAGTGTGTTAATCCTTCCATTCCTAGATCCCTCGATATCTTTTTTTTTCTTGTGTCTTCTTGAGTTTCTTTCCCCAAAGGTTTGCTAGTTTTTGAATTAACATAGAATTCACCTGTTTTGCTAAGGTTATTCACAGAGATCCTATTCTTCGTAATGGCAAGCTCCTGTTTTTTTTTTTTTTTTTTCCTTAGCTTCAGTTTTTCTGTTCTTTGCAACTTTTAATTGGTTTTGTTTTGGCACAAGTGCATTGCTGTGCTCACATCTGCTGGCAATGCTCCTGTATTTGCTGTGGAAGTCTGGCCCTGTCCAACGTCCCTTCCCATCTGCCTCTACTCTACCTCGGACGCCTGCACCAGAACAACTGAAGCAGTGGTGAGGAGGCCCAAACCGAGGATTCCACCCAGCCCATACTGGGCCACAGACCCAGAAGGTGCGGACCTCACCACTGCACCACCGGCCGGCCACTTACATGTTCAGTGGCAACGTGCAGTTGAGTGCAACGGGAGTTAAATATACTAGTGAGCCCAACTCTAGCACTGTGTAGATGAGGCTAGGTTGTTTTTCGGGTCCATTGTGATGTCAGAGGATTTGTCATAATTGTGTCTCTGAGGTCCAGCATGCTTCCTGGATACAGGTTTCAGAGCCTGCTTGGAGCAGTCTCATAACTCACCCTTCCCAGTTAGCCCATGCTTGACCTTCGCTGCCGTTTTTTGCCTTGTGAATTTCTCTGACTTTCAAACGTTCCAGCAGAGTCTGTCTAAAGACGGACATCATCTTTCATTGTGGATAATTCAGGTGTGATTTCTGTTCACCTTCCATTTTCTGGGTCCTCTTTTTCTTTTCCATAGTATACTCGTCATGGTCTTTCTCAGCTATCTCCCTTAGACATGCTTATCAGTCCGTTCTCCTTCATTCCAAGGGATTAGTTTGTATTTCTTTAATCGCTGTATGTTCTCTAGGGTGAGGTGTGAGTGCTTTCGTGACTCTTGGTTGTTGTCCTTGAATTTGCACCGGTCACTTGTAGGACTCTTGGCTACCCTAGCCAAGGTCAAACTAAGCACTGAGAACACGTGGTCATGTGGGTTGGTTTGACATCCTGAGATCAGAAACTCCAAATTCGAGGTGGTCCTGGCAACCCCCTTCACGGACACAATGTTTCCAAGACAACTTAGACAAATCGGATGAATTCCACTCTCCAGGAAAGATATTTTTCTGTCTCTTTTCCGGATTTGGGAAGTTTCGAACTTGACCCCTGATCCTTGAACGTTCCCCTAGATTCCGTCCAGATACGGGCTTACTTAATTTTTATAGGGTGTGCCATTTGTTTGCCCTACATCCTCTACCCTGGCCTGTTTATTTTTCTTGAAACACAACTGTAAAGTTCTAATTTTCGTGCAACTTCCTTACATATGGTGTCAAAACACATAATCAATAATCCTTCTACGGCAAGAGGTAGGGGGAGAGAATTTCGATGGAGGCAAACAGAGCACACTAGCCTGGGAGGGCAGCCTTCACGAAGGAACGAAGCCCTGTGGAAGAGGGTGCTTTTCAGCACCCTTGTAGAGCACTTCCAAACAAAGAGACATACCCCAAGCGTGACAGGGCTCCATTCCTTCAAGGCTTCCAAGACATCTCTTGGGACACATTACCATGTGCCCAGTGGGCCCACGTGACACCAGAGCTTCGGAAAAAGAGACTGACCTGCAAAGAATGCTATGGGCCTTGGAAAGGAGGCATCGATTCTTCTCTTCAATGTCCTCAAGACATCTTTCTTGACTTTGCATTATGCTTAAGGCACAAGGGCACTGTAGGTGTGATGAACCCCAAGTCCGGCCACTTGTTTCCAATGAAGTTGCAAGCTTGAATCAGCATGACCTCCCCATAGACTTGAATAGATGACAATGTTCTCCTCTCCGTGCCTGTCCCTCTATTCTCACTTGTGGCCTAGGGTTCCTTTCTTATCCCTTGCATCAGACTCTGTTTTATCTCTTCTAGTTTCTGTGCCTGCTTTCTGTTTGCCAAACCTGTTTCTGGGTATCTGTCCCTTTAATAGCCTAGCCTAGGCCAATCCTCAGACTGTAACCATGCGGCCACCCTGGGGGACATGTTCACCGTGATGTCATAAGCGACCTCAAAATTCGAAGTTGTCCTGACAACCTCCGTGCACACAGAGTTTCACAGCCATCTCAGACCAGTCTGACTCCTCACCCTGTCTAGGTAGGATAGTTTTCCTTTTTCTGCAATTGTTGTCAGTTTCTATCTTTCTCCTTGAACTTCGAAAGGGCTCCTACATTCTCTCTAGACACTGGTGTCACTCCTGTAAGATTATCCTGGGTTTTATCTCTTATATCTTGGGTAGATGGCAAAATGGGTGGACCTTACCCAGAAAAAGTCCTGGACTCCCTCACAAGTTGAAGTTGCCCAGGGAATGTTCTGATGCACAATGATGGTGTCATCTCGTGGCACTCTGCCAATTCCACCTTGGCAGGTCACAAGTTTTCCTTCCTTCTGCCTTTGGGAAGTGTACCAGATACTTCCATAGATTGTAATATTCTTATGGTTCCTTTTCTTGTGCGTATTGATAACGTATCCTCACAATTGCTGCTTATTTATGATCTCTGCCCGCACCATACCATGAAATCTATATTTCCTAACACTACTAATGTGATATGCACTCGTAATGTGAAACAGTGAGGCCCGGGCCGCCCAAGTGGAATGTGGGCACTTACCTGCTCCACCACAGGGCCGGCCCTGAATTGTACTTTTGGACCAACCTTTTGCCTGAACTTGGGAAGACGTGGGCCTGTTTGGATTATTCGTGAAGGTGATTAGTAATAACATCATGGACGGTAACATTTTCCGTTCGTTCATGGGTTTAGGACTGATCATGTTCTCTTCGTAGTATTCCTCTTCACCTATTTGGAATGGTCTGCCTTTCTGTAGCATCTGTAAGCATTTGGAGGTGATTTTCCATCCTTGGAAGTTCACCTTCTGTAAACTCTTTCCGCCCCCAAAGCTTTATGACATCATTCTGGACCCCTTTTTGGATTTTTGATTTGAGGTGAATTTATAGCCATGACCCTGCATTAGAACGTACTATAACTTCCAGATTCACATCCTCATTGCTTTAGACTTCTGTGTAGCTTACATCATCTTCACCAGTGTAAGACTAATCACAGGCCCTCACCACACACTTGTGCCTAATCTTCTCTTTCACCCTCCGTCACCGCCCCTCTTTGCCTCTGGGAGCCCGCATACAAATGTTCAGTGCCACCTGTTGGTTAGTGCTTGCTTTTTCTTCGCCTTGTAAGTGAGATTCTATGGTATTTGAATTTCTCACTGGGGCTTGTTACACTTCCCCTAAAACCCTCACAGCCATTCTGGTGGTCAAAACGGCTGGATTGCATCATTTGTTCCGGCTGAGTGGTATACCATTGTGTGGCTATAGCCCATCTTCCTTCTCCAATCATCCCTTGCTGGACACCAGGGTGCTTTCCAAGTCTTGGATATCAGGAGTAAGACGGTGGTGAACACAGCCATGCACATGTCTTTATGCGGTAGTCTTTCTGACTTTTTTGGATAAGCAAGCGGCAGATTAATAGCTGGGTCATACGGGACATGGATACTTAAACTTCTGAGGCAGTTCCACACCTTTGGCATCGTGGCTGCACCGGGTTACACTCCCACCAGCAGTGCAGGAGGCTTCCCTTCTCTCCACCTCCTCTCTGACACTTGTTATTTCCTGTCTGCTTCCTTCTAGCCATGCTGACCACAGTGAGCTGCCATGGCCTTGCAGTTTGGATTTGCATTTTCCTGAGACTTAATGATGGTGAACAAGTTTTCATGCACCTACTGGCCCTCTTTCTGTCTTCTTCGGAGAAATCTCTGCTTCCATCTTTTGACCAGGTTTTCATTGGCTTGTTTTTTTTCTTGTGGAGACGTGCGAGTTGATTGTATCTTTGGGCTTTTCACCCCTTGTCCGATGTGTGGTTAGCAAACATCCTCTCCCAATCGTTGTGGTGTCTTAGTATTCAGTTGATGGTTTCCTTGAGTGGGCAGAAGTGTGTGCATTTGATGTGGTCCCGTTTGTTTCTTGTTTCCTTTGTTGCCCTTGCCCAGTCAGACATGCTTCTTCCAAATAGGCGGCTCAGACAGATGGCAAAGAGCACTCTGCCTAGGTCTTCTCCTACAAGGTTCACGGTTTCAAGTCTGCCATTCAAGGCTTTAATCCACTTCAGGTGGTGTGTGTGCCAGGTGTAACATCATGGTGTACTCTCGTTGTGTTCCATGTGGCTGTGCAGGCTTCCCAGCACCGTTTATTGTAGAGACTCTCCTTTCTCCGCTGTCTCCACTTGGCTCCCTGGTCCAAAATGGGCTGTCCATGTAAGTTTGAGTTGGGCTCTGGGCTCTCAATTGTTTTGCATGGGTCTTCATGCCTGTTTTGGGGCCCAGACTGTGCCGTTTCGGTACCTCGCGCTTCGTCCTCTATGTTGAAATCAGAAATTGTGACACGTGCTGCTTTGTTCGTTTTCCTGAGGATTCCTTTGCCTAGTCAGGGTCTCGTGTTGCTGGCTAGAAACTTTAGGATTCTCTCTTCTTCTCTGTGGCAAATACTGCTGCAACTTTGACTGGGATTGCATGGAATCCAGAGATCCCTTACTGCGGTATGAACCTTTCAAGTGTGTTAATCCTTCCATTCCTAGATCCCTCGATATCTTTTTTTTTCTTGTGTCTTCTTGAGTTTCTTTCCCCAAAGGTTTGCTAGTTTTTGAATTAACATAGAATTCACCTGTTTTGCTAAGGTTATTCACAGAGATCCTATTCTTCGTAATGGCAAGCTCCTGTTTTTTTTGTTTTTTTTTTCCTTAGCTTCAGTTTTTCTATTCTTTGCAACTTTTAATTGGTTTTGTTTTGGCACAAGTGCATTGCTGTGCTCACATCTGCTGGCAATGCTCCTGTATTTGCTGTGGAAGTCTGGCCCTGTCCAACGTCCCTTCCCATCTGCCTCTACTCTACCTCGGACGCCTGCACCAGAACAACTGAAGCAGTGGTGAGGAGGCCCAAACCGAGGATTCCACCCAGCCCATACTGGGCCACAGACCCAGAAGGTGCGGACCTCACCACTGCACCACCGGCCGGCCACTTACATGTTCAGTGGCAACGTGCAGTTGAGTGCAACGGGAGTTAAATATACTAGTGAGCCCAACTCTAGCACTGTGTAGATGAGGCTAGGTTGTTTTTCGGGTCCATTGTGATGTCAGAGGATTTGTCATAATTGTGTCTCTGAGGTCCAGCATGCTTCCTGGATACAGGTTTCAGAGCCTGCTTGGAGCAGTCTCATAACTCACCCTTCCCAGTTAGCCCATGCTTGACCTTCGCTGCCGTTTTTTGCCTTGTGAATTTCTCTGACTTTCAAACGTTCCAGCAGAGTCTGTCTAAAGACGGACATCATCTTTCATTGTGGATAATTCAGGTGTGATTTCTGTTCACCTTCCATTTTCTGGGTCCTCTTTTTCTTTTCCATAGTATACTCGTCATGGTCTTTCTCAGCTATCTCCCTTAGACATGCTTATCAGTCCGTTCTCCTTCATTCCAAGGGATTAGTTTGTATTTCTTTAATCGCTGTATGTTCTCTAGGGTGAGGTGTGAGTGCTTTCGTGACTCTTGGTTGTTGTCCTTGAATTTGCACCGGTCACTTGTAGGACTCTTGGCTACCCTAGCCAAGGTCAAACTAAGCACTGAGAACACGTGGTCATGTGGGTTGGTTTGACATCCTGAGATCAGAAACTCCAAATTCGAGGTGGTCCTGGCAACCCCCTTCACGGACACAATGTTTCCAAGACAACTTAGACAAATCGGATGAATTCCACTCTCCAGGAAAGATATTTTTCTGTCTCTTTTCCGGATTTGGGAAGTTTCGAACTTGACCCCTGATCCTTGAACGTTCCCCTAGATTCCGTCCAGATACGGGCTTACTTAATTTTTATAGGGTGTGCCATTTGTTTGCCCTACATCCTCTACCCTGGCCTGTTTATTTTTCTTGAAACACAACTGTAAAGTTCTAATTTTCGTGCAACTTCCTTACATATGGTGTCAAAACACATAATCAATAATCCTTCTACGGCAAGAGGTAGGGGGAGAGAATTTCGATGGAGGCAAACAGAGCACACTAGCCTGGGAGGGCAGCCTTCACGAAGGAACGAAGCCCTGTGGAAGAGGGTGCTTTTCAGCACCCTTGTAGAGCACTTCCAAACAAAGAGACATACCCCAAGCGTGACAGGGCTCCATTCCTTCAAGGCTTCCAAGACATCTCTTGGGACACATTACCATGTGCCCAGTGGGCCCACGTGACACCAGAGCTTCGGAAAAAGAGACTGACCTGCAAAGAATGCTATGGGCCTTGGAAAGGAGGCATCGATTCTTCTCTTCAATGTCCTCAAGACATCTTTCTTGACTTTGCATTATGCTTAAGGCACAAGGGCACTGTAGGTGTGATGAACCCCAAGTCCGGCCACTTGTTTCCAATGAAGTTGCAAGCTTGAATCAGCATGACCTCCCCATAGACTTGAATAGATGACAATGTTCTCCTCTCCGTGCCTGTCCCTCTATTCTCACTTGTGGCCTAGGGTTCCTTTCTTATCCCTTGCATCAGACTCTGTTTTATCTCTTCTAGTTTCTGTGCCTGCTTTCTGTTTGCCAAACCTGTTTCTGGGTATCTGTCCCTTTAATAGCCTAGCCTAGGCCAATCCTCAGACTGTAACCATGCGGCCACCCTGGGGGACATGTTCACCGTGATGTCATAAGCGACCTCAAAATTCGAAGTTGTCCTGACAACCTCCGTGCACACAGAGTTTCACAGCCATCTCAGACCAGTCTGACTCCTCACCCTGTCTAGGTAGGATAGTTTTCCTTTTTCTGCAATTGTTGTCAGTTTCTATCTTTCTCCTTGAACTTCGAAAGGGCTCCTACATTCTCTCTAGACACTGGTGTCACTCCTGTAAGATTATCCTGGGTTTTATCTCTTATATCTTGGGTAGATGGCAAAATGGGTGGACCTTACCCAGAAAAAGTCCTGGACTCCCTCACAAGTTGAAGTTGCCCAGGGAATGTTCTGATGCACAATGATGGTGTCATCTCGTGGCACTCTGCCAATTCCACCTTGGCAGGTCACAAGTTTTCCTTCCTTCTGCCTTTGGGAAGTGTACCAGATACTTCCATAGATTGTAATATTCTTATGGTTCCTTTTCTTGTGCGTATTGATAACGTATCCTCACAATTGCTGCTTATTTATGATCTCTGCCCGCACCATACCATGAAATCTATATTTCCTAACACTACTAATGTGATATGCACTCGTAATGTGAAACAGTGAGGCCCGGGCCGCCCAAGTGGAATGTGGGCACTTACCTGCTCCACCACAGGGCCGGCCCTGAATTGTACTTTTGGACCAACCTTTTGCCTGAACTTGGGAAGACGTGGGCCTGTTTGGATTATTCGTGAAGGTGATTAGTAATAACATCATGGACGGTAACATTTTCCGTTCGTTCATGGGTTTAGGACTGATCATGTTCTCTTCGTAGTATTCCTCTTCACCTATTTGGAATGGTCTGCCTTTCTGTAGCATCTGTAAGCATTTGGAGGTGATTTTCCATCCTTGGAAGTTCACCTTCTGTAAACTCTTTCCGCCCCCAAAGCTTTATGACATCATTCTGGACCCCTTTTTGGATTTTTGATTTGAGGTGAATTTATAGCCATGACCCTGCATTAGAACGTACTATAACTTCCAGATTCACATCCTCATTGCTTTAGACTTCTGTGTAGCTTACATCATCTTCACCAGTGTAAGACTAATCACAGGCCCTCACCACACACTTGTGCCTAATCTTCTCTTTCACCCTCCGTCACCGCCCCTCTTTGCCTCTGGGAGCCCGCATACAAATGTTCAGTGCCACCTGTTGGTTAGTGCTTGCTTTTTCTTCGCCTTGTAAGTGAGATTCTATGGTATTTGAATTTCTCACTGGGGCTTGTTACACTTCCCCTAAAACCCTCACAGCCATTCTGGTGGTCAAAACGGCTGGATTGCATCATTTGTTCCGGCTGAGTGGTATACCATTGTGTGGCTATAGCCCATCTTCCTTCTCCAATCATCCCTTGCTGGACACCAGGGTGCTTTCCAAGTCTTGGATATCAGGAGTAAGACTGTGGTGAACACAGCCATGCACATGTCTTTATGCGGTAGTCTTTCTGACTTTTTTGGATAAGCAAGCGGCAGATTAATAGCTGGGTCATACGGGACATGGATACTTAAACTTCTGAGGCAGTTCCACACCTTTGGCATCGTGGCTGCACCGGGTTACACTCCCACCAGCAGTGCAGGAGGCTTCCCTTCTCTCCACCTCCTCTCTGACACTTGTTATTTCCTGTCTGCTTCCTTCTAGCCATGCTGACCACAGTGAGCTGCCATGGCCTTGCAGTTTGGATTTGCATTTTCCTGAGACTTAATGATGGTGAACAAGTTTTCATGCACCTACTGGCCCTCTTTCTGTCTTCTTCGGAGAAATCTCTGCTTCCATCTTTTGACCAGGTTTTCATTGGCTTGTTTTTTTTCTTGTGGAGACGTGCGAGTTGATTGTATCTTTGGGCTTTTCACCCCTTGTCCGATGTGTGGTTTGCAAACATCCTCTCCCAATCGTTGTGGTGTCTTAGTATTCAGTTGATGGTTTCCTTGAGTGGGCAGAAGTGTGTGCATTTGATGTGGTCCCGTTTGTTTCTTGTTTCCTTTGTTGCCCTTGCCCAGTCAGACATGCTTCTTCCAAATAGGCGGCTCAGACAGATGGCAAAGAGCACTCTGCCTAGGTCTTCTCCTACAAGGTTCACGGTTTCAAGTCTGCCATTCAAGGCTTTAATCCATTTCAGGTGGTGTGTGTGCCAGGTGTAACATCATGGTGTACTCTCGTTGTGTTCCATGTGGCTGTGCAGGCTTCCCAGCACCGTTTATTGTAGAGACTCTCCTTTCTCCGCTGTCTCCACTTGGCTCCCTGGTCCAAAATGGGCTGTCCATGTAAGTTTGAGTTGGGCTCTGGGCTCTCAATTGTTTTGCATGGGTCTTCATGCCTGTTTTGGGGCCCAGACTGTGCCGTTTCGGTACCTCGCGCTTCGTCCTCTATGTTGAAATCAGAAATTGTGACACGTGCTGCTTTGTTCGTTTTCCTGAGGATTCCTTTGCCTAGTCAGGGTCTCGTGTTGCTGGCTAGAAACTTTAGGATTCTCTCTTCTTCTCTGTGGCAAATACTGCTGCAACTTTGACTGGGATTGCATGGAATCCAGAGATCCCTTACTGCGGTATGAACCTTTCAAGTGTGTTAATCCTTCCATTCCTAGATCCCTCGATATCTTTTTTTTTCTTGTGTCTTCTTGAGTTTCTTTCCCCAAAGGTTTGCTAGTTTTTGAATTAACATAGAATTCACCTGTTTTGCTAAGGTTATTCACAGAGATCCTATTCTTCGTAATGGCAAGCTCCTGTTTTTTTTGTTTTTTTTTTCCTTAGCTTCAGTTTTTCTATTCTTTGCAACTTTTAATTGGTTTTGTTTTGGCACAAGTGCATTGCTGTGCTCACATCTGCTGGCAATGCTCCTGTATTTGCTGTGGAAGTCTGGCCCTGTCCAACGTCCCTTCCCATCTGCCTCTACTCTACCTCGGACGCCTGCACCAGAACAACTGAAGCAGTGGTGAGGAGGCCCAAACCGAGGATTCCACCCAGCCCATACTGGGCCACAGACCCAGAAGGTGCGGACCTCACCACTGCACCACCGGCCGGCCACTTACATGTTCAGTGGCAACGTGCAGTTGAGTGCAACGGGAGTTAAATATACTAGTGAGCCCAACTCTAGCACTGTGTAGATGAGGCTAGGTTGTTTTTCGGGTCCATTGTGATGTCAGAGGATTTGTCATAATTGTGTCTCTGAGGTCCAGCATGCTTCCTGGATACAGGTTTCAGAGCCTGCTTGGAGCAGTCTCATAACTCACCCTTCCCAGTTAGCCCATGCTTGACCTTCGCTGCCGTTTTTTGCCTTGTGAATTTCTCTGACTTTCAAACGTTCCAGCAGAGTCTGTCTAAAGACGGACATCATCTTTCATTGTGGATAATTCAGGTGTGATTTCTGTTCACCTTCCATTTTCTGGGTCCTCTTTTTCTTTTCCATAGTATACTCGTCATGGTCTTTCTCAGCTATCTCCCTTAGACATGCTTATCAGTCCGTTCTCCTTCATTCCAAGGGATTAGTTTGTATTTCTTTAATCGCTGTATGTTCTCTAGGGTGAGGTGTGAGTGCTTTCGTGACTCTTGGTTGTTGTCCTTGAATTTGCACCGGTCACTTGTAGGACTCTTGGCTACCCTAGCCTAGGTCAAACTAAGCACTGAGAACACGTGGTCATGTGGGTTGGTTTGACATCCTGAGATCAGAAACTCCAAATTCGAGGTGGTCCTGGCAACCCCCTTCACGGACACAATGTTTCCAAGACAACTTAGACAAATCGGATGAATTCCACTCTCCAGGAAAGATATTTTTCTGTCTCTTTTCCGGATTTGGGAAGTTTCGAACTTGACCCCTGATCCTTGAACGTTCCCCTAGATTCCGTCCAGATACGGGCTTACTTAATTTTTATAGGGTGTGCCATTTGTTTGCCCTACATCCTCTACCCTGGCCTGTTTATTTTTCTTGAAACACAACTGTAAAGTTCTAATTTTCGTGCAACTTCCTTACATATGGTGTCAAAACACATAATCAATAATCCTTCTACGGCAAGAGGTAGGGGGAGAGAATTTCGATGGAGGCAAACAGAGCACACTAGCCTGGGAGGGCAGCCTTCACGAAGGAACGAAGCCCTGTGGAAGAGGGTGCTTTTCAGCACCCTTGTAGAGCACTTCCAAACAAAGAGACATACCCCAAGCGTGACAGGGCTCCATTCCTTCAAGGCTTCCAAGACATCTCTTGGGACACATTACCATGTGCCCAGTGGGCCCACGTGACACCAGAGCTTCGGAAAAAGAGACTGACCTGCAAAGAATGCTATGGGCCTTGGAAAGGAGGCATCGATTCTTCTCTTCAATGTCCTCAAGACATCTTTCTTGACTTTGCATTATGCTTAAGGCACAAGGGCACTGTAGGTGTGATGAACGCCAAGTCCGGCCACTTGTTTCCAATGAAGTTGCAAGCTTGAATCAGCATGACCTCCCCATAGACTTGAATAGATGACAATGTTCTCCTCTCCGTGCCTGTCCCTCTATTCTCACTTGTGGCCTAGGGTTCCTTTCTTATCCCTTGCATCAGACTCTGTTTTATCTCTTCTAGTTTCTGTGCCTGCTTTCTGTTTGCCAAACCTGTTTCTGGGTATCTGTCCCTTTAATAGCCTAGCCTAGGCCAATCCTCAGACTGTAACCATGCGGCCACCCTGGGGGACATGTTCACCGTGATGTCATAAGCGACCTCAAAATTCGAAGTTGTCCTGACAACCTCCGTGCACACAGAGTTTCACAGCCATCTCAGACCAGTCTGACTCCTCACCCTGTCTAGGTAGGATAGTTTTCCTTTTTCTGCAATTGTTGTCAGTTTCTATCTTTCTCCTTGAACTTCGAAAGGGCTCCTACATTCTCTCTAGACACTGGTGTCACTCCTGTAAGATTATCCTGGGTTTTATCTCTTATATCTTGGGTAGATGGCAAAATGGGTGGACCTTACCCAGAAAAAGTCCTGGACTCCCTCACAAGTTGAAGTTGCCCAGGGAATGTTCTGATGCACAATGATGGTGTCATCTCGTGGCACTCTGCCAATTCCACCTTGGCAGGTCACAAGTTTTCCTTCCTTCTGCCTTTGGGAAGTGTACCAGATACTTCCATAGATTGTAATATTCTTATGGTTCCTTTTCTTGTGCGTATTGATAACGTATCCTCACAATTGCTGCTTATTTATGATCTCTGCCCGCACCATACCATGAAATCTATATTTCCTAACACTACTAATGTGATATGCACTCGTAATGTGAAACAGTGAGGCCCGGGCCGCCCAAGCGGAATGTGGGCACTTACCTGCTCCACCACAGGGCCGGCCCTGAATTGTACTTTTGGACCAACCTTTTGCCTGAACTTGGGAAGACGTGGGCCTGTTTGGATTATTCGTGAAGGTGATTAGTAATAACATCATGGACGGTAACATTTTCCGTTCGTTCATGGGTTTAGGACTGATCATGTTCTCTTCGTAGTATTCCTCTTCACCTATTTGGAATGGTCTGCCTTTCTGTAGCATCTGTAAGCATTTGGAGGTGATTTTCCATCCTTGGAAGTTCACCTTCCGTAAACTCTTTCCGCCCCCAAAGCTTTATGACATCATTCTGGACCCCTTTTTGGATTTTTGATTTGAGGTGAATTTATAGCCATGACCCTGCATTAGAACGTACTATAACTTCCAGATTCACATCCTCATTGCTTTAGACTTCTGTGTAGCTTACATCATCTTCACCAGTGTAAGACTAATCACAGGCCCTCACCACACACTTGTGCCTAATCTTCTCTTTCACCCTCCGTCACCGCCCCTCTTTGCCTCTGGGAGCCCGCATACAAATGTTCAGTGCCACCTGTTGGTTAGTGCTTGCTTTTTCTTCTCCTTGTAAGTGAGATTCTATGGTATTTGAATTTCTCACTGGGGCTTGTTACACTTCCCCTAAAACCCTCACAGCCATTCTGGTGGTCACAAACGGCTGGATTGCATCATTTGTTCCGGCTGAGTGGTATACCATTGTGTGGCTATAGCCCATCTTCCTTCTCCAATCATCCCTTGCTGGACACCAGGGTGCTTTCCAAGTCTTGGATATCAGGAGTAAGACTGTGGTGAACACAGCCATGCACATGTCTTTATGCGGTAGTCTTTCTGACTTTTTTGGATAAGCAAGCGGCAGATTAATAGCTGGGTCATACGGGACATGGATACTTAAATTTCTGAGGCAGTTCCACACCTTTGGCATCGTGGCTGCACCGGGTTACACTCCCACCAGCAGTGCAGGAGGCTTCCCTTCTCTGCACCTCCTCTCTGACACTTGTTATTTCCTGTCTGCTTCCTTCTAGCCATGCTGACCACAGTGAGCTGCCATGGCCTTGCAGTTTGGATTTGCATTTTCCTGAGACTTCATGATGGTGAACAAGTTTTCATGCACCTACTGGCCCTCTTTCTGTCTTCTTCGGAGAAATCTCTGCTTCCATCTTTTGACCAGGTTTTCATTGGCTTGTTGTTTTTCTTGTGGAGACGTGCGAGTTGATTGTATCTTTGGGCTTTTCACCCCTTGTCCGATGTGTGGTTTGCAAACATCCTCTCCCAATTGTTGTGGTGTCTTAGTATTCAGTTGATGGTTTCCTTGAGTGGGCAGAAGTGTGTGCATTTGATGTGGTCCCGTTTGTTTCTTGTTTCCTTTGTTGCCCTTGCCCAGTCAGACATGCTTCTTCCAAATAGGCGGCTCAGACAGATGGCAAAGAGCACTCTGCCTAGGTCTTCTCCTACAAGGTTCACGGTTTCAAGTCTGCCATTCAAGGCTTTAATCCATTTCAGGTGGTGTGTGTGCCAGGTGTAACATCATGGTGTACTCTCGTTGTGTTCCATGTGGCTGTGCAGGCTTCCCAGCACCGTTTATTGTAGAGACTCTCCTTTCTCCGCTGTCTCCACTTGGCTCCCTGGTCCAAAATGGGCTGTCCATGTAAGTTTGAGTTGGGCTCTGGGCTCTCAATTGTTTTGCATGGGTCTTCATGCCTGTTTTGGGGCCCAGACTGTGCCGTTTCGGTACCTCGCGCTTCGTCCTCTATGTTGAAATCAGAAATTGTGACACGTGCTGCTTTGTTCGTTTTCCTGAGGATTCCTTTGCCTAGTCAGGGTCTCGTGTTGCTGGCTAGAAACTTTAGGATTCTCTCTTCTTCTCTGTGGCAAATACTGCTGCAACTTTGACTGGGATTGCATGGAATCCAGAGATTCCTTACTGCGGTATGAACCTTTCAAGTGTGTTAATCCTTCCATTCCTAGATCCCTCGATATCTTTTTTTTTCTTGTGTCTTCTTGAGTTTCTTTCCCCAAAGGTTTGCAAGTTTTTGAATTAACATAGAATTCACCTGTTTTGCTAAGGTTATTCACAGAGATCCTATTCTTCGTAATGGCAAGCTCCTGTTTTTTTTTTTTTTTTTTCCTTAGCTTCAGTTTTTCTGTTCTTTGCAACTTTTAATTGGTTTTGTTTTGGCACAAGTGCATTGCTGTGCTCACATCTGCTGGCAATGCTCCTGTATTTGCTGTGGAAGTCTGGCCCTGTCCAACGTCCCTTCCCATCTGCCTCTACTCTACCTCGGACGCCTGCACCAGAACAACTGAAGCAGTGGTGAGGAGGCCCAAACCGAGGATTCCACCCAGCCCATACTGGGCCACAGACCCAGAAGGTGCGGACCTCACCACTGCACCACCGGCCGGCCACTTACATGTTCAGTGGCAACGTGCAGTTGAGTGCAACGGGAGTTAAATATACTAGTGAGCCCAACTCTAGCACTGTGTAGATGAGGCTAGGTTGTTTTTCGGGTCCATTGTGATGTCAGAGGATTTGTCATAATTGTGTCTCTGAGGTCCAGCATGCTTCCTGGATACAGGTTTCAGAGCCTGCTTGGAGCAGTCTCATAACTCACCCTTCCCAGTTAGCCCATGCTTGACCTTCGCTGCCGTTTTTTGCCTTGTGAATTTCTCTGACTTTCAAACGTTCCAGCAGAGTCTGTCTAAAGACGGACATCATCTTTCATTGTGGATAATTCAGGTGTGATTTCTGTTCACCTTCCATTTTCTGGGTCCTCTTTTTCTTTTCCATAGTATACTCGTCATGGTCTTTCTCAGCTATCTCCCTTAGACATGCTTATCAGTCCGTTCTCCTTCATTCCAAGGGATTAGTTTGTATTTCTTTAATCGCTGTATGTTCTCTAGGGTGAGGTGTGAGTGCTTTCGTGACTCTTGGTTGTTGTCCTTGAATTTGCACCGGTCACTTGTAGGACTCTTGGCTACCCTAGCCAAGGTCAAACTAAGCACTGAGAACACGTGGTCATGTGGGTTGGTTTGACATCCTGAGATCAGAAACTCCAAATTCGAGGTGGTCCTGGCAACCCCCTTCACGGACACAATGTTTCCAAGACAACTTAGACAAATCGGATGAATTCCACTCTCCAGG